>NC_041386.1:538892045-538918393 GCF_002162155.2 Triticum dicoccoides | reverse complement strand
GAGGGCCGCGCATGGGCCTCGCGGGCCTGGCGCGATCGGCGGCGAAGCGGTCCCCCGCGGGATAGGTGGCGCGACGCGGTTGGGCGGCGGTGGCGGCGGACGTTGTCCGGCTCCGGCCGGACACGTCCGGAGCGGTGGATCGGGGATTTTTAGGGTTAGGGGGGAGAGGATCCGCGAATTGGAATGGGGGGTGTATATATAGGCATAGAGGGAGCTAGGAGAGCCCAAAAGAGGTGCGGTTTTCGGCCACGCGATCGTGATCGAACGCTCTAGGACATTGAGCAGAGTTAGGTGGGTTTTGGGCCAAATTGGAGGGGTGTTGGGTTGCAACACACACGAGGCCTTTTCGGTCCCTCGGTTAACCGTTGGAGTACCAAACGAAGTCCAAATGATACGAAACTTGACAGGCGGTCTACCGGTAGTAAACCAAGGCCGCTTGGCAAGTCTCGGTCCAATCCGGAAATGTTTAATCCCCACACACGAAAGAAAGCAAGAAATGACCACCGGAGAAGAACGAAGCGCCGGAATGCAAAACGGACAATAGGGAAAATGCTCGAATGCATGAGACGAGCACGTATGCAAATGCAATGCACATGATGACATGATATGAGATGCATGACAACGACAACAACACACGGAGACAAAAACCCGAACTTGAGAAAATAAAATAACTTAACGTCGGAAACGGCAAGAGTTGGAGTACAAATAGGGAAAGTTACATCCGGGGTGTTACACGTCTAGCCCTGGAGTCCGAGAAGGACTCTTGCCTTTCGGGTGAAACCGACTTTGAGGAGGCTTTTACTCCAAGTTTTGACCCCAGGGCTCAGCATATAAATAGAGGGGTAGGGCTAGCACCAAAGACACATCAAGAAACACCAAGCCGTGTGCCGGAAACCCCGCCCCCTCTAGTTTATCCTCCGTCATAGTTTTCGTAGTGCTTAGGCGAAGCCTTGCGGAGATTGTTCTTCATCAACACCGTCACCACGCCGTTGTGCAGCTGGAACTCATCTACTACTTCGCCCCTCTTGCTGGATCGAGAAGGCGAGGACGTCACTGAGCCGAACGTGTGCAGAACTCGGAGGTGCCGTGCTTTCGGTACTTGGATCGGTCGGACGTGAAGACGTACGACTACATCAACCGCGTTGATATAATGCTTCCGCGAACGGCCTACGAGGGTATGTAGACAACACTCTCCCCTCTCATTGCTATGCATCACCATGATCTTGCGTGTGTGTAGGATTTTTTTTGAAATTACTACGTTCCCCAACACTGCGGCGCTGAGGAGAAGGGTTCAGCTGCGCTAGGGGATCGATAGGAGGCGGCGTCAGAGGAAAAGGTCGACGGAGAGATGCTCGTTAGGGTTACGGGAGGAGTGGGCTGACTGCTGCTGGGCCTGCGGCTACAGGAGGCCCAAGAGGCAAGGCTATCTCTCTCTCTCTCTCTCTCTACTAAAAGAAAAGAAAAAAAAACATAGATTAAGAAAGAAAAGAAAGAGGGGTTAGGGGAAGAAGTTGGACACGCAGATAATTTTCCCGGACTCACAAAAATGTGCTTATTCCGGGAAAATAGAAAAGGCCATGATTGAGAGATCTAAATTCAAATTCATTTGAATTTAATTCAAATGGTTTGAATAAGTTCAAGGTAATGAAGAGTCCAAAAATATTCAGATTTTTGGTGGAGCTCCGGAAAATGACGAAAGAATAAATGGCAAGGTTAGAGAGCAACTCAAAGTAGAAAAGACTTGAGAGTTTAAATTGCAAGTGTGTCACGGTAATTTCAGAAGAACGGAAATATTTATAATAGCTCCCTAATATCGGGAGGATTGAAGGCAGGCTCGCGTCGTCCCTGGCCGCTCGCACACCCTAGCTGCCTCTCTCTCCTCTGCTCCGCCGCTCCAGCCGCCTCTCCCCCGCTTCCCTTCCCTCCACTCACGAACCCTAGCGTCGGCGCCACACCCTGCGCAGCCGCTGCATCCCTCCCCGCTCTCCACTCGACCCCAACTCCGGGGGTCTCCTCTCCCTCCAGCATCGCCGCTCCACCCTCTCCCGCGACCCTCACCTTCCTTCCTCTCCAAAGGAAGGGAAGGGAAGGGCAGGGAAGGCCCCAGATCGAGCGGAGCGACGCCCAGATCCGCAGCGGCACCGGCACCAGCGCGCCGTCGTCCACCTGGTTCTCGAGGAAGGCCATGGATGGGGGCGGAACCATAGTCCCACACCCGTCCTCCTCGACGTCTGCGACGGGCTGCAGCACCTAGGCTTCAAAGGTACGCACGCACGCCCTCCATCCTCCTCCCGTCCCCTCTTCTTCTTTTGGATGACCCCTACAGTTGGGTGGTTTCTGTAGGTAGGCCATCACAATGGAAACAGAAGGATGAGCACCATGGCGGGCGTGCAGATGTAGGCCATCGTCATCGCCATGTCCCCTAGATTGACAAGCGGCCGGCCGGATTCGAGACCAAGCACCCCTGTGGGCTTCCTGTTCTGGCTCCTCAACACCACCACGGCTGCGGGATCCACGACCATGGCTGCCCGAGCGCCCAGATGCAGGGCGGTTCCGAACCCAAAGCGCAGTTTACAGGTAGTACGAGGGCAGTTAATGAATATACTTGCGCGCTTTTACTCTTAGGCAAATCACTAATCATTCAAAAGGCTTATTAGTGTTGATTTTGTAACGTTATTGGGATACACAAGAACTAGCAATACCACATAAAAAAGAGTCTAGAACTGGGCATTTTTAAATCTGGATAGTTGTTGTAGTGCCTGATTATGACAACAACAAGAAAAAAAATAGCAGAATAATTGTTTGCAGGGATACATAGATCTTTCTTCTATCATGGTTATCAAGATAGGATTTTTTAACGTACACTATATAGTACAAAAGGTTGTTTATCATATACTGCAAATCATTAGTTTTACGTCAGTCTATTACATCAGAGTAGATGTCTCTATCTTATCTTGATTGATAGGAAGTCCACATATTGAACCTTCAAGATGGTTTGAAATGGACCTGGACAATGTGAATTGGGGCCAGTATCTAAACACTCTGTTTTGGAACCTCAACTATTGGGATTCAATCATTACGCTGGCTGGAGAGGTTGAGAATCCGAAGATAACTCCTTCCTACATGTTTTTGGTGACAGTTTGCTTGATACAATAGATGGATGTTATGTTTAGATATGTTGTGCTCGATGGATCAGTCTTCTTGCTTTGTTTATTCATGCTTTTTAGGAGAATATTTAGCCATGTTGATATGTTTGTCCCCTGTATGTTTAGATATGTTGCCTCGATGGACCTGGTTATAATAATATAATTGATTTTCTATAATTGTTGTTGTGGGTTTGTCAAGCATTAATTGGGTGGATGGGAGCAGCAGCGGCGGTGTTGTGTTCTCTTTCATGAAACTGACCCCACTTTCTCGTTCTTATTACCTTGTGCGATTTGATTCCTCACTTTTCCTTTCTTCTGTTTCCTTTCCTCTTGCAGGATTGACGGGGCTGCTCTCATTTTTCGGTTTGCTACTGCTCCTTGCATTCTATGCTGCTCATTGTTGTCATAAGAACGTGAGGTGTTCTTCGGTACGATGCTCCTGACGTGTTTGATGAAATGTCTATAAGCTGATATGTTACTCATTCTCTCTTTCCTTCTCAGTTGGTTCTTGGGTCCTCCATGCCGTTAGCCTTCAAGGTTGGGTTCCTTCCCGCTCCCTTGCTCAATTTTTGCCTACTGAAAGCGATGTGTGCTGATGTATTGGTTTTGACAACCTCCCCGTGTGTGTGATCTTTGTTGGCATATCAAACGAGGATATTTGTTGGCATACCCGCTGGATTCTAGCAGACTAGCGCGGTGCTCGGGTGCCTAGCTTACTTCAGTTCTGAGTCAACGGCAATGAAGTAATCTGTTCCTGAATCCAGGGGTATGCCTAGCTTACTTCAGTTCTGAGTCAGCGGCAACAAAGTAATCTGTTCCTGAATCCAGCGGGTATGCCTAGCTTAGTTCAGTTCTGAGTCAGCGGCAACGAAGTAATCTATTACTGAATCTTGCATGTAACTTTGATTGCAGCGGCCCATTCCCCTGTCGTGCCTGGACTAGCTAGATCGATTTTGAAGCTTGTCTATTCTGCCTTTGACATTCCCTGGATTTCTGCTTGGATGTGTTGTGGTGATTATTTGACGGGTGGTCTATGACTCTAGGATGAGCCCATTTATTTTAGCACATGCATTACAATTTGTCTATTGTACCGTCGACTTCCTTTCCCATATTTCTACTTTTATGTGCTCTCATCAGTTATGTTTTGTCTGTTTTTGGCTGACCCAATGCATTTTAATTCACCTATATGTACTACCATTGGTTGTCTTATATACATTTTCATGTGTTTTATCTGTCTGATCAGTTCTTCCTATGTTCTTTCTGTTTGTGTTGCAGATGATGCCACTCTTCCACCATCTTGTCGGCTCACATGCTGTTATTCTTGCTGCCAAGGTTTGTGCTTCCTCTTTCGGTTCTATTTTCTTTTGCTCCTGTGAAGTATAATGATTTGTTGCAGTTAAGTTTGTCAGTTCCCGTTATGTGTTTGGGGTAACTGTCTACAGTTCAGTTTATCTGTTCTTCTGGTGCATCTTGTTCTAAACTTCTGGTAGGATGTGCTCCTATCACCTGAAGTATCAAAATCTTGTTAAGCGTTGGTCTGATGTTTTATATATATTCAGCACCAAGGGAGATGTAGAAATGCAAGAACAGAACCTTTGCGAGGTAATTCAGTCAGCTATATGCATGTATGTTTTCTGCTATAGCGAGATCATTTATTTTATTTAGAAAATAGAACATGAAGTGTGATTACAAGAATCTACTACTGTTAGCATGAACAGGCTTTGTAATGTACCTACTGAATAATAGCATAATTGAATCCTTCCTAAGCAACGTCCGTCAACCGAGACTTCACATGCTTTGTTTTACTTTACGAAGAGTAGTATGTGGTGCTCCAATATTCAACTGTGTTCTTGAATTAGGAATTATGTTTTTTATAGTTAAAGTGCTTGTCTATTGATCTGGTGTATATAAGTGAAAGAAAACAAAAACAGACGGGGGATGGGAGCTTCTTGCTTTTGTTTTCCTTTTGTTTCTATTTGATAATTACTCTCTACTCTGATGCTTCAGTGTTTTTTTAATATCCCGTGTTATATTTTTTTGGTGCTACTTGGGCTTTCTGAGGTCCTTTTTGTTTTCATTAAGAACAAAATAGAGTTACTTAATTTTAGATTTGAATGTTAGACACAGAGCTATGAGTCAATGTACTGGTTTGACAAGTTGTATTGTCATATTCACCTGTGCTTTGGAAATTAAAAAGAATTACTTTGTTTTAGGTTTGAATGTCAAGAAAAAAATAGAATGGGGTAAGGGAGCTCGCAATACAGATTCTAATTGTTACTTGGTGTTCTGATCCTTGTGTCTGCTCTTGTACTCCCTCTGTTCACTTTTATAAGACGTTTCAGACAGCTGAAATTGAATTGTTTTGAGTCTTGTCTTAAATGTCTAAATGGTCTTACAAAAGTGAACGGAGGGAGTAATAATCTTTTGTGGGTGCCTTCACATGTAATCTATTGCCTCTCTGTCACGTTTTGCTACAAAATTATGTCTCGACCATATGTATTTACATTACTCCTGTCAGCTTCTGATATTTAAATTATGATAGGACAATGCCTCTCTAGCTGTAACTGTGATACTCTTGATGTGCAAGTAAACACTACTAGGATAACTAAAAAAATCATGAAATGCGAGCAATTCTCGATTTAAATAGTGTGACCTTACATAATAGGAGCTAATCATTGTATCGTGTTCAAAATGGGTACTAGAAAAGATGATTGAATAGCAAGTCCTGTAGAGTTACTACCATAAAGTTTATTTCTAACTGCATGATCTGAACTGCATATTCTGAAAGTATATTGCACCCCTGCCCTTGGGAAATTAGACTGCCATAGCAATACTTTTGTAAATAAATGACATTCGAACTTGATGGTTCAGTTTAAAGCTGCAGGCAGAGGCTTGCGGTAGGGAGGAAATCGTTATGCCAGTTGAAAACCAAGCCGTTTATTTGTGGGTGCATGATCTAGACTGTGCTTCTCTGAAAGTATGCTCTTGGGAGATTTAGCTATTGTGGTTTTGCTTGGTAAACGGCTTGGTTGTTAAACAAATGACATGCTAAAATGTTGGTTGTTAGAGCCTCCCTGTTCTTCTAAAAATAGTTCGGTTGTTAGTACAGAGGTGTGACACTATTTGGTCCTCTGGTATTGATTCGTGATTTGTGCTTAATACATGATGTTGGTATCTGATCACTTTATTGCTCATGCCTCACTTGATGTTGCATGGTGTACAGGTGAAGTGCCAATGGAGTGGCATATCGTACTTCGCTACTACCTACACATGCGATTCCATTTGATTTCACTTTGATTTTTTTTCTGCTGATCGTTTCTAGGTGGTTGTTGATGAATCATGTGAGGATGGTGCAGAACTCACAAGAGGGAGAAGACCGAACTGCGGTAACCAAATCAAATAGCTGATAAGGTACAGATTTCTGAAGATATATGGTCTGCCCTAAACAAGCATATACATCATAGTCCAAAGGGGAATTACATCTCTATTTTATGTTATATTTTCTGCTTGCTATCTTGTTCATGGACTCTCTGTAAGTGCATCGTTCTATTAGCAACCTTAGTGCCAGTGACTCAACAGTCAGCTATCAACCAGAATAGTAGGGCATTGAGCTTGTTTAAACTGTAGAGTGCACATGCATATACTGTTACTCAGACATCAAGAAAACAGGAGATAAACATGTATGATGATCTACCATGTTATTACTCGGGTGTTGATTAGCAAGTAGACATAGGTTTAGCAGAGAAGAAGTTTCAGTGATTTATCAGTTCAGGCTATGGAAGTAAACATGAGGCATTGAAGCTAATTTGAATTAGGCATGATGAACCAAACATTTTTGTAGTTGCCATTAGTGGGTCAACAGGATAGGCATTTTCATGAGACAATATTGATTTTAATGATGGCTAATAATTACACTACTGCCTTTGTTTCAAAAGTAAAACTTTGCTATCTTTGACCTTGCCTCTAGGAAAAAATTATCAGCTCAAAACTGAAATACTCCGAATTTACTTGTTATCTTTTAGATGTAATACTGTGTTGTTTGTGAAGGTTCACTTGGAAGTGGTTGAGGTAGCCTGACCTGGTGAGGATCCACCTAACGAACTGACCTGGTGACGCGATGTGTACATTGGAGGAATTAGATCTTGTGCGTGCGGGAGTGGATCTTGCAATTGAAGTCGTCTCTCCGATGCAGAGGAGCAGCGGCGATGCAGTGGAAACTACAGGGTGAGTGAGAGATTGGAGGAGGGGATGGTCATGAAGTGAGTAAGTGGATTAACATCGCTTGGTCAAGTAACTTTGGCTGGCCCATTATTGTGAATTTGTCATTTGTCTCTTGTAAGCCCACAACACGGTTTAAATATGTATTGGGAGTTTGGGACAATTAAATCAGATAAATGAAAGAAATTATAGCGCTTATAACGGTTTATAAAATGAAGTAACAAAGTGCATATCCAAGTTTAGTACATTTTAGAATGTGGTTGTTTGTTGTTATTCATTGTTAGGCTTGGCATTTGAATCTTTGTTAGATCGGAAGTGCCTTTGATAGCATGGAATATTTGTATAACGCACTTTGGAGGCATGGTCTTTCTCAAGATGACCGGCAAGTGTTTGTTTGCCAAAGTTATGGCGGTTTGAAAAAAGTCGTTGGTGCATTGCTGTCGATCTCAAGATGGCTATGTGTTTATATTTTGCATAATCACTCTGAGGGTCATGATTTATAGTTTCTCTGAAATTTGCTCTTGAAGAATCATGTATCTATGTTAGACCCGGTGAGAAAAGGTGGCTTCCAAGCAGAGGATGCGGGAGTGTTGGCCACATTTGGTTTCAACTTGGGTGTCTAAATATTCTCATAATACTTGGCTCCCTCTCGCCCCTTGCGCCATTGGCGCAACGAGTCATCTAGTATGTTATAAAGAGAAGTCACCCTTTCCTCGGTTTAAATGGACCTAAGATCCATCCAATTTATTTAGTGAGTTTTAAAACGGGTTGCATGATGACATGATGCAATGCACATGACATACAAGCAAATGACAAGGCAACAACAACGAATAACTGGAAGACACCTGGCGCATCGGTCTCGGGGCGTCACAACACTCCACCACTACGAGAGGATCTCGTCCCGAGATCTAGAATGGCACCGGAGGGAAAACGGAAGAGAAAGAGAAAAGGTAAAACTAAGTTGCTTCTTTGACAAACGAGTGAGACCAAAGAACCTTGAGAGGTTGAACAAATTGAAAGAAAAAAATACAACGAAGATGAACGAAGTTGAAAACAATCCGTTAGAAAAGTAACAAGGAACATTACGAGAACCTTGTAGGTTGACAGACATAAGAAAAATGGTTGCAATGGACAAGAAGTACATGCAAGCACTCCGGTAGAAACGAGATGTACAAGGAGCGATAAGGATCAATTACGACAACACTCCGGTTGGAAATGGAAGGTAAAGAATATGAACTTGACAAGATGAGAGGATGCTTGAAAAGAGGACACGACACTCCGGTTAAAAGGATAAGCACGAAAAGAACATGGTCCTGACAATCCGAGATGATGAGTGAAGAGAGCAACACCACAATGCCTCCGGAAGAGATAAAAGAATGGAATCAAAAGAACGAAGGAGAAAACAACATCTTCTACCTCAAATGAGCTTGAAAAAGCACATTTAGGAGAAGGTTCGAACGGTATTGTTGGAAATCCAACAACGAAAAGAGTAATCTTGTTGTGGGCTTATGGAAAACATCTCAAAAACTTGAGGTGAAAACTTTCCACAAACAGAAACAATTGCTTGGATTGATGTCAACAAGGAGAGGAGAAGCTTATTTCACCGGGAGGATAAATGAAGAACTTGGGTCATTTATAAACACCATAATTAGCAACAATCCTTAGGGAAAGCTTTAGGTGAAATATAACCCCAGATAACTCCAATGAAGAGATTGGTGGATTTAAAATATCTCATTCTTGACAACATGTGAATCATGAAACACGAGCTCAAATTGTCAAGAATGACATAACACCACCTCACAAGATATGAGAGAAACAATTGCACTCCTGATTGCAAGATGAGGAAAACCTAAGCTCCTCTGAAAAGAATCTCGATGAACCCTTCGAGAAGGTATTTAAATCCTTGATGAACCACCATGTAGAGCCTCCATGAAGAACTCCGGTAACAAAAGGATGATCAAACGAAAGGAAAGAGAAGTTGAAAACACAAGGTGAAACCTTGCGATGATTTAGATGGAGCTTCGCGGCGAGATAATGCGGAAAAACTTGGAACTCCGAAAAGAAATATGAATAAAAGAAATCAAGAATTTTGATGAACCTCCGAAATAAGGAATTACTCACTTGGATGAAACAAGAATAAGAATTACATTATGCTTATCCTTTATCAATTAAATTGATGACGAGCAAACGGATTTGGCATACTACTTATTCTCGTTGAAGAGGATTAAGAGAGATATAGCATAACTTGAGAAGGTCTTCGACGAACCACCAGTAGGATTGGAAAGAATGAATAAATTGATATGATAACCAAGGAAGAGAACTCTTGAACGAACCGCCGAAAGAAATGAAAATGAACAAAGAAAAGATAAGGAAAACACCAGGAAGAATTAGCAAATGAACGAAGATGCTTGAGAGAATTTAGATACAAGTGAACGAAGAGATCATAAACTGATTAGAGGATATTTGAACGATGCACCGATAAGATTTGGGGAAAGATAGCTGAAAGCCGAGAATGAATAAATCTTCTGAAATGATGGGCTCCGGAGAATCAAACTGAAAATACTCTTGAATAGCTCCTGATGGGTGAAAAGGATTCTCACAATTGAAAACAAATATGAGAGGATGGCAACAAGCTAGAATCACGAATCTTTGAGGGAAACGGATAAGATTTGAGAGAAAAAAAATCTTCTTTAGTCTTCAAATGTTGAGAATGACGACGAGAAACACCACCATTAATTGTTGAGATACTCCGGGATGACGAATAGAAAGGTTGAACCAACGGTAAAAAGAATTTGACAGATCTTGGAGAAATACATATGACTCATGATAATTCATTCTTACGTCAAACTTTAGAAGATTTGAGAATAGCTCCGGGAAAATTAGAAGAGTTAGGTAAGATCATGGGAAAAGACCTGTGGGTTAGGGCCCACTCAAAAGATACACCATAGAATGATTTAAAATAGAGAATGCACCGGTTGAATTAGAAGGCTTGAATGAGATAATGATGACCCACAAGTATAGGGGATCTATCGTAGTCCTTTCGATAAGTAAGAGTGTCGAACCCAACGAGGAGCAGAAGGAAATGATAAGCGGTTTTTAGCAAAAGGTATTCTCTGCAAGTACTGAAATAAGTGGTAACAGATAGTTTTGTGACGGGATAAATTGCAATGAGCAACAAGTAACAAAAGTAAATAAAGTGCAGCAAGGTGGCCCAATCCTTTTGTAGCAAAGGAGAAGCCGGAACAAACTCTTATAATAGGAAAAGCGCTCCCGAGGACACATGGGAATATCGTCAAGCTAGTTTTCATCAAGTTCATATGATTCGCGTTCGATACTTTGATAATTTGATATGTGGGTGGACCGGTTCTTGGGTGCTGTTATTACTTGAACAAACATCCCACTTATGATTAACCTCTATTGCAAGCATCCGCAACTACAACAAAAGTATTAAGGTAAACCTAACCATAGCATGAAACATATGGATCCAAATCAGCCCCTTACGAAGCAACGCATAAACTAGGGTTTAAGCTTCTGTCACTCTAGCAACCCATCATCTACTTATTACTCCCCAATGCCTTCCTCTAGGCCCAAATAATGGTGAAGTGTTATGTAGTCGACGTTCACATAACACCACTAGAGGCTAGACAACATACATCTTATCAAAATATCAAACGAATACCAAATTCACATGACTACTAATAGCAAGACTTCTCCCTTGTCCTCAGGAACGAACGTAATTACTCACAAAGCATATTCATGTTCATAATCAGAGGGGTAATAATATGCATATAGGATCTAAACATATGATCTTCCACCAATTAAACCAACTAGCATCAACTACAAGGAGTAATCAACACTACTAGCAACCTACTAGCACCAATCCCGGACTTTGAGACAAGAATTCGATGCAAGAGATGAACTAGGGTTTGGAGATGAGATGGTGCTGGTGAAGATGTTGATGAAGATTGCCCTCTCCCGATGAGAGGAGCGTTGGTGATGACGATGGTGATGATTTCCCCCTCCCGGAGGGAAGTTTCCCCGGCAGAACAGCTCTGCCGGAGCTCTAGATTGGATCCGCCAAGGTTCCGCCTCGTGGCGGCGGAGTCTTGTCCCGAAAAGTTCCTCCTTTTTTTCTCATCGAAAGACTTCATATAGGAGAAGATGGGCGTCGGAGAGCCACCAGGGGGCCCATGAGGTAGGGGGCGCGCCCTAGGGGGGGGGGCGCCCCCACCCTCGTGAGCAGGGTGTGGGCCCCCTGGCCTTCATCTTTGGCGAGGATTTTTCTTTATTTATTTTAAGACGTTCCGTGGAGTTTTAGGACTTTTGGAGTTGCACAGAATAGGTCTCTAATATTTGCTTCTTTTCTAGCCCAGAATTCCAGCTGCCGGCATTCTCCCTCCTTATGTAAACCTCGTAAAATAGGAGAGAATAGCCATAAGTATTGTGATATAAAGTGAAATAACAGTCCATAATGCAATAAATATCGATATAAAAGCATGATGCAAAATGGACGTATCAACTCCCCCAAGCTTAGACCTCGCTTGTCCTCAAGCGAAAGCCGATAACAATAAATATGTCCTCATGTTTAGAGGTAGAGGCATCGATAAAAATAAAATATGGACATGAAGGCATCATGATTATTCTCATAACAGCAACATATATAGCTCTTGTCATATGATTACTTATGTTCAAATGATGATCTATTCACAATGCAAAAGTATAAATCATAAACCTTATTGGGCTCCGACAAACTATAATCTCAATCATTGAAGCAATTGCAATTTATCATAACATCGGAAAGAGTCTATGTCAGAGCTAAAAAACAAGTCCACATACTCAACTATCATTTAGTCCTCCATAATTGCTAACACTCATACGATACTTGTGGTTACGGAGTTTTAGTCGGACACAGAGAAAGATAGGGGCTTATAGTTTTGCCCCACAACCTTTTACCTCAAGGGTAATGTCAACAATAATGGTTCATGCTCCCCTACATCCAATGAGATATATATATATATATATATATATATATATATATATATATATATATATATATATATATATATATATATATATATATATATATATATATATATCATGTTCTTTCCAACATGCTGAGCTTGCCAAAGGATAAAATGAAAAAGAAAAGGTGAAGATCACCATGACTCTTGCAGAAGGTAGAAGATAATAATAAAGGATAGGCCCTTCGCAGAGGGAAGCGGAGGTTTCCATGCGCTTTTATGGTTGGATGCACAAAATCTCAATGCGAAAGAATGTCACTTTATATTGCCCCTTGTGATATGAACCTTTATTATGCAGTCCGTCGCTTTTATTACTTCCACATCACAAGATCGTATAAAGCTTATTTCTCCCACACCAATCAATCATACATATTTAGAGCAATTTTTATTGCTTTGCACCGATGACAACTTACTTTAAGGATCTTACTCAATCCATATGTAGATATGGTGGACTCTCATGGCAAAACTGGTTTAAGGGTGTTTGGAAGCACAAGTAGTATTTCTACTTGGTGCTGAGAATTTGGCTAGCATGAGGGGGAAAGGCAAGCTCAACAAGTTAGAGGATCCATGACAACATATTTTATCTCAGATATAAGAAAGACATAACTCATTACGTTGTCTTCCTTGTCCAACATCAACTCTTTAGCATGTCATATTTTAATGAGTGTTCCCAATCATAAAAGATGTCAATGATAATATATCTATATGTGAAAACCTCTCTTTCCTTATTACTTCCTATTAATTACAACAATGACAAAAGCTATGTTTGCCAACTCCCAACAACTTTTAATCATCATACTCTTTCTATGTGAAGTCATTACTCTCAATAAGATCAATATGAACTTCTTGTTTCTTTTTATTCTTTTCTCTTTTCTTTTATTCACCCAAGATCATGGCAAAATAATCAAGCCCTTGACTCAACACTAATCTTTATTATATATAGCTCACGAACTCGATTACATAGAGAGATCGTAAAGCAAAACTCAAAACTAGATCATGCCATAAACTTTATTCTACTAGATCAAGGTACTACTAATAGGATCGAACTAAGAAAAACGGTAAAGATAGGAGTTGTGATTGTGATACGATACCGGGGCACCCCCCCAAGCTTGGCAGTTGCCAAGGGGAGTGCCCATACCCAAGTGATTATGTCTCCTTTGTCGGTGAAGAAGGTGGAGGTGTTGTTGATGATGCGGGCTTGTCATCCATCTTCCAAGGCATAGGTTCACCATCATAGAAGGATGATCGAGTCTCTGGAATCCTCGAATCTGCAGCCAAACTCATTCTTTTGAATCTATATTCATACTCACAGTTTTGGTTTTGTAGGTCATAGATTTGGGCTTGGAGGTGCTCGATCTTCTCATATAGCTTGAAGATGGCCTCCTCGGTGTTCTTGGTATCCGGCTTGTAGTTGTTGGTGAACTCCGCGAGCATCGTGTGGCTAGCATTGATTCCACGCTCCGCCATCCCCTGGCACTTGAAAATTTGTTGCTCCATTGCTTCGAGCCTCGTCTCCACGCTTCCGGTTCCCTTTGGTCCCTCAACATCATGGATGTGCAACAAACCCATCACGCATCTCAATGGTTTGAGGGTGTCACAACACCTCCGCGAGGTAAGGGTTGATGACCTTCTCGAAGAACTTGTCCTTGGAAGCACTTGGGGACGTCATGATAATCTAGATCTGTCAGAAAAATAGCTCGAAACAAGAACAGAGGGGGTTTGCGTGATACGGGAGTCAAAACCTTCGGGAGGTTATATAATGAATTTTTACTGACCAAAATACGTAACGTGCAAGAAAACGGAGTCCAAAAGGCACACGAGGTGCTCACGAGGTAGGGGGCGCGCCCAGGGGGTAGGGCACGCCCACCACCCTCGTGGGGCCCTCGTGTCCTTCCCGGACTGCTACTTAATTTTCTATTTTTCTAAATATTCCAAAACGGAGAAATATTGCCTTAAAAATTGTTTTGGAGTCGGTTTACTTACCATACCACATACCTATTCCTTTTTGGAGTCTGAAACGTTCCGGAAAGTGTCTCTTATGTATTCCTCTGGGGTTACGGTTTCAATAATATTGGTTTCAACATTTATGGGATTACCTGAGATATAATGTTTGATTCTTTGACCGTTTACCACTTTCGGATTTGTGCCTTCGAAGTTGTTGATCTTTATGGCACCAGAACGATAGACCTCTTCGATAACATAGGGGCCTTCCCATTTAGAGAGAAGTTTTCCTACAAAAAATCTTAAACGAGGGTTGTATAGCAATACATAATCACCTACATTAAACTCACGTTTTTGTATCCTTTTGTCATGCCATCTTTTAACTTTTTCTTTAAACAACTTGGCATTTTCATAAGCTTGGGTTCTCCATTCATCAAGTGAGCTAATATCAAATAACCTCTTCTCACCAGCAAGTTTAAAATCATAGTTAAGCTCTTTAATAGCCCAATATGCCTTATGTTCTAGTTCGAGAGGTAAGTGACATGCTTTTCCATATACCATTTTATACGGAGACATACCCATAGGATTTTTGTATGCAGTTCTATAAGCCCATAATGCATCATCAAGTTTCTTGGACCAATTCTTTCTAGACCTATTAACAGTCTTTTGCAAAATTAATTTGAGCTCTCTATTGCTCAACTCTACTTGACCACTAGACTGTGGGTGATAAGGAGATGCAATTCTATGATTAAGATCATATTTAGCAAGCATTTTATGGAAGGCACCATGAATAAAGTGTGAACCACCATCAGTCATTAAATATCTAGGGACTCCAAACCTCGGGAAAATAACTTCCTTAAGCATTTTAATAGAAGTGTTATGACCAGCACTACTAGTTGGAATAGCTTCTACCCACTTAGTAACGTAATCAACAACAACTAAAATATGTGTGTATCCATTAGAGGCAGGAAAAGGTCCCATATAATCAAAGCCCCAAACATCAAACGGTTCAATAAAAAGAGAATAATTCATAGGCATTTCTTGACGTCTACTAATATTACCAATTCTTTGACATTCATCACAAGACAAGACAAACTTACGGGCATCCTTGAAGAGAGTAGGCCAATAAAACCAGATTGCAATACTTTATGTGCAGTTCTATCTCCAGTGTGGTGTCCTCCATAAGACTCGGAATGACACTTGCGTAGGATCTGTTCCTGTTCATGCTCAGGTACACAACGTCTAATAACACCATCTACTCCTTCCTTATAAAGATGTGGGTCATCCCAAAAACAATGTCTTAAATCATAGAAAAACTTTTTCTTTTGCTGGTATGTGAAGCTAGGTGGTATAAACTTAGCAACAATATAATTAGCATAATCAGCATACCATGGAGTATTACAAGAAGTACTTATAACATTTAATTGTTCATCAGGAAAGCTATCATTAATAGGTAGTGGGTCATCAAGAATATTTTCTAACCTAGACAATTGGCTGCAACGGGGTTCTCAGCTCCCTTTCTATCAACAATATGCAAATAAAATTCTTGTAGCAAGAGAACCCATCTAATAAGTCTAGGTTTAGCATCCTTCTTTTCCATAAGATATTTAATAGCAGCATGATCAGTTTGAATAGTTACTTTAGAATCAACAATATAAGATCTGAACTTATCACAAGCAAATACAATTGCTAAGAGTTCTTTTTCAGTAGTAGCATAATTTCTTTGAGCATTGTCTAGAGTCTTACTAGCATAATGAATAACATTTAATTTCTTATCAACTCTTTGCCCTAAAACAGCACCTACTACATAATCACTAGCATCACACATAATTTCAAAGGGTAGGTTCCAATCAGGTGGCTGAACAACAGGTGCAGAGACTAATGCTTTCTTAAGTATTTCAAATGCTTCTACACAATCATCATCAAAGACAAATGGTATATCTTTTTGCAATAAATTAGTCAGAGGCCGAGAAATTTTTGAGAAGTCCTTAATGAACCTCCTGTAAAATCCGGCATGACCAAGGAAACTTCTTATACCTTTGATGTCCTTGGGACATGGCATCTTTTCAATCGCATCAACCTTGGCTTTATCAACTTCAATACCTCTTTCAGAAACTTTGTGCCCCAAGACAATACCTTCATTAACCATAAAGTGGCAATTTTCCCAATTCAAGACAAGATTAGTTTCTTCACATCTCTGCAAAACTCGATCAAGATTGCTCAAGCAATCATCAAAAGAGGAACCATAGATGGAAAAGTCGTCC
Source organism: Triticum dicoccoides (assembly GCF_002162155.2). Classification (NCBI taxonomy): domain Eukaryota; kingdom Viridiplantae; phylum Streptophyta; class Magnoliopsida; order Poales; family Poaceae; genus Triticum; species Triticum dicoccoides. The sequence continues at coordinate 538,901,803 of NC_041386.1, read as the reverse complement.
ATGAAAACCTCACAAATCTTTTCACAAAAGTCAGAGAATATAGCCATCATGCATCTTTGAAAGGTAGCGGGTGCATTGCATAAACCAAAAGGCATATATCTATAAGCAAAAGTACCAAAAGGGCATGTAAAAGTAGTCTTTGATTGATCTCTAGCCGACACAGGTATTTGAGAGAAACCAGAATAACCATCTAGAAAGCAATAGTGTCTATGTTTGCATAATATTTTTAGCATTTGATCAATAAAAGGTAAGGGGTAATGATCTTTCTTAGTAGCTTTATTTAATTTGCGGAAATCAATTACCATCCTATAACCTGTGATAATTCTTTGTGGAATCAATTCATCTTTATCATTAGGAACAACAGTAATACCTCCTTTCTTAGGGACACAATGGACAGGACTTACCCACTCACTATCAGCAACGGGATAGATTATACCTACCTCCAGAAGCTTTAGTATTTCTTTTCTTACCACTTCTTTCATTTTAGGATTCAGACGTCGTTGAGGATCACGAACTGGTTTGGCATCTGCTTCAAAATTTAGTTTATGTTGACATAGAGTGGGACTAATGCCCTTAAGATCATCAAGAGTATATCCAATAGCAGCATGATGCTTCTTCAGAGTTTTCAATAATCTTTCTTCTTCATGCTCTGAAAGGTTAGCACTAATAATAACAGGATATATCTTCTTTTCATGAAGATAAGCATATTTAAGATTATCAGGCAAAGATTTAAGCTCAAACACGGGATCACCCTTGGGTGGAGGAGGATCCCCTAATATTTCAACAGGCAAGTTGTGATGCAGAATAGGTTCCTGTTTAAAGAATACTTCATCTATTTCCCTTCTTTCATTCATGAACATATCATTTTCATGGTCTAACAAATAGTGTTCTAAAGGATCACTAGGAGGTACGGCAATAGAAGCAAGACCAATAATTTCATCCTTACTAGGTAATTCTTCCTCACGATGTTGTTTACTAAATTTAGAGAAATTAAACACATGAACCATATCATCCAAGCCAACAATAACAACATTCTTTGTGCAATCTATGGTAGCATTAACAGTATTTAAGAAGGGTCTACCAAATATAATGGGACAAAAGTTATCTTGTGGAGAATTAAGAACAAGAAAATCAGCAGGATATTTAGTTTTCCCACACAAGACTTCAACATCTCTAACAATTCCAATTGGTGAAATAGTATCTCTATTGGCAAGTTTAATTGTGACATCAATATCTTCTAACTCAACAGGTGCAATTTCATTCTTAATTTCTTCGTATAAGTCAATAGGTATTACACTAGCGCTAGCACCCATATCACATAAGCCATGATAACAATGATCTCCTATTTTAACAGAAATAACAGGCACGCCTACCACAAGTCTATGTTTATCTTTATCACAAGGTTTAGCAATCCTAGCAGTTCACCTTTGAACTGAATAACATGCCCATCAATATTATCAGACAAGAGATCTTTAACAATAGCAATATTAGGTTCTAATTTAACTTTCTCAGTAGGTGTATAAGTTCTAATATTGCTTTTACGAACAACAGTTGAAGCTTTAGCATGATCCTTTATTCTAACAGGGAAAGGTGGTTTCTCAATATAAGAAGTAGGAACAATAGGATCATTATAAGTGACAGTCTTTTCTTCAACTTTAATAGGTGCAACTACTTTTACTTCTATGGGAGGATGATATTTAAACCACTTCTCCTTAGGGAGATCAACATAAGTAGCAAAAGATTCACAGAAAGAAGCTACTATCTCAGAGTCAAGTCCATATTTAGTGCTAAACTTGCGGAAAATATCGGTATCCATAAAAGATTTAACACAATCAAACTTAGGTGTCATACCTGACTCCTTACCTTTGTCGAGGTCCCAATCTTCAGAGTTGCATTTAATACTATCCAATAAATTCCATCTGAATTCAGTAGTCTTTATCATAAAAGAGCCAGCACAAGAAGTATCGAGCATGGTGCGATTGTTATCAGAAAGCCGAGCATATAAATTTTGAATAATCATTTCTCTTGAGAGCTCATGATTGGGGCATGAATATAACATTGATTTAAGCCTCCCCAAGCTTGAGCGATGCTTTCTCCTTCGCGAGGCCAAAAATTATATATATAATTGCGATCACGATGAACAAGATGCATAGGGTAATACTTTTAATGAAATTCCTGTTGGATAACGTAGCAGAAATTCAAAATTTTCCTACGTGTCACCAAGATCTATCTATGGAGAGACCAACAATGAGGGGAAGGAGAGTGCATCTACATACCCTTGTAGATCGCTAAGCGGAAGCGTTCAAGAGAACGGGGTTGATGGAGTCGTACTCGTCGTGATCCAAATCACCGGAGATCCTAGTGCCGAACGGACGACACCTCCGCGTTCAACACACGTACAGCCCGACGACGTCTCCCATGCCTTGATCCAGCAAGGAGAGAGGGAGAGGTTGAGGAAGACTCCATCCAGCAGCAGCACAACGGTGTGGTGGTGATGGAGGAGCGTGGCTATCCTGCAGGGCTTCGCCAAGCACCGCGGGAGAGGAGGAAGGAGAGATGCAGGGCTGCGTCATATAGAGGAGAGGAACTCGCGTGTTATGAGCAGCCCAAACCTCAACTATATATAGGGGAAGGGGAGGGGCTGCACCCCCTTTAGGGTTTCCACCCCTAGGGGTGGCGGCCAGCCTAGATCCCATCTAAGGGGGGCGGCCAAGGGGGAGGGGGAGAGGGAGGCGCACTAGGATGGGCCTTAGGGCCCATCTGCCCTAGGGTTCGCCCCCTTCTCCTCTCCCTTGCGCCTTGGGCCCTTGTGGGGGGGGGAGGGGGCGCACCAGCCCACCTGGGGCTGGTCCCCTTCCACACTTGGCCCATGAAGCCCTCCGGGGCTGGTGGCCCCACTTGGTGGACCCCCGGGACCCTCCCGGTGGTCCCGATACGTTACCGATAAACCCTGAAACTTTTCCGGTGACCAAAACAGGACTTCCCATATATAAATATTTACCTCCGGACCATTCCGGAACTCCTCGTGACGTCCGAGATCTCATCCGGAACTCCGAACAACATTCGGTAACCACATACAAACTTCCTTTATAACCCTAGAGTCATCGAACCTTAAGTGTGTAGACCCTACGGGTTCGGGAGACATGTAGACATGACCGAGACGTTCTCCGGTCAATAACCAACAGCGGGATCTGGATACCCATGTTGGCTCCCACATGTTCCACGATGATCTCATCGGATGAACCACGATGTCAAGGACTTAATCAATCCCGTATACAATTCCCTTTGTCTATCGATACGATACTTGCCCGAGATTCGATCGTCGGTATCCTGATACCTTGTTCAATCTCATTACCGGCAAGTCTCTTTACTCGTTCCGTAACACATCATCCCGTGATCAACTCCTTGGTCACATTGTGCACATTATGATGATGTCCTACCGAGTGGGCCCAGAGATACCTCTCCGTTTACACGGAGTGACAAATCCCAGTCTCGATTCGTGCCAACCCAACAGACACTTTCGGAGATACCTGTAGCGTACCTTTATAGCCACCCAGTTACATTGTGACGTTTGGCACACCCAAAGCACCCCTACGGTATCCGGGAGTTGCACAATCTCATGGTCTAAGGAAATGATACTTGACATTAGAAAAGCTTTAGCATACAAACTACACGATCTTTGTGCTAGGCTTAGGATTGGGTCTTATCCATCACATCATTCTCCTAATGATGTGATCCCGTTATCAACGACATCCAATGTCCATGGTCAGGAAACCGTAACCATCTATTGATCAACGAGCTAGTTAACTAGAGGCTTGCTAGGGACATGGTGTTGTCTATGTATCCACACATGTATCTGAGTTTCCCATCAATACAATTCTAGCATGGATAATAAACGATTATCATGAACAAGGAAATATAATAATAACTAATTTATTATTGCCTCAAGGGCATATTTCCAACAGTCTCCCACTTGCACTAGAGTCAATAATCTAGTTCACATTGTCATGTGATTAACACTCACAGGTCACATCGCCATGTGACCAACACCCAAAGAGTTTACTAGAGTCAATAATCTAGTTCACATTACCATGTGATTAACACTCGGTGAGTTCTGGGTTTGATCATGTTATGCTTGTGAGAGATGTTATAGTCAACGGGTCTGAATCTTTCAGATTCGTATGTACTTCGCAAATCTCTATGTCATCTTGTAGATGCAGCTACTACGCTATATTTGGAGCTATTCCAAATAACTGTTCTACTTGGAGCTATTCTAAATTGTTGCTCCATTATACGTATCCGGTATCTCTACTCAGAGCTATCTGGATAGGTGTTAAGCTTGCATCGACGTAACTCTTTACGTCGAACTCTTTATCCCTCCATAACCGAGAAAATTCCTTAGTCCACTAGTTACTAAGGATAACTTTGACCGCTGTCCTGTGATCCATTCTTAGATCACTCTTGTACCCCTTGACTGACTCATGGCAAGGCACATTTCAGGTGCGGTACACAGCATAGCATACTGTAGAGCCTATGTCCTAAGCATAGGGGACGACCTTCGTCCTTTCTCTCTATTCTGCCGTGGTCGAGCTTTAAGTCTTAACTTCATACCTTACAACTCAGGCAAGAACTCCTTCTTTGACTGATCCATCTTGAACACCTTCAAGATCATGTCAAGGTATGTGCTCATTTGAAAGTACCATTAAGCGTTTTGATCTATCCTTATAGATCTTGATGCTCAATGTTCAAGTAGCTTAATCCAGGCTTTCCATTGAAAAACACTTTCCAAATAACCCTATATGCTTTCCAGAAATTCTACGTCATTTCTGATCAACAATATGTCAACAACATATATTTATCAGAAATTCTATAGTGCTCCCACTCACTTCTTTGGAAATACAAGTTTCTCATAAACTTTGTATACACCCAAAATCTTTGATCATCATCAAAGCATACATTCCAACTCCGAGATGCTTACTCCAGTCCTAGAAGGATTGCTAGAGCTTTGCATACTTATTAGCATCTTTCAGGATTGACAAAACCTTCCGGTTGTATCACATACAACCTTTCCTCAAGAAAATCGTCGAGGAAACAATGTTTTGACATCCTATCAGCAAGATTTCATAAATAATGCAGTAATCGCTAATATAATTCCAACAGACTCTTAGCATCGCTACGAGTGAGAAAGTCTCATCGCAGTCAACTCCTTGAACTTGTCGGAAAACATCTTAACGACAAGTCGAGCTTTCTTAATGGTGGCATTTACCATCATTGTCCGTCTTCCTTTTAAAATCCATATGTACCTAACAGCCTTACGACCATCAAGTAGTTCTTCCAAAGTCTACACTTTGTTTTCATATATGGATCCTCTCTCGGATTTTATGGCCTCGAGCCATTTATTGGAATCCGGGCCCACCATCGCTTCTCCATTGCTCGTAGGTTCATTGTTGTCTAGCAACATGACTTCCAAGACAGGATCACATACCACTCTAAAGTAGTACGCATCCTTGTCATCCCACGAGGTTTGGTAGTGACTTGATCTGAAGTTTCATGATCACTATCATAAGCTTCCACTTCAATTGGTGTAGGTGCCACAGGAACAACTCCCTGTGCCCTGTCACACACTAGTTGAAGAGACGGTTCAATAACCTCATTAAGTCTCCACCATCCTCCCACTCAATTCTTTCGAGAGAAACTTTTCCTCGAGAAAGGACTCGATTCTAGAAACAATCTCTTATTGCTTTCGGATCTGAGACAGGAGGTATACCCAACTGTTTTGGGTGTCCTATAAAGATGCATTTATCCGCTTTGGGTTCGAGCTTATCAGACTGAAACTTTTTCACATAAGCGTCGCAGCCCCAAACTTTTAAGAAATGACAACTTTAGGTTTCTCTAAACCATAGTTCATACGGTGTCATCTCATCGGAATTATGTGGTGCCCTATTTAAAGTGAATGTGGTTGTCTCTAATGCCTAACCCATAAACTTTTGTGGTAATTCGATAAGAGACATCATGGTATGCATCATATCCAATAGGGTGCAGTTATGATGTTCGGACACACCATCACACTACGGTGTTCCAGGCTGTATTAGTTGTGAAACAATTTCCACAATGTCTTAATTCTGTGCCAAACTCATAATTCACATATTCATCTCTATGATCATATCATAGATATTTTATCCTCTTGTCACGACGATCTTTCAACTTCACCCTGAAATTACTTGAACCTTTCAATAATTCAGACTCGTGATTCATCAAGTAAATATACTCAATATCTACTCAAATCATCTGTGAAGTAAGAACATAACGATATCCACTACATGCCTCAGCACTCATTGGACTGCACACATCAAAATGTATTACTTCCAACAAGTTGCTTTCTAGTTCCATTTTACTGAAAACGAGGCTTTCAGTCATCTTGCCCATGTGGTATGATTTGCATGTCTCAAGTGATTCAAAATCAAGTGAGTCCAAACGGTCCATTTGCATGGAGTTTCTTCATGCATATACACCAATAGACATGGTTCACATGTCTCAAACTTTTCAAAAATGAGTGAGTCCAAAGATCCATCAACATGGAGCCTCTTCATGCGTTTTATACCGATATAACTTAAGTGGCAGTGCCACAAGTAGGTGGTACTATCATTACTATCTTATATCTTTTGGCATGAACATGTGTATCACTATGATCGAGATTCAATGAACCATTCATTTTAGGTGCAAGACCATTGAAGGTATTATTCAAATAAACAGAGTAACCGTTATTCTCCTTAAATGAATAACCGTATTGCGATAGACATAATCCAATCATGTCTATGCTCAACGCAAACACCAATCTCGATGGTAGAGGGAGCGTGCGATGCTTGATCATATCAACATTGGAAACACTTCCAACACATATCGTCAGCTCACCTTTAGCTAGTCTCCGTTTATTCCGTAGCTTTTATTTCGAGTTACTAACACTTAGCAACCGAACCGGTATCTAATACCCTGGAGCTACTAGGAGTACTAGTAAAGTACACATCAACACAATGTATATCCAATATACTTCTATCGACCTTGCCAGCCTTCTTATCTACCAAGTATCTAGGGTAATTCTGCTCCAGTGGCTGTTCCTCTTATTACGGAAGCACTTAGTCTCGGGTTTGGGTTCAACCTTGGGTTTCTTCACTAGAGAAGCAGCTGATTTGCCGTTTCATGAAGCATCCCTTTTTGCCCTTGCCCTTCTTGAAAACTAGTGGTTTCACCAACCATCAACAATTGATGCTCCTTCTTGATCTCTACTTTTGTGGTGTCAAACATCGCGAATATCTCAAGGATCATCATATATGTCCCTGCTATATTATATTTCATCATGAAGCTCAAGCAGCTTGGTGGTAATGACTTCGGAGAAGCATCACTATTTCATCTGGAAGATCAATTCCCACTTGATTCAAGCGATTGTTGTACTCAGACAATCTGAGCACAAGCTCAATAATTGAGCTTTTCTCCCTTAGTTTGCAGGCTAAGAAAATCATCGGAGGTCTTATACCTCTTGACGTGGGCACGAGCCTGAAATCCCAATTTCAGCCCTCGAAACATCTCATATGTTTCGCGACGTTTCAAAACGTCTTCGGTGCCTCAACTCTAAACCGTTTAACTGAACTATCACGTAGTTATCAAAATGTGTATGTCAGATGTTCGCAACATCCACAGACAACGTTCGAGGTTCAGCACACTGAGCGGTGCATTAAGGACATAAGCCTTCTATGAAGCAATGAGGACAATCCTCAGTTTACGGACCTAGTCCGCATAATTGCTACTATCAACTTTCAACTAAATTTTCTCTAGGAACATATCTAAACAGTAGAACAGAAACGTGAGCCACGACATAATTTGCGAAGACCTTTTGACTATGTTCAGGATAATTAAGTTCATCTTATGAACTCCCACTCAGATAGACATCCCTCTAGTCATCTAAGTGATTACATGATCCGAGTCAACTAGGCCGTGTCCGATCATCACGTGAGACGGACTAGTCATCATCGGTGAACATCTTCATGTTGATCGTATCTACCATACGACTCATGCTCGACCTTTCGGTCTTCTGTGTTCCGAGGCCATGTCTGTACACATGCTAGGCTCGTCAAGTCAACCTAAGTGTTTCGCGTGTGTAAATCTGTCTTACACCCGTTGTATGTGAACGTTAGAATCTATCACACCCGATCATCACGTGGTGCTTCGAAACGACGAACTTTCGCAACGGTGCACAGTTAGGGGGAACACTTTCTTGAAATTTTAATGAGGGATCATCTTATTTACTACCGTTGTTCTAAGCAAATAAGATGTATAAACATGATAAACATCACATGCAATCAAATAATAGTGACATGATATGGCCAATATCATATAGCTCCTTTGATCTCCATCTTGGGGCTCCATGATCATCTTGTCACCGGCATGACACCATGATCTCCATCATCATGATCTCCATCATCGTGTCTTCATGAAGTTGTCTCGCCAACTATTACACTACTACAGCTAACGGTTAGCAATAAAGTAAAGTAATTACATGACGTTTATGTTGACACGCAGGTCATAAATAAATTAAGACAACTCCTATGGCTCCTGCCGGTTGTCATACTCATCGACATGCAAGTCGTGATTCCTATTACAAGAACATGATCAATCTCATACATCACATATCATTCATCACATTCTTCTTGGCCATATCACATCACATAGCATACCCTGCAAAAACAAGTTAGACGTCCTCTAATTGTTGTTTGCATGTTTTACGTGGCTGCTATGGGTTTCTAGCAAGAACATTTCTTACCTACGCAAAAACCACAACGTGATATGCCAATTGCTATTTACCCTTCATAAGGACCCTTTTCATCGAATCCGATCCGACTAAAGTGGGAGAGACAGACACCCGCCAGCCACCTTATGCAACTAGTGCATGTTTGTCGGTGGAACCGGTCTCACGTAAGCGTACGTGTAAGGTTGGTCCGGGCCGCTTCATCCCACAATGCCGCCGAATCAAGATTGGACTAGTAACGGTAAGCATATTGAACAAAATCAACGCCCACAACTACTTTGTGTTCTACTCGTGCATAGAATCTACGCAATAGACCTAGCTCATGATGCCACTGTTGGATAACGTAGCAGAAATTCAAAATTTTCCTACGTGTCACTAAGATCTATCTATGGAGAGACCAACAACGAGGGGAAGGAGAGTGCATCTACATACCCTTGTAGATCGCTAAGCGGAAGCGTTCAAGAGAACGGGGTTGATGGAGTCGTACTCGTCGTGATCCAAATCACTGGAGATCCTAGTGCCGAACGGACGACACCTCCGCATTCAACACACGTACAGCCCGACGACGTCTCCCATGCCTTGATCCAGCAAGGAGAGAGGGAGAGGTTGAGGAAGACTCCATCCAGCAGCAGTACAACGGCGTGGTGGTGATGGAGGAGCGTGGCTATCCTGCAGGGCTTCGCCAAGCACCGCGGGAGAGGAGGAAGGAGAGATGCAGGGCTGCGTCATATAGAGGAGAGGAACTCGCGTGTTATGGGCAGCCCAAACCTCAACTATATATAGGGGAAGGGGAGGGGCTGCGCCCTCTTTAGGGTTTCCACCCCTAGGGGTGGCGGCCAACCTAGGTCCCATCTAAGGGGGCGGCCAAGGGGGAGGGGGAGAGGGAGGCGCACCAGGATGGGCCTTAGGGCCCATCTGCCCTAGGGTTTGCCCCCTTCTCCTCTCCCTTGCGCCTTGG
>NC_041386.1:538850516-538891880 GCF_002162155.2 Triticum dicoccoides | reverse complement strand
CTTCCACACTTGGCCCATGAAGCCCTCCGGGGCTGGTGGCCCCACTTGGTGGACCTCCGGGACCCTCCCGGTGGTCCCGGTATGTTACCGATAAACCCCGAAACTTTTCCGGTGACCAAAACAGGACTTCCCATATATAAATCTTTACCTTCGGACCATTCCGGAACTCCTCGTGACGTCCGGGATATCATCCGGGACTTCGAACAACATTCGGTAACCACATACAAACTTCCTTTATAACCCTAGCGTCATCGAACCTTAAGTGTGTAGACCCTACGGGTTCGGGAGACATGCAGACATGACCGAGACGTTCTCCGGTCAATAACCAACAGCGGGATCTGGATACCCATGTTGGCTCCCACATGTTCCACGATGATCTCATCAGATGAACCACGATGTCAAGGACTTAATCAATCCCGTATACAATTCCCTTTGTCTATCGATACGATACTTGCCCGAGATTCGATCGTCGGTATCCCGATACCTTGTTCAATCTCGTTACCGGTGAGTCTCTTTACTCGTTCTGTAACACATCATCCCGTGATCAACTCCTTGGTCACATTATGCACATTATGATGATGTCCTACCGAGTGGGCCCAGAGATACCTCTCTGTTTACACGGAGTGACAAATCCCAGTCTCGATTCGTGCCAACCCAACAGACACTTTCGGAGATACCTGTAGCGTACCTTTATAGCCACCCAGTTACGTTGTGACGTTTGGCACACCCAAAGCACTCCTACGGTATCCGGGAGTTGCACAATCTCATGGTCTAAGGAAATGATACTTGACATTAGAAAAGCTTTAGCATACGAACTACACGATCTTTGTGCTAGGCTTAGGATTGGGTCTTGTCCATCACATCATTCTCCTAATGATGTGATCCCGTTATCAACGACATCCAATGTCCATGGTCAGGAAACCGTAACCATCTATTGATCAACGAGCTAGTCAACTAGAGGCTTACTAGGAACATGGTGTTGTCTATGTATCCACACATGTATCTAAGTTTCCTATCAATACAATTCTAGCATGGATAATAAACGATTATCATGAACAAGGAAATATAATAATAACTAATTTATTATTGCCTCTAGGGCATATTTCCAACAATTCCAGCTTCAATCTTTTATAGTCCCATGATCTCATATCATCACATAGCCTATACCATATCAATGTGTCTCCCTTCAAATATAAAGGGAAGACCTTCTTCTTAGCAACATCATCGGGTATACCTGCAAGCTTAAATAATCCACAAACTTCATCCACATATATTAAGTGCTCATCAAGATGCTTTGTTCCATCTCCTGTAAAAGGGTTATCTAGCAGTTTTTCCATCATACCTGAAGGAAATTCAAAAGGAGTTTCATTTTCAATAGGTTCAGTAGGTTGAGGAGCAACTCTTTGCTCTACTGGACGGGGTGAAGATACCCCGAACAAGCCCTCAGAGAATTACTTTCCATAGTAACAAGTGACAGTAAATTTCAGCACACTATATAAAATTTTCCTTACCAAATTCCACCTACCAAAGGCGCTACACTCCCCAGCAACGGCGCCAGAAAAGAGTCTTGATGACCCACAAGTATAGGCGATCTATCGTAGTCCTTTCGATAAGTAAGAGTGTCGAACCCAATGAGGAGCAGAAGGAAATGGTAAGTGGTTTTTAGCAAGGTATTCTCTGCAAGTACTGAAATAAGTGGTAACAGATAGTTTTGTGACGGGATAAATTGCAATGAGCAACAAGTAACAAAAGTAAATAAAGTGCAGAAAGGTGGCCCAATCCTTTTGTAGCAAAGGAGAAGCCGGAACAAACTCTTATAATAGGAAAAGTGCTCCCGAGGACACATGGGAATATCGTCAAGCTAGTTTTCATCAAGTTCATATGATTCGCGTTCGATACTTTGATAATTTGAAATGTGGGTGGACTGGTGCTTGGGTGCTGTTATTACTTGAACAAACATCCCACTTATGATTAACCTCTATTGCAAGCATCCGCAACTACAACAAAAGTATTAAGGTAAACCTAACCATAGCATGAAACATATGGATCCAAATCAGCCCCTTACGAAGCAACGCATAAACTAGGGTTTAAGCTTCTGTCACTCTAGCAACCCATCATCTACTTATTACTTCCCAATGCCTTCCTCTAGGCCCAAATAATGGTGAAGTGTTATGTAGTCGACGTTCACATAACACCACTAGAGGCTAGACAACATACATCTTATCAAAATATCAAACGAATACCAAATTTACATGACTACTAATAGCAAGACTTCTCCCTTGTCCTCAGGAACGAATGTAATTACTCACAAAGCATATTCATGTTCATAATCAGAGGGGTAATAATATGCATATAGGATCTAAACATATGATCTTCCACCAATTAAACCAACTAGCATCAACTACAAGGAGTAATCAACACTACTAGCAACCTACTAGCACCAATCCCGAACTTTGAGACAAGAATTCGATGCAAGAGATGAACTAGGGTTTGGAGATGAGATGGTGTTGGTGAAGATGTTGATGAAGATTGCCCTCTCCCGATGAGAGGAGCGTTGGTGATGATGATGGTGATGATTTCCCCCTCCCGGAGGGAAGTTTCCCCGGCAGAACAGCTCTGCCGGAGCTCTAGATTGGATCCGCCAAGGTTCCGCCTCGTGGCGGCGGAGTCTCGTCCCGAAAAGTTCCTCCTTTTTTTCTCATGGAAAGACTTCATATAGGAGAATATGGGCGTCAGAGAGCCACCAGGGGGCCCACGAGGTAGGGGGGCGCGCCCTAGGGGGGGCGCCCCCCACCCTCGTGAGCAGGGTGTGGGCCCCCTGGCCTTCATCTTTGGCGAGGATTTTTCTTTATTTATTTTAAGACGTTCCGTGGAGTTTCTGGACTTTTGGAGTTGCACAGAATAGGTTTCTAATATTTGCTCCTTTTCCGGCCCAGAATTCTAGCTGCCGGCATTCTCCCTCCTTATGTAAACCTTGTAAAATAGGAGAGAATAGCCATACGTATTGTGACATAAAGTGAAATAACAATCCATAATGCAATAAATATCGATATAAAAGCATGATGCAAAATGGACATATTAGATAACATCCTCGAAAGATCTTGAACGAATGCAGAGTGGAAACACGAATCTTAGAGATATCTTGAGCACTCCGGAACAATTGAATAGCGAGCAATGAATGAATATGAGGTGCACCGGCATGAGAAGGTATTTGAAACAAGGAAAAGGATATGATCAACAAAGCTTGACTTGGGTCCACCGGAGAAGAAAAAAAACGAAGAATGATAAACTAGAAGCTCCGTTAGAATCTTCATGAGAATCACCGGATAAGAAACATTGACGGAAAAGGAATGAAGAGGCCTCGCATCAATAAGATGGATACTTGATTAAGATATCTGAGTCCTTGAAGAAAAAGGGTGGGTGGGCGGGAAAACAAAGGCAACTTGGAGACAGATGAAACAAACACCTTTGAGAAGAACTAATAATAGATCTTGCGAATGTTGACAAGATTGGATCCACTTGAAGAGGAGCACGCCGGTTGAAAAGGATTTACATGACAATCTCGATTATGAAGAAGGATTGGTATTCACATAGGAACATGAGAACACCGCTTAGGAAAGGTATGGAATCAACACTTGACTTCGAAGCAACTCAAATACCACAACTCAAAACAAAAACAAAGGATTGGCTTGCAGAATAAGCCGGAACAAAAATATGATAGAGATTTCGTCCTAAGTTTTCGTGGTGGGGCCCACACGGGCTCGATCGTACAGCACCATCATGTACGAGGCAGTGCACATGACATACGAAGCGTCCCCGAGTCGGCATAGCCAAGGACTCTTTAAGACACAAAGAGACCACTGTAAAACCAACCGTGGATAGGCGGACCACTAGACGTCGAACCCCAATTTCATATCATACATCTATCGGAAAGATATCCTAGGATCTACTTGAATTCCCACTTATAAACTCCCGAAACTTTCCGGTTATGCAATCAGGTGTTGGGGATACAGGGGAAGCATAATATCTCACCCAAAACTAGCAAATCCTACATCCAGTTGTATCCATCCTTCAACACATAACCAAGAAACCTTCAGAAATCATTTACCTCAACCTTTGAGAAGCATCCGTTATACGAGTTATGGCAATACTCCCGAACTCCCGCCCCAGTACTAGGTGGCGTCGAGGTTATCTCACCAACAACTACATAGAAGACATTTTTGATGTCGGCGAAACTCAGGTATTCCAGAATAGCAACGATAAATTGTGACGACAACACCTCAGAGCTCAACTCCCCGGGACACTGCCACAACCCCTAAATGTCAGGAGGCACCAAGTACAATGTTCTCATCACAAAACCATCGGAATGATTCCAAGATACCCGCATGATCCTAAATTTTTTTAGTGAAATTTGAGAAGAGAAGAGTCAAAACTCTACGTCAGGATGCCTCACCAGAGCGACGAAGGGACTGAGGAGTAAAAAGAATCCTACTCTCCGATATATATAATCCTAAATGACTCAAAACATTTTTCTAGACTCAACAACGCCAGCGATTCGATCAAGGAGGGGGCTCCTAAGTCGGGGAAGGCTCTAATTACCAACTTGTAACGCCCTCGATGCGGCTATATCTCCCACGTGTCGAAGCACGACTTAGAGGCATAACCGCAATGAAAGCAATGTCGCAAGTGAGGTAATCTTCACACAACCCATGTAATACATAAGGGAAAGAGATACATAGTTGGCTTACAATGCCACGTCACACAATACATGAATAAAGCATTACATCAACCAGATAGAATCAAGGTCCGACTACGGAACCAAAATAAAAGAATACTACCCCAAAAGCTACACAGATCCCCGATCATCCCCAACTAGGCTCCACTACTGATCAACTAGAACGAAACAACACAAAGGACAAGATCTTCATCGAGCTCCTCCATGAGCTTGGTCGCATCACCTGCTCGGCAACATCGGCACCTGCAAACTGATTTTGGAAGTATCTGTGAGTCACGGGGACTCAGCAATCTCACACCCTCGCGATCAAGACTATTTAAGCTTATAGGTAGGGAAAAAGGTATGTGAGGTGGAGCTGCAACAAGCGACTAGCATATATGGTGGCTAACATACACAAATGAGAGCGAGAAGAGAAGGCAAAGCACGATCGAGAAACTATGATCAAGAAGTGATCCTAGAACAACCTACGTCAACCATTACTCCAACACCGTGTTCACTTCCCGGACCCCGCCGAGAAGAGACCATCACGGCTACACACGCAGTTGATGCATTTTAATTAAGATAAGTTTCAGGTTTCCTACAACCAGACATTAACAAATTCCCATCTGCCCATAACCGCGGGCACGACTTTCGAAAGTTCAAATCCCTGCAGGGGTGTCCCAACTTAGCCCATCACAAGGTCTCACGGTCAATGAAGGATATTCCTTCTCCCAGGAAGACCCGATCAGGCTCGGAATCCCGGTTACAAGACATTTCAACAATGGTAAAACAAGACCAGCAAAGCCACCCAGATGTGCCGACAAATCCCGATAGGAGCTGCACATATCTCGTTCTCAGGGCACACCGGATGAGCAAGACGTCGGGTAGGCCAGCCCAGAGTTGCCCCTCGTAGCCCCGGACATCGCTCAGTTGGACCAACACTTAGAGAAGCACTGGCCCGGGGGGGTTAAATAAAGATGACCCTTGAGCCGGCCGACCCAAGGGAAAGAAAAGGCTAGGTGGCAAGTGGTAAAACCAATGTTGGGCCTTGCTGGAGGAGTTTTATTCGAGGCGAACTGTCAAGGGGTTCCCATTATAACCCAACCGTGTAAGGAACGCAAAATCAAGGAACATAACACCGGTATGACGGAAATTAGGGCGGCAAGAGTGGAACAAAACACCAGGCATAAGGCCGAGCCTTCCACCCTTTACCAAGTATATAGATGCATTAATTAAATAAGAGATATTGTGATATCCCAACATATAATCATGTTCCAACAAGGAACAAACTCCAATCTTCACCTACAACTAACAATGCTATAAGAGGGGCTGAGCAAAGCGGTAACATAGCCAAACAACGGTTTGCTAGGACAAGGTGGGTTAGAGGCTTGGCTTAGCAACATGGGAGGCATGATATAGCAAGTGGTAGGTATCACAACATAGGCATAGCAAAAGAGCGAGCATCTAGCAAGAAAGTATAGAAGTGATTTCGAGGGTATGGTCATCTTGCCTGAGATCCCGCAAGGAAGAAGAACGAGTCCATGAAGAAGACAAACGGACATAGTCGAATGGATCCTCACAACACGACGTTATCGGAACCAACCCGAAGAAGCAACACCGGAAAGAAGCAAACAATCATGGTAAACAACCATCACATAAGCATGGCACGATGCACAATCAAGTATGATGCATGTCCGGTTTAATGAGGCATGGCATGGCAAAGTGCACAAACAACCCTACAAATTAAGTAGAGCTCAATATGCAACGAGTTGCATATTGAAGAAACACCACATGACTTATTTAGTTCGATCTCGTTTATGAACTCAACAATATTAAATGTTGTTAAGCATGTCAAGAGGTGAAACATAAAGGAATTATCTATCTAAACAATTTAAATGGGGCCGGATATAGCAACCAACAAATCCGGTAAATCCCCATATGCATTTATCAATTTGGTGCAACAACAATTTAAACATTTTAATTGTTGTTATCATGATGCGGATGACGTGAACAAGTTTTATGCAATTATTATTAAAAGTTGACAAGAGCATTAAGAAGCATTTGTCATCGTGGCGGAAATGAAAGGGGTGCCACGACAATGACAACGGAAATGGTGCCACGGCACCATTCCGGTTCCGATAGCTCACGAAGATACCGGTGCAAAAGGAAAAGTGACGGGAGTGTGGCATGCGATAGAAGGTGGGGTGATCACGGTAACTGGGTTCCGACGAGACGACTGCATGGCAACGGGGAACATGCAAGAAACACGTCGGGCACGGTGCAACCGCGAGCATTTCATACAACATATGCATTCATCCACTGGCGATCGTTTCAGGGTTATACCTTCGAAGCGTGCGTTATCGGAGCGGTTCGGGTCAAGCGGTGTAGTCGTTCTCACATGCATCTAGGGGCGACGGAAGAGGTTCTCGCGATCTCGGCGACGG
This sequence comes from Triticum dicoccoides, assembly GCF_002162155.2. Classification (NCBI taxonomy): domain Eukaryota; kingdom Viridiplantae; phylum Streptophyta; class Magnoliopsida; order Poales; family Poaceae; genus Triticum; species Triticum dicoccoides. The sequence continues at coordinate 538,884,722 of NC_041386.1, read as the reverse complement.
TAGTTGTACATGCTGGCGGTAGTCGAACTTGACTGTTCCGTTACACGGTTCTTCGGAGACGGTAGTGGTATACGGTACTTTCGGCCATGGTAGTCATACACGCGTTTGGAGAGGAACTCGGTGTTGGAAATATGCCCTAGAGGCAATAATAAAATGGTCATTATTATATTTCTTTGTTCATGATAATTGTCTATTGTTCATGCTATAGTTGTGTTATCCGGAAATCGTAATACATGTGTGAATACATAGACCACAACACGTCCCTAGTGAGCCTCTAGTTGACTAGCTCGTTGATCAAAAGATAGTCATGGTTTCCTGACTATGTACATTGGATGTCATTGATAACGGGATCACATCATTAGGAGAATGATGTGATGAACAAGACCCAATCCTAAGCATAGCTCAAAGATCGTGTAGTTCGTTTGCTGTAGCTTTTCCGAATGTCAAGTATCATTTCCTTAGACCATGAGATTGTGCAACTCCCGGATACCGTAGGAGTGCTTTGGGTGTGCCAAACGTCACAATGTAACTGGGTGACTATAAAGGTACACTACAGGTATCTCCGAAAGTATCTGTTGGGTTGGCACGAATCGAGACTGGGATTTGTCACTCCGTATGATGGAGAGGTATCTCTGGGCCCACTCGGTAATGCATCATCATAATGAGCTCAATGTGACCAAGTGGTTGATCACGGGATCATGCATTACGGCACGAGTAAAGTGACTTGCCGGTAACGAGATTGAACGAGGTAATGGGATACCGACGATCGAGTCTCGGGCAAGTAACGTACCGATTGACAAAGGGAATTGTATACAGATTGATTGAATCCTCGACATCGTGGTTCATCCGATGAGATCATCATGGAGCATGTGGGAGCCAACATGGGTATCTAGATCCCGGTGTTGGTTATTGACCGGAGAGCCGTCTCGGTCATGTCTGCATGTCTCCCGAACCCGTAGGGTCTACACACTTAAGGTTCGGTGACGCTAGGGTTGTAGAGATATTAGTATGCAGTAACCCGAAAGTTGTTGGGAGTCTCGGATGAGATCCCGGACGTCACGAGGAGTTCTGTAATGGTCCGGAGGTAAATATTTGTATATAGGAAGTCCCGTTTCGGCCATCGGGAAGGTTTCGGGGGTCGCCGGTATTGTACCAGGACCACCGGAAGGGTCCCGGGGGTCCACTGGGTGGGGCCATCTATCCCGGAGGGCCCCATGGGCTGAGTTGGGAGGGGAACCAGCCCCTAGTGGGCTAGTGCGCCCCCCTTGGGCCTCCCCTGCGCCTAGGGTTGGGAAACCCTAGGGGTGGGGGCGCCCCCCACTTGGCTTGGGGGGGAAGCCACCCCTTGGCCGCCGCCCCTTTGGAGATCCATCTCCTAGGGCCGGCGCCCCCCCCCCTAAGGCCCCTATATAAAGAGGGGGGAGGGAGGGCAGCTGCACCCCTTGCTCTTGGTGCCTCCCTCTCCCTCCGTAACACCTCTCCTCCCCGCTTGTGCTTGGCGAAGCCCTGCCGGGATCCTGCTGCATCCACCACCACGCCGTCGTGCTGCTGGATCTTCATCAACCTCTCCTTCCCCCTTGCTGGATCAAGAAGGAGGAGACGTCTTCCCAACCGTACGTGTGTTGAACGCGGAGGTGCCGTCCGTTCGGCACTAGGTCATCGGTGATTTGGATCATGTCGAGTACGACTCCATCAACCCCGTTCTCTTGAACGCTTCCGCGCGCAATCTACAAGGATATGTAGATGCACTCCTCTCTCCCTCGGTTCTAGATGACTCCATAGATTGATCTTGGTGTTGCGTAGAAAATTTTAAAATTCTGCTACATTCCCCAACAGTGGCATCATGAGCTAGGTCTATGCGTAGTTCCTATGCACGAGTAGAACACAAAGCAGTTGTGGGCGTCGATATTGTCAATTTACTTGCCGTTACTAGTCTTATCTTGATTCGGCGGCATTGTGGGATGAAACGGCTCGGACTGACCTTACACGTACGCTTACGTGAGACTGGTTCCACCGACTGACATGCACTAGTTCCATAAGGTGGCTGGCGGGTGTCTGTCTCTCCCACTTTAGTCAGATCGGATTCGATGAACAGGGTCCTTATGAAGGGTAAATAGAAATTGGCAATTCACGTTGTGGTTTTGGCGTAGGTAAGAAACGTTCTTGCTAGAATCCTATAGCAGCCACGTAAAAACTTGCAACAACAATTAGAGGATGTCTAACTTGTTTTTGCAGCAAGTGTTTTGTGATGTGATATGGCCAAAGGATGTGATGAATGATATATGTGATGTATGAGATGATCATGTTCTTGTAATAGGAATCACGACTTGCATGTCGATGCGTGTGACAACCGGCAGGAGCCATAGGAGTTGTCTTAATTTATTTGTGACCTGCGTGTCAACATATAACATCATGTAATTACTTTACTTTATTTCTAAACCGTTAGCCATAGTAGTAGAAGTAATAGATGACGAGACAACTTCAAGAAGACACGATGATGGAGATCATGATGATGGAGATCATGGTGTCATGCCGGTGACAACGATGATCATGGAGCCCCGAAGATGGAGATCAAAAGAAGCAAATGATATTGGCCATATCATGTCACTATTTGATTGCATGTGATGTTTATCATGTTTTACATCTTATTTGCTTAGAACGATGGTAGCTTAAATAAGATGATCCCTCGTAATAATTTCAAGAAAGTGTTCCCCCTAACTGTGCACCGTTGCGAAGGTTCGTTGTTTCGAAGCACCACGTGATGATCGGGTGTGATAGATTCTAACGTTCGAATACAACGGGTGTAAGCTAGATTTACACACGTAATACACTTAGGTTGACTTGACGAGCCTAGCATGTACAGACATGGCCTCGGAACACGGAAGACCGAAAGGTCGAGCATGAGTCGTATAGAAGATACGATCAACATGTAGATGTTCACCGATGTTGGCTAGTCCGTCTCACGTGATGATCGGACACGGCCTAGTTAACTCGGATCATGTTTCACTTAGATGACTGGAGGGATGTATATCTGAGTGGGAGTTCATTGAGTAATTTGATTAGATGAACTTAATTATCATGAACTTAGTCTAAAATCTTTACAATATGTCTTGTAGATAAAATGGCCCACGTTGTCCTCAACTTCAACGCGTTCCTAGAGAAAACCAAGCTGAAAGATGATGGCAGCAACTATACGGACTGGGTCCGGAACCTAAGGATCATCCTCATAGCTGCCAAGAAAGATTATGTCCTAGAAGCACTGCTAGGTGACGCACCTATCCCAGAGAACCAAGACGTTATGAACACTTGGCAGTCACGTGCTGATGATTACTCCCTCGTTCAGTGCGGCATGCTTTACAGCTTAGAACTGGGGCTCCAAAAGCGTTTTGAGAGACATGGAACATATGAGATGTTCGAAGAGCTGAAAATGGTTTTCCAAGCTCACGCCCGGGTCGAGAGATATGAAGTCTCCGACAAGTTCTTCAGTTGTAAGATGGAGGAAAATAGTTTTGTCAGTGAGCACATACTCAAAATGTCTGGGTTGCATAACCGCTTGACTTAGCTGGGAGTTAATCTCCCGGATGACGCGGTCATTGACAGAATCCTTCAGTCGCTTCCACCGAGCTACAAGAGCTTTGTGATGAACTTCAATATGCAGGGGATGGAAAAGACCATTCCTGAGGTATATTCAATGCTGAAATCAGCAGAGGTGGAAATCAAAAAGGAACATCAAGTGTTGATGGTGAATAAAACCACTAAGTTCAAGAAAGGCAAGGGTAAGAAGAACTTCAAGAAGGACGGCAAGGGAGTTGCCGCGCCCGGTAAGCAAGCTGCCGGGAAGAAGCCAAAGAATGGACCCAAGCCCAAGACCGAGTGTTTTTATTGCAAGGGAAGTGGTCACTGGAAGCGGAACTGCCCCAAATACTTAGCGGACAAGAAGGCCGGCAACACCAAAGGTATATGTGATATACATGTAATTGATGTGTACCTTACCAGTACTCGTAGTAGCTCCTGGGTATTTGATACCGGTGCGGTTGCTCACATTTGTAACTCAAAGCAGGAGCTACGGAATAAGCGGAGACTAGCGAAGGACGAGGTGACGATGCGCGTCGGGAATGGTTCCAAGGTCGATGTGATCGCCATCGGCACGCTACCTCTACATTTACCTACGGGATTAGTTTTAAACCTCAATAATTGTTATTTAGTGCTAGCTTTGAGCATGAACATTGTATCAGGATCTCGTTTAATTCGAGATGGCTACTCATTTAAATCTGAGAATAATGGTTGTTCTATTTATATGAGAGATATGTTTTATGGTCATGCTCCGATGGTGAATGGTTTATTCTTAATGAATCTCGAGCGTAATGCTACACATATTCATAGTGTGAATACCAAAAGATGTAAGGTTGATAATGATAGTCCCACATACTTGTGGCACTGCCGCCTTGGTCACATAGGTGTCAAACGCATGAAGAAGCTCCATGCAGATGGGCTTTTGGAGTCTCTTGATTACGAATCATTTGACACATGCGAACCATGCCTCATGGGTAAAATGACCAAGACTCCGTTCTCAGGAACAATGGAGCGAGCAACCAACTTATTGGAAATCATATATACCGATGTGTGTGGTCCAATGAGTGTTGAGGCTCGCGGTGGCTATCGTTATGTTCACACCCTCACTGATGACTTGAGTAGATATGGGTATGCCTACTTAATGAAACACAAGTCTGAGACCTTTCAAAAGTTCAAGGAATTTCAGAGTGAGGTTGAGAATCAACGTGACAGGAAAATCAAGTTCTTGCGATCAGATCGTGGGGGAGAATACTTGAGTCACGAATTTGGCACACACTTAAGAAAATGTGGAATAGTTTCACAACTCACGCCGCCTGGAACACCTCAGCGTAATGGTGTGTCCGAACGTCGTAATCGCACTCTATTGGATATGGTGCGATCTATGATGTCTCTTACCGATTTACCGTTGTCATTTTGGGGCTATGCTTTAGAGACTGCCGCATTCACTTTAAATAGCGCTCCGTCGAAATCCGTTGAGACGGCACCGTATGAATTATGGTTTGGGAAGAAACCTAAGCTGTCATTTCTAAAAGTTTGGGGATGCGAGGCTTATGTCAAGAAACTTCAACCTGAAAAGCTCGAACCCAAATCGGAAAAATGCGTCTTCATAGGATACCCTAAAGAAACTATTGGGTATACCTTCTACCTCAGATCCGAAGGCAAGATCTTTGTTGCCAAGAATGGGTCCTTTCTAGAGAAAGAGTTTCTCTTGAAAGAAATAAGTGGGAGGAAAGTAGAACTTGATGAAGTATTACCTCTTGAACCGGTAAGTAGTGCAGCTCAAGAAAATGTTCCTGAGGTGCCTGCACCGACTAGAGAGGAAGTTAATGATGATGATCATGAAACTTCAGATCAAGTTGGTACTGAACTTCATAGGTCCACAAGGACACATTCCGCACCAGAGTGGTATGGCAACCCTGTCTTGGAAATCATGTTGTTAGACAACGGTGAACCTTCGAACTATGAAGAAGCGATGGCGGGCCCGGATTCCGACAAATGGCTGGAAGCCATGAAATCCGAGATAGGATCCATGTATGGAAACGAAGTATGGACTTTAACTGACTTTCCCGATGATTGGTGAGCCATAGAAAATAAATGGATCTTTAAGAAGAAGACAGACACGGATGGTAACGTAACCATCTATAAAGCTCGGCTTGTCGCTAAGGGTTATCGACAAGTTCAAGGGGTTGACTATGATGAGACTTTCTCACCCGTAGCGAAGCTGAAGTCCTTACGAATCATGTTAGCAATTGGCGCATTCTATGACTATGAGATATGGCAAATGGACGTCAAAACAGCGTTCCTTAATGATTTCCTTAAGGAAGAATTGTATATGATGCAGCCGGAAGGTTTTGTCGATCCTAAGAATGCTGACAAGGTGTGCAAGCTCCAACGCTCGATTTATGGGCTAGTGCAAGCATCTCGGAGTTGGAACATTCGTTTTGATGAGATGATCAAAGCGTTTGGGTTTACACAGACTTATGGAGAAGCCTGCATTTACAAGAAAGTGAGTGGGAGCTCTGTAGCATTTCTCATATTGTATGTGGATGACATACTGTTGATGGGAAATGATATAGAATTCTTGGAAAGCATAAAGGCCTACTTGAACAAGTGTTTTTCAATGAAGGACCTTGGAGAAGCTGCTTATATATTAGGCATCAAGATCTATAGAGATAGATCGAGACGCCTCATTGGTCTTTCACAGAGTACGTACCTTGACAAGATATTGAAGAAGTTCAAAATGGATCAGTCAAAGAAGGGGTTCTTGCCTATATTGCAAGGTACGAGATTGAGCACGGCTCAATGCCCGACCACGGAAGAAGATAGAGAAAAGATGAGTGTCGTCCCCTATGCCTCGGCCATAGGGTCTATCATGTATGCTATGTTGTGTACCAGACCTGATGTAAACCTTGCCGTAAGTTTGCTAGGAAGGTACCAAAGTAATCCCGGCATGGAACACTGGACAGCGGTCAAGAATATCCTGAAGTACCTGAAAAGGACTAAGGATATGTTTCTTGTTTATGGAGGTGACGAAGAGCTCGTCGTAAAGGGTTACGTCAATGCTAGCTTCGACACAGATCTGGATGACTCTAAGTCACAAACCGGATACGTGTATATTTTGAATGGTGGGGCAGTAAGCTGGTGCAGTTGCAAGCAAAGCGTTGTGGTGGGATCTACATGTGAAGCGGAGTACATGGCAGCCTCAGAGGCAGCACAAGAAGCAGTCTAGGTGAAGGAGTTCATAACCGACCTAGGAGTCATACCCAATGCGTCAGGCCCGATGACTCTCTTCTGTGACAACAATGGAGCTATTGCCCTTGCCAAGGAGCCCAGGTTTCACAGGAAGACCAGGCATATCAAGCGTCGCTTCAACTCCATTCGTGAAAGTGTACAGAATGGAGACATAGAGATTTGTAAAGTACATACGGACCTGAATGTGGCAGATCCGTTGACTAAACCTCTCCCTAGAGGAAAACATGATCAACACCAGAACTGCATGGGTGTTCGATTCATCACAATGTAACTAGACTATTGACTCTAGTGCAAGTGGGAGACTATTGGAAATATGCCCTAGAGGCAATAATAAAATGGTTATTATTATATTTCTTTGTTCATGATAATTGTCTATTGTTCATGCTATAATTGTGTTATCCGGAAATCGTAATACATGTGTGAATACATATACCACAACACGTCCCTAGTGAGCCTCTAGTTGACTAGCTCGTTGCTCAAAAGATAGTCATGGTTTCCTGACTATGGACATTGGATGTCATTGATAACGGGATCACATCATTAGGAGAATGATGTGATGGACAAGACCCAATCCTAAGCATAGCTCAAAGACCGTGTAGTTTGTTTGCTGTAGCTTTTCTGAATGTCAAGTATCATTTCCTTAGACCATGAGATTGTGCAACTCCCGGATACCGTAGGAGTGCTTTGGGTGTGCCAAACGTCACAACGTAACTGGGTGACTATAAAGGTACACTACAGGTATCTCCGAAAGTATCTGTTGGGTTGGCACGAATCGAGACTGAGATTTGTCACTCCGTATGACGGAGAGGTATCTCTGGGCCCACTCGGTAATGCATCATCATAATGAGCTCAATGTGACCAAGTGGTTGATCACGTGGTCATGCATTACGGCACGAGTAAAGTGACTTGCCGGTAACGAGATTGAACGAGGTATTGGGATACCGACGATCGAGTCTCGGGCAAGTAACGTATCGTTTGACAAAGGGAATTGTATATGGATTGATTGAATCCTCGACATCGTGGTTCATTCGATGAGATCATCGTGGAGCATGCGGGAGCCAACATGGGTATCCAGATCCCACTGTTGGTTATTGACCGGAGAGGCGTCTCGGTCATGTCTGCATGTCTCCCGAACCCGTAGGGTCTACACACTTAAGGTTCAATGATGCTAGGGTTGTAGAGATATTAGTATGCAGTAACCCGAAAGTTGTTCGGAGTCCCGGATGAGATCCCGGACGTCACGAGGAGTTTCGGAATGGTCCGGAGGTAAAGATTTATATATAGGAAGTCCAGTTTCGGCCATCGGGAAGGTTTCGGGGGTCGCCGGTATTGTACCGGGACCACCGAAAGGGTCTCGGGGTCCACCGGGTGGGGCCACCTATCCCGGAGGGCCCCATGGGCTGAGTTGGGAGGGGAACCAGCCCCTAGTGGCTGGTGCGCCCCCCCTCTTGGGCCTCCCCTGCGCCTAGGGTTGGGAAACCCTAGGGGTGGGGGCGCCCCCCACTTGGCTTGGCGGGGAAGCCACCCCTTGGCCGTCGCCCCTTTGGAGATCCATCTCCTAGGGCCGGCGCCCCCCCAAGGCCCCTATATAAAGAGGGGGGAGGGAGGGCAGCCGCACCCCTTGCTCTTGGCGCCTCCCTCTCCCTCCGTAACACCTCTCCTCCCCGCTTGCGCTTGGCGAAGCCCTGCCGGGATCCTGCTGCATCCACCACCACGCCGTCGTGCTGCTGGATCTTCATCAACCTCTCCTTCCCCCTTGCTGGATCAAGAAGGAGGAAACGTCTTCCCAACCGTACGTGTGTTGAACGCGGAGGTGCCGTCCGTTCGGCACTAGGTCATCGGTGACTTGGATCACGTCGAGTACGACTCCATCAACCCCGTTCTCTTGAACGCTTACGCGCGCAATCTACAAGGGTATGTAGATGGACTTCTCTCTCCCTCGATGCTAGATGACTCCATAGATTGATCTTGGTGTTGCATAGAAAATTTTAAAATTTTGCTACGTCCCCCAACACTCGGCGTTTCGGTGCGGCGTAGGGGTACATGTAAATGGTCGTGTCGTGGTACTCGGCGTTCGTTTCAGTACTCGTTCGAGCATCCATGTGGTCTTTTCGGTGGTGTACTTGGCGATATCTGAGACGACCTTGACGCATCCGTGTGTAGAGGTACTTGGCGGTTTCGGTAACGTAGTTGTACACGCGTCGTCGAACTTGTCAAATCCAAATGCTGGCCGCTGTGGTACTTGGCGCTAATCCATGTTCGGTGGTCGAACTTGACATCAACAGCAACATCAAGTGGAGGTACATGATCACAGTGGGGCGTCGCGGTCGTCCACTACGGCGGACAGGGCATGCAGGTCGTGGTGGTACTTCTTGAGGTAGTAGTAGGAGAAGGCCGGGTCGTGTGCTCGTCAGCAAGCAGCGAAACACGCTGTTGCTGCTCGAAGAAGGCGGCGACGCGCTTGCAGCCGAACGGAGGGAGGAAGAGGCGCAGGCGCGAGGTGACGAAGCAGCATCTGCAAGGGCAGAGCAAGGTCGGCACTGCGGCGCAGCTCGACGGCGGCAAGGCAGCAAGGGGAACTGGGCAGGAGGAAGGAGAGGCCGGCGGCTGCGTACAAGAAGCAACCGAGGCACGGCTTCGGTCCATGGCGACGGCGAGGCGGGTCAAGGGTGGCGGCGCTCCTGGTTCCAGCGGGAGGAAGAACATCCCAGTCGCCGCTCGGGAGGCGCGAAGCAGAGGGAGGAGAGGAGGCTCCAGCTTGGTCGTGGCCTCGTCGGCCGGTGAGGTGGAGCTCCGGCAGTGGCTCGATGGACAGAGGAGCTGGGTGGCTATGCGCGGGATCCAGAGAGAGAGAGAGAGATGGGGGTCACGTGGGATCGAGAGGAAAGGGGTCGAGGGGATCGGGATCGAGCCGAGAGGAGAAGGGTTCGGCTGCACTAGGGGATCGATAGGAGGCGGCGATAGAGGAAAAGGTCGAGGGAGAGATGCTCGTTAGGGTTACGGGAGGAGTGGGCTGACTGCTGTTGGGCCTGCGGCTACAGGAGGCCCAAGAGGCAAGGCTAGGCTCTCTCTCTCTCTCTACTAAAAGAAAAGAAAAAAAACAGAGATTAAGAAAGAAAAGAAAGAGGGGTTAGGGGAAGAAGTTGGACACGCAGATAATTTTCCCGAATTCACAAAAATGTGCTTGTTCCGGGAAAATAGAAAAGGCCATGATTGAGAGATCTAAATTCAAATCCATTTGAATTTAATTCAAATGGTTTGAATAAGTTCAAGGTAATGAAGAGTCCAAAAATATTCGGATTTTTGGTGGAGCTCCGGAAAATGACGAAAGAATAAATGGAAAGGTTAGAGAGCAACTCGAAGCAGAAAAGACTTGAGAGTTTAAATTGCAAGTGTGTCACGGTAATTCCAGAAGAATGGAAATATTTATAATAGCTCCCTAATATCGGGAGGATATGTTATAAAGAGAAGTCACCCTTCCCTCGGTTTAAATGGACCGAAGATCCATGCAATTTATTTAGTGAGTTTTAAAACGGGTTGCATGATGACATGATGCAATGCACATGAAACGCAAGCAAATGACAAGGCAACAACAACGATAACTGGAAGACACCTGACGCATCGGTCTCGGGGCGTCACAACATCATCCCGCAACTAACTCATTAGTTGCAATGCTTGCAAGGCTTAAGTGATGTGCATTACCGAGTGGGCCCAGAGATACCTCTCCAACAATCGGAGTGACAAATCCTAATCTCGAAATACGCCAACCCAACAAGTACCTTTGGAGACACCTGTAGAGCACCTTTATAATCACCCAGTTACGTTGTGACATTTGGTAGCACACAAAGTGTTCCTCCGGTAAATGGGAGTTGCATAATCTCATAGTCATAGGAACATGTATAAGTCATGAAGAAAGCAATAGCAACAAACTAAACGATCAAGTGCTAAGCTAATGGAGTGGGTCATGTCAATCACATCATTCTCCTAATGATGTGATCCCGTTAATCAAATGACAACTCATGTCTATGCTTAGGAAACATAACCATCTTTGATCAACGAGCTAGTCAAGTAGAGGCATACTGGTGACACTCTGTTTGTCTATGTATTCACACATGTATTGTGTTTCTGGTTAATATAATTCTAGCATGAATAATAAACATTTATCATGATATAAGGAAATAAATAATAACTTTATTATTGCCTCTAGGGCATATTTCCTTCAGTCTCCCACTTGCACTAGAGTCAGTAATCTAGTTCACATCGCCTTGTGATTTAATACCAATAGTTCACATCACCATGTGATTAACACCCATAGTTCACATCGACATGTGACCAACACCCAAAGGGTTTACTCGAGTCAATAATCTAGTTCACATCGCTATGTGATTAACACCCAAAGAGTACTAAGGTGTGATCATGTTTTGCTTGTGAGAGAAGTTTAGTCAACGGGTCTGCCACATTCAGATCCGTAAGTATTTTGCAAATTTCTATGTCAACAATGCTCTGCACGGAGCTACTCTAGCTAATTGCTCCCACTTTCTAAATGTATCCAGATTGAGACTTAGAGTCATCTGGATCAGTGTCAAAATTTGCATCGACGTAACCCTTTACGACGAACCTTTTGTCACCTCCATAATCGAGAAACATATCCTTATTCCACTAAGGATAATTTTGACCGCTGTCAAGTGATCTACTCCTAGATCACTATTGTAGTCCCTTGCTAAACTCAGTGTAGGGTATACAATAGATCTGGTACACAGCGTGGCATACTTTATAGAAACTATGGCTGAGGCATATGGAATGACTTTCATTCTCTTTCTATCTTCTGTTGTGGTCGGGCTTTGAGTCTTACTCAATTTCACACCTTGTAACACATGTAAGAACTCTTTCTGTGACCGTTCCATTTTGAACTACTTCAAAATCTTGTCAAGGTATGTACTCATTGAAAAAACTTATCAAGCGTTTTGATCTATCTCTATAGATCTTGATGCTCAATATGTAAGTAGCTTCACCGATGTCTTTCTTTGAAAAACTCCTTTCAAACACTCCTTTATGCTTTGCAGAATAATTCTACATTATTTCCGATCAACAATATGTCATTCACATATACTTATCAGAAATGTTGTAGTGCTCCCACTCACTTTCTTGTAAATACAGGATTTACCGCAAATCTGTATAAAACTATATGCTTTGATCAACTCATGAAAGCGTATATTCCAACTCTGAGATGCTTGCACCAGTCCATTAATGGATCACTGGAGCTTGCACATTTTGTTAGCACCTTTAGGATCGACAAAACCTTCTGGTTGCATCATATACAACTCTTTTTTAATAAATCCATTAAGGAATGTAGTTTTGACATCCATTTGCCAGATTTCATAAAATGTGGTAATTTGCCAACATGATTCGGACAGACTTAAGCATCGCTACGAGTGAGAAAATCTCATCGTAGTCAACACCTTAAACTTTGTCAAAACCTTTTTCGACAAGTCTAGCTTTGTAGATAGTAACACTACTATCAACATCCGTCTTCCTCTTGAAGATCCATTTATTTTCTATGTCTTGCCGATCATCGGGCAAGTCAACCAAAGTCCAACTTTGTTCTCATACATGGATCCCATCTCAGATTTCATGGCCTCACGCCATTTCGTGGAATCTGGGCTCATCATCACTTCCTCATAGTTCGTAGGTTTGTCATGGTCAATTAACATGACCTTCAGAACATGATTACCTTACCACTCTGGTGCGGATCTCACTCTGGTTGACCTACGAGGTTCAGTAGTAACTTGATCTAAAGTTACATGATCATCATCTTTAGCTTCCTCACTAATTGGTGTAGGAGTCACAGAAACAGATTTCTGTGATGAACTACTTTCCAATAAGAGAGCAGGTACAGTTACCTCATCAAGTTCTACTTTCCTCCCACTCACTTCTTTCGAGAGAAACTCCTTCTCTAGAAGGGATCCATTCTCAGCAACAAATATCTTGCCTTCGGATGATAGAAGGTGTACCCAACTGTCTCCTTTGGGTATCCTATGAAGACACATTTCTCCGATTTGGGTTTGAGCTTATCAGGATGAAACTTTTTCTTATAAGCATCGTAACCCCGAACTTTAAGAAATGACAACTTTGGTTTCTTGCCAAACCACAGTTCGTACGGTGTCGTCTCAACGGATTTAGATGGTCCCCTTTTTTAACATGAATGCAACTATCTCTAATGCATAACCCCAAAACTATAGTGGTAAATCGGTAAGAAACATCATAGATTGCACTATATCCAATAATAGTACGGTTATGACGTTCGGACACACCATTATGTTGTGGTGTTCCAGGTGGCATGAATTTGTGAAACTATTCCACATTGTTTTAATTGAAGAGCAAACTCGTAACTCAAATATTTGTCTCTGCGATCAGATCGTAGAAACTTTATTTTTTTGTCACGGTGATTTTCCACTTCACTCTGAAGTTCTTTGAACTTTTCAAATGTTTCAGACTTATGTTTCATCAAGTAGATATACCCATATCTGCTCAAATCATATGTGAAGGTCAGAAAATAACGATACCCGCCGCGAGCCTCAACACTCATCGGACAACATACATCAGTATGTATTATTTCCAATAATTCAGTTGCTTGCTCCATTGTTTCGGAGAACGGAGTCTTAATCATCTTGCCCATGAGGCATGGTTCGCAAGCATCAAGTGATTCATAATCAAGTGATTTCAAAAGCCCATCAGCATGGAGTTTCTTCATGTGCTTTACACCAATATGACCTAAACGGCAGTGCCACAAATAAGTTACACTATCATTATTAACTTTGCATCTTTTGGCTTCAATATTATGAATATGTGTATCACTACGATCGAAATCCAACAAACCATAGAAGGTTTCATTGGGTGTATGACCATAGAAGGTTTTATTCATGTAAACATAATAACAATTATTCTCTAACTTAAATGAATAACCGTATTGCAATAAACATGATCAAATCATATTCATGCTCAACGCAAACACCAAATAACACTTATTTAGGTTCAACACTAATCCCGAAAGTATAGGGAGTGTGCGATGATGATCATATCAATCTTGGAACCACTTTCAACACACATCGTCACTTCACCCTCAACTAGTCTCTGTTTATTCTGCAACTCCCGTTTCGAGTTATTAATCTTAGAAACTTGAACTAGTATCAAATACCGAGGGGTTGCTATAAACACCAGTAAAGTACACATCAATAACATGTATATCAAATATACCTTTGTTCACTTTGACATCCTTCTTATCCGCCAAATACTTGGGGTAGTTCTGCTTCTAGTGACCAGTCCCTTTGTAGTAGAAGCACTTAGTCTTAGGCTTAGGTCCAGACTTGGGCTTCTTCACTTGAGTAGCAACTTGCTTGCCGTTCTTCTTGAAGTTCCCCTTCTTCCCTTTACCCTTTTCCTGAAACTAGCGGTCTTTTCAACCATCAACACTTGATGCTTTTCTTGATTTCTTCCTTCGTCGATTTCAGCATCACGAAGATCTTGGGAATCATTTCCGTTATCCCTTGCATATTATAGTTCATCACGAAGTTCTAGTAACTTGGTGATAGTGACTAGAGAACTCTGTCAATCACTATCTTATTTGGAAGATTAACTCCCACTTGATTCAAGCGATTGTAGTACTCAGACAATCTGAGCACATGCTCACTGGTTGAGCTATTCTCCTCCATCTTGTAGGCAAAGTAATGTCAGAGGTCTCATACCTCTTGACACGGGCATGAGTATGAAATATCAATTTCAACTCTTATAACATCTCATATGTTCCGTGGCATTTCAAAAACGTCTTTGAAGCCCCGATTCTAAGCCCTAAAGCATGGTGCACTAAACTATCAAGTAGTCATCACATCGAGCTTGCCAAACGTTCATAACGTCTGTATTTGCTCCTGCAATCGGTCTGTCACTTAGCGGTGCATCAAGGACATAATTCTTCTGTGCAGCAATAAGGATAATCCTCAGATCACGGATCCAATCCGTATCATTGCTACTAACATCTTTCAACTTAGTTTTCTCTAGGAACATATCAAAAATAAAACAGGGGAGCTAAATGCGAGCAATTGATCTACAACATAGATATGCTAATACTACCAGGACTAAGCTCATGATAAATTAAAGTTCAATTAATCATATTACTTAAGAACTCCCACTTAAATAGACATCCCTCTAATCATCTAAGTGATCACGTGATCCAAATCAACTAAACCATAACCGATCATCACGTGAAATGGAGTAGTTTTCAATGGTGAACATCACTATGTTGATCATATCTACTATATGATTCACGCTCGACCTTTCGGTCTCAGTGTTCCGAGGCCATATCTGCATATGCTAGGCTCGTCAAGTTTAACCTGAGTATTCTGCGTGTGCAAAACTGACTTGCACCCGTTGTAGATGGACGTAGAGCTTATCACACCCGATCATCACGTGGTGTCTGGGCACGACGAACTTTGGCAACGGTGCATACTCAGGGAGAACATTTTTTCTTGAAATTTAGTGAGAGATCATCTTATAATGCTACCGTCAATCAAAGCAAAATAAGATGCATAAAAGATAAACATCACATGCAATCAATATAAGTGATATGATATGGTCATCATCATCTTGTGCTTGTGATCTCCATCTCTGAAGCACCGTCATGATCACCATCGTCACCGGCGCGACACCTTGATCTCCATCGTAGCATCGTTGTCGTCTCGCCAACTATTGCTTCTATGACTATCGCTACCGCTTAGTGATAAAGTAAAGCAATTACAGGGCGATAGCATTGCATACAATAAAGCGACAACCATATGGCTCCTGCCAGTTGCCGATAACTCGGTTACAAAACATGATCATCTCATACAATAAAATATAGCATCATGTCTTGACCATATCACATCACAACATGCCCTGCAAAAACAAGTTAGACGTCCTCTACTTTGTTGTTGCAAGTTTTACGTGGCTGCTACGGGCTGAGCAAGAACCGTTCTTACCTACGCATCAAAACCACAACGATAGTTCGTCAAGTTAGTGCTGTTTTAACCTTCTCAAGGACCGGGCGTAGCCACACTCAGTTAACTAAAGTTGGAAAAACTGACAGCCGCCAGCCACTTGTGTGCAAAGCACGTCGATAGAACCAGTCTCGCGTAAGCGTACGCGTAATGTCGGTCCGGGCCGCTTCATCCAACAATACCGCTGAACCAAAGTATGACATGCTGGTAAGCAGTATGACTTGTATCGCCCACAACTCATTTGTGTTCTACTCGTGCATATAACATCAACGCATAAAACCTGGCTCGGATGCCACTGTTGGGGAACGTAGTAATTTCAAAATTTTCTTACGCACACGCAAGATCATGGTGATGCATAGCAACGAGAGGGGAAAGTGTTGTCCATGTACCCTCGTAGACCGAAAGCGGAAGCGTTAGCACAGCGCACTTGATGTAGTCGTACGTCTTCACGATCCGACCGATCAAGTACCGAACGCACGGCACCCCCGAGTTCAGCACATGTTCAGCCCGATGACGTCCCTCGAACTCCGATCCAGCCGAGTGTTGAGGGAGAGTTTCGTCAGCACGACGGCATGGTGACGATGATGATGTTCTACCGACACAGGGCTTCGCCTAAGCACCGCTACAGTATTATCGAGGTGGACTATGGTGGAGGGGGCACCGCACACGGCTAAAAGATCAAACGACCAGTTGTTGTGTCTCTAGGGTGCCCCCCTTGCCCCCGTATATAAAGGAGCAAGGGGGGAGGTGTGGCCGGCCAGGAGGGCCACGCCAGGAAGAGTCCTACTCCCACCGGGAGTAGGACTCCCTCCCTTTTCCTTGTTGGATTAGGAGTGGAGGGGGAAAGAGGAGGGAGAGAGGAAGGAAAGGGGGGGCGTCGCCCCCCTCTCCTTGTCCTATTCGGACTAGGGGGGGAGGGGCGCGTGGCCCTGCCCTGGCCGCCTCTCCTCTTCTCCACAAAGGCCCACTATGGCCCATTAAGCCCGTGGGGGGTTCTGGTAACCCATCGGTACTCCGGTAAAATCCCGATTTCACCCGGAACACTTCTGATATCCAAATATAGGCTTCCAATATATCAATCTTCATGTCTCGACCATTTAGAGACTCCTCTTCATGTCCGTGATCACATCCGGAACTCCGAACAACCTTCGGTACATCAAAACTCATAAACTCATAATATAACCGTCATCGAAACTTTAAGCGTGCGGACCCTACGGGTTCGAGAACTATGTAGAAATGACCGTGACGCGTCTCCGGTCAATAACCAATAGCTGAACCTGTATGCTCATATTAGCTCCCACATATTCTACGAAGATCTTTATCGGTCAGACCGCATAACAACATACGTTGTTCCCTTTGTCATCGGTATGTTACTTGCCCGAGATTCGATCATCGGTATCTCAATACCTAGTTCAATCTCGTTATCGGCAAGTCTCTTTACTCGTTCCGTAATACATCATCCCGCAACTAACTCGTTAGTTGCAATGCTTGCAAGGCTTAAGTGATGTGCATTACCGAGTGGGCCTAGAGATACCTCTCCGACAATCGGAGTGACAAATCCTAATCTCGAAATACGCCAGCCCAACAAGTACCTTTGGAGACACCTGTAGAGCACCTTTATAATCACCCAGTTACGTTGTGACATTTGGTAGCACACAAAGTGTTCCTCCGGTAAATGGGAGTTGCATAATATCATAGTCATAGGAACATGTATAAGTCATGAAGAAAGCAATAGCAACAAACTAAACGATTAAGTGCTAAGCTAACGGAATGGGTCATGTCAATCACATCATTCTTCTAATGATGTGATCTCATTAATCAAATGACAACTCATGTCTATGCTTAGGAAACATAACCATCTTTGATTAACGAGCTAGTCAAGTAGAGGCATACTAGTAACACTCTGTTTGTCTATGTATTCATACATGTATTATGTTTCCGGTTAATACAATTCTAGCATGAATAATAGACATTTATCATGATATAAGGAAATAAATAATAACTTTATTATTGCCTCTAGGACATATTTCCTTCAATACATCCAAAGCACAAGTATGAACATGGCTGTAATTAGTGATATCAAAAGGAAATTGTTTTGTACAATCTCGTGCATCCCCAAATACAGAAATACAAAAGTATTTTTTGATTCCGGTTTGAAGGCACAGTTGCATGGATTGTTTCCAGAACTCTAATTCCTAAATCCCCAATTGTTCACTAATTAACCACAACACAGTTACACAAAGCTACAAACAAAAATAGAATTACGTGTCCTTCATCAACCTAGTTATCCAGAAAATAGGATTTTGGATTATATGAGAACTGCTCAAATAAATTCAACATACAACTATACGCAGCATCGGTTGTGGCTATAGGACAACATTTTGTTTCAATTTTCTATTATAAAAAAATCAACATGACGACTGCAAGAGCAAAAGCTGATGCAAATTTTCTTTTCACTCAAGAAACTATTTTATTTTGGCATTTGCAGGAGGAACAAACCATGATTAATAAGTAGAGAACTCCACATTAATCTACACACAGAAAAATAGGAACAAAGAGAAGGCAAGCAAGTTCTAACCCACATGTCGTCATTGTGGTCAATTGCAGTTTCTCTCTTGTACATTCAGTCAAGTGACTCGAGGGCATCCAGCAGCGTCATTTCTTGTAGCTAGTTCAGACATCGTCCTCTTGCAGTACTGGCAGCATCCATGACGAATCCACACCCCAGGAGTCTTGGGTAGTTGCAGCTGCATCCACACGTCATGAAGGTGACTCAACTCGGTGCTGCCACTCACCACAATTAAAACATTAGATTAACATTACAACATGGAGTGGAAAAGACAAAGAAGATTGTAAGTCAGTACAATTGTGAAATCCACTCCTACTCACTTGGTCATTTTGTCAAATACCTTCTGTGCACTGCATGAAACATTACTATAAAGAGGAGAGCAGTGCAAGGAGACGGACCACTGCATTGAGAGACGGGGGCATCCATGACCAGAACATAAGAGTGGACATGCGTATGTGTTTCACCTGGCCAGGGAGGTCAAGTCGTCGTCATGGGGCACTCTCTGCGGCCGCCATAGCCCAACCTCGCAGAGTGCCACGACGCACAAGTAACATGAGGAGGGAGACCACGGAGAGCGAGCAGATGGCACAGCTACGCTCGGGCAAGGTCCATGCACATGCCCAAACAGCAACAGCACGTTGAACGCCCTACGGCCGTGGCAGGATCCTCGAAGGATCCATGCGGCGAAGTCGATGGATCCGCGGCGACCAGGGCCATCAGCGCCACTCCTTCACTTCCCCAGTGTACCTCGCCCTCCGCGTCACTCCTCCTCGAGACCCCAGCCACTTCGGTGAGCCGACCTGGTTGTTGCGGTGGTCGTCATCACACGATTGCTTCGTTGAGAGAGAGAGAGAGAGAGAGCAAGGGTACGGGCTGAAATTATCGCCTCTAGCTACAGGCCCAATACAGTGGATGGTTCCCAGGCCCAGGCAAAACGTTTTTAAGTTTACACACTTAAAATTGTAGCGCGAGTTGATTCCCAAAAAGCACAGGGATCTTTGTAAAAGCGCCGCGACGGTGAACCCAACAGACTTAATCCGTTCTTTGTTATTAGGGAAAGATATTAGCCTAGCAACAACAAAATCTTAGTCTAAGCCATGGATAAAAGAATTCTTCACTGTTCTTGAAATCTACAAAGCTCTACTAGTGACTATGATATATCTTTCTACAAATTAATCTAAACAATATTTCCTTTTTTTAAACAACACATTCTTAAAATAACAATTGTAGTTACTAAGCTCTTAAGCCGACGCTACCAAGCGTTGAAGTTTATAGTTGTAGCAGTCATAGGGGTTAGCTTTTTTTGGTTTGGTTTGGTTTATTACCATAAATTGAGCTCGCCAATACTCTTTTCATTTCAAAATAGATGATCCAATTTGGATCAGATCATTTATTTTAGAACGGAGGGAGTATTTTTTTTGAAGGGAAAAGCCTCATGGCATTTTATTCATCTCGTGGCAAGGTTACATCATGGAAAACATGCGGTAATAAGAATTTTGGGGCCTCATCGTCCCATTCATACAAAAAGACCTTGCTCATAGCAGTACCTAGCTAGAAAGTGTGCCAGCTTGTTGGCTTCCCTCTTACAATGCCTAAAAAAAATAGATGGAATCCCATGCGCTAACTCAAAGCAATCTGCTAGTACGGGAGCAAATGGGCTCCAAATCTCCGAATACCCATTGCAAGCGTTCACGAGCTCAAGGCAATCCGATTCCACCATCACTTTGGAGCAGTCTCTGTCAAAAAGAAGCTTGAGTCCCCGCTTCACTGCTAGCACTTCTGCAACTTGTGCGTTCATGACATGCTGGATAATCTCTGTAGCTCCTGCAATTGCTACACCCCTCCAGTCTCGGAGTACAGCAGCTACCGCGCCAGAACGGAGGGAGTATTTGGCAATGTTAAAGGTTGTCAAAAAAATTGACAACCTTTTAAAAGGTTGCCAAGATTTTTTTGGGAGTCCTTGCCAAACATTGGTAAACCAAATTTATTTTAATTTTACATGGTATAATCCCTTTGTACGCCCTCACTACTGTGGACACGAATCCGGCCACTACAGCACATCAGATGGCGACCACCGACCACATCTCGTCGCCGCCGCAGCCGGCGTCGCCGGGCGTTGGCGCCGTCGCCCTCTCGTCCGCCGTCGGCGAGCTACTCCGCTTCGTCCTCTCCTCCCACGTCGCCACCCCGGACCCGGCCCTCCCTCTGTCCCTCTCCTATTGCTCCCGCCTCCTCGAAGACGACCTGTGCGATAAGCTGGCCACGGAGCTTGCGGGGTGCGCCGAGGAGGGGCGGATCCCGAGACCCCCAGTGGTAGCGGGGGCGGTAGGAACTCCTGCGGAGGAGAATGATTCGCGTAAGAGGGAGGGGGAGTGGGAGGCGGTCCTGCGCGAGAAGGGCGCCGAGTTAAAGCGGGTAACTTTCTCCGATCTGCTTTCTTCCTGTTTCTCTCTTCAATCGGCTTTGCTTGAATTCCACTGAAAAAAATAATCTTCTAGCTAGGAAGTCAGAATCATGGCTGAAGCTGTTGTCAATCAATTTCGGGGTATAATTGTATTTGCGACAGTGTTTAGACTTTTATAGGAATTGTGATATGAACTATGATCATAAAGGATACTACAATTGGCACTATATGATACTTGTATATATCCAGCAGTGTCTCTTTGGGGGCAGCGTTGCTCGACAGAGTACTAAATTTAGTGAAAAGAGAGTATTGCAAAATTCCCTATTTGCTGTAATATGGATACCTTGCAGCGGAAACTACAATTGGCTCTACGGAACTACTACACCCGGGCCAATTTTTTTTTTGGCATTTATTAAACAATGCATGTACAGATTGATATATTATGTGGTCAGGCGGATTCAAGAGAACCCACGCATTTTTCTTGGTTATGCAAAAACAAACTGGGTGTACAAATAGTTGCTTTGTTGAACCATCTTTCTTGTTTCTTGTGTTTTCTTGAAAGTTAGTAGTGTACTACCACATGTACATGTGTAATTTTTTTACTGACTTATTTGAAATGTTAAAACACATTATCGAGTGTTATCCTTTTCCGCAATTTGTTTGATTATAGCTTATTGTTGTCATCTGTATTCACTAGATTTATGATGCAGTCGAGTTTGTGCTACATGTTCAAGAACCATACTTCACTCAACTCAGTGGTAATTCCAGAATCTTTTTCTTGTGGTTCATTTAACATCTAATTGACATTTATATTTCCTTTCCTTGTAGTTATATGTATATCAATATTACTTTTTCTTAATATATTTGTTATTTTTCTCTGGTGTGCAATATACACCATCAAGGATCTGTATTTAATTCTTAAAATTAATAATTTCATTTGTTCAGTTTTAACGGCTCAGTATAAAGCTGAAGGGCACTAATTGATGTATTTCGAGAAAGTTTGTAACCTGCATCTTTTTTGTGCCTTTTTTGCCAACCACATTTTCTAACTTGAACCATGTACTTCTGTAGCTGGATCCAAGAACGTTGAAGGGAGGTTAGCAGCTGGTAATTACAACAGGTACACACAGCTGGTTTTAAATTTTGGAAGACTGAAATTCTAAGTTGAGATATATGGTGGAGAACATCACAGCCTTAATGTCTATCAACTAGGAACATCTATTGGAGCTACATTATGAAAATGGCAACAATTCTAGTTCTGTAGCTCATCATATTGTTCTGTTTAGGCGTTAGCGTATGTTTTATATTACGAAAATGGCAACAATTCTAGTTCTGCAGCTCATCATATTGTTCTGTTTAGGTGTTAGCGTATATTTTACATTATGAAAATGGCAACGATTATAATTCTGTAGCTCGTCATATTGTTTTTGTTTAGGTGTTAGCGTATATTCGGGTTGCTCTATTTCAGGGTCTTCCACATTCTCATTCTCAGTTCACAGTTTGAGGATACAACACAGTTGCAATAATTTATGGACTTTAAATTCTTAAATGTATCCACTACAATATGCACTCTGAAATTCGCTATAAGGATTATTCAGTAAGGTGTAGGCCTACTACTTGGAAGCCTTATATTGTTGTTTCTGTAAAAAGTTATCTCCCAAGCTTATTGACTCTGTGAGCACTTCTGCTAGGTTTCTTATGGCTATGCATTATTTTTCATACTCAACGTGCATGCTATTCATGTAATCATTTTTTTTGTCATTTTGTCGCAGGATTACACAAGGTTCTTTGTTGCTCTTCAATAAATGCCTCTTGCTTGAGGTTGAGGTAATTTTCTTTGCTATGTAACTAGCTTTTCTGGATATAATATTTATATCTTTGCACTGTTATCTTCAAATTAGTAATTTTCCTTCTTTAAGAAAAAAACCTGTATTTGTTGAAGTATATATGGATTCCCTAACCTTCTCCATCAGTTTGGACTTTTGGTTCTACTGGTTGGTGCATAAAACTTATTTGATCCCTCAAGTTATTTGATCTTTATGGATTTTCTATAAAATCACATAAAGCACCGAATAGAAAAATTGATAAGGGCATGACCTCTGACATGCCACTGATTTGGCCCGATCTTTCACCGCAAGACAATCAGATATCAAATCATGGGGTCAATCCACGCAACCTGAAGATGAGGAAATAAATCCAGCAAGCAACGTGGAGATGAACAACATGCCTCTAACCTTGGCACAATAATCCTTGATCTCACATGAACCTTCACGCAATCATCACTTTATTTGATAACCAGCAGCGCGTCCCCGGAGGGATGATTCACCACGTGAACACAATGTTCAAACTCAACCTAAAATTTGACTTCCTCTAATCTGGCGCACCCCTATGGTTATATAGGTGAGGGGATGGCCAGGGAAATAACGTAGGCATGGACCAGAATTCCAACTCTGGTCCGACTCAGACTAGATACAAACCGACCACAAAGGGGTTCGGCCCAATCTAGGCGCGCAGGCTCAAATACAACGTGTACATACTTAGACATATAAAATCTAATCATTAGCTGTCCCATATGCAACGCAGCACCACCTGGAGCTAGACATGTTTGGCCTCGCCTCCTCGGCCAAACTGAAAACAATTCTGGTGGTATTCTGAAATTGGGCTTCACATCCTCCTTCATGGGAACAGCAGGAGGTAAAGGGATGCCCTCATAAAAAAATCCACAATTGATTCTGTTTAAAATATGTGCTTATATTTTATGACTCATGATACATAACTGGGCAAATAATCCTTCTTGACCTGCACATATATACTTTTTATTCCAGAGTTGTGGTAAATCCCATTGCTTATTTATTTTCAGGCAGTTAGAAAGTACAGTTCGTTCTCTGAGATGCTGCAAACAGAGACGATCTCAAATGTCCTTCCTGGTATTTCGTCAATTGAAGAAGGTACTTTGTTTCTTACGATCGTACCATTGTAGTGTTGCTTGTGCGGTGTTCCATAACTGGATTAATTTTCATGAAGTCTGCACCTTTGGTCACCCATGAGTTAATCCTTTTAAGAACCTATTTCTTACTTATTATGGTGCATAGCTTATTTTGGCACTTGTCATGCCCTGGATTTCTTACAATGATTTTTTCTAAATTAATCTAGGCCGTAGTTGACAGTAATATCAGTGTAAATGTAACTTCTATATAGAGCTGCACTACCTTGGTACATATTTCTTATAAAGCTTTCTGGACCCTGACAGCTTGCTGTGAATCCATGATGCGCTGATTGTTCTTGGTTTGGCAGGCACCTTAGATAATAATTTAATTCAGCTCGAAGGGTGTTAGGCATGCTACCTCTTTAATCTTCAGACTTTATTGTACCACAAAAAACACAACTGAGCTCTTGTGATATGTTGATGGGTACACATTTCTGAAGCATCTCAAGTCCATACCCATGTTGATAACACATATGTTCTTTCTCATTAGTATTATTATTGTTTTGATATAAAAGGTTCTATATGCACCTGTAAAGGACCCCTAGACAATCGACTAAATTATCTGCATATACAGGTGTCGAAGTTTATAGAAAATTCTACAGAGGAAAAGGAGAACTCTTATGGAGTCTTGGCAATATCTGTCTCAAAGCTGCAAATCCAACCTTACATAACCATGACCGAGCTTCTTGCTGTGAGTGGCACACTTTAACACTTCATTCCACGTTTCTTCTGTTTGTAATGTTACCAGATCATTTATAATCATATTTATAGCGACATATCTTTTATGGGGCATACAAGGCTGATATATCTAAGTGTAGTGTCAAAAAATGTCTTACCTTATGGGACAGAGGGAGTACTTTGTAAATACACATTGAATAACACTAAGTGTCACTATTTATGCACTCAAAACACCCACCTCGCTTACCCCTTTGGCCTTTGCATGTCAATTGCAAGCTTTGTAGCTTGGAGTTTTACTGAATGTTAATTAAATCTTAATGGCCAGTAATATTTGTATTAATTCATGTTCTGGTTATCATAATTCATAAATACTCCTTCCATCAACATCTAAAAGGCCACATCAAAATTTGAGCTCAACTTTGACTAAAAAATATTATACACATGGCACAAAAATTATGACATTGGATTTGTATTCAAAGGGTTTCCAATGGTATAATAATATTTGTTGTATATGACTCATATTTAATAAGTCAAATTTGTGGAGTTAAGCTCGGATTTCGAGGGGGCCTTTTATATGTGGGATGAGGGAGTTACGTTTTTAGATCCGCTAGTTGCTTTAAGTTGAATAATCATATATGGGCACTTGTAGCTGGTTCTGTGCTTTGTTAACTTATCTCTTGTTATTTTCTAGGGATTGGGCTACGATGGACTAGGTAGACTCCTTGGTTTGGCAAACACATCAGGAACAGTTCCAGATGGACTGCCTCCTCCAAAATCCATGTTGATTTCATCTTGTATGAAACTACACAAACCAACGGTAAGTTCATCTTTAGCAACTACCTCTCAGTTCTATTGATTGCTGTCCCATCCAAACTTTTTGCTGTTCTTGAATATTACCAAGAAATTTCTCTTGTAACTAAGATTGATGGTGTTGCATTGTACTGGAGGTGAAAAGTTGTTCTTTAACTGATGCTGCAAGGGCATTGGCCAAACATGTTCACAGGAGTAGGGATGGGTGGTGGGGCTGCCTCCATGGAAGTGGTAAAGATGTGTTCCTGCTTAACAATCATCAAGTTGAAGACTCGCGTTATGGTATATTTAGTTGAAACTATTTATCTACAGATCCAAAGAAGAATCAAATTTCGTCCGAAGTCATTGACCGTTTGTTACGTGAGGGCTGTTGGATAAATATTCATCTGACACAGCCCAATAGGCCTGTTTTTGAAATTCGTGTGCATGAAGGTTATGGTGCCCGATGGTCTCATGATGGTTTGAAGGTACATCTATTAGTTTCTTGTTCTTTCGTTGATTGTGGTGCGCTCTAATGTAAAAAGTGATAGACCTCAACCCGCATGATAGTTCTTCTATTATTGTTTTTATCACTCGAGCAACATTGTTGGCCGCTGGCCAATCCTTGTTTTTTTTCTAAAGAAATTACTCATTGTTTGTCTTCCCTGTCTTATGTACAAATCAGATATAAGAAAACTAGCCCAAGGGAAAGCTTTCCCAAATGGCTCTTCGAGATTGGACTCGAGAAGGGCAAGGCACCTGTGACAGGGTTACAAAATATTAGGGGCTGGACCCTGCAGGGCAAGCCCAGATATGAAAATCAAAATGGTGCCAAATTTAACTTGAATTTGAAAACCATGTAAAAGTTTGGACAAAGGCACATGACACATTTGATTTTTATAATCAATTTATAGTGTAGATTAGGCATTGTGATGTTAAATACAAATTTGGATCACAAGATGAGAAATGACGTACTCGATAGAAGACCATGAGAAGTTAAAGATTTCTAGGTCTTATTATGTGTGCTCTCCAGCTTCGCCATGTTTCTTGTTAATCGGTTACTTGACTGTTCCTTGATTCCTTGGATATGATTTTGCAGTTCATTGGATTCTTGGAGCCTTACACTCCAGATGGCTTTCTCAACGGTTGGAAACACTAGAGTGCGATCTGAGTTATGTACACTAGTTCAAATGTTCTGTAGAATGGCGGAAGATATGTTGTATGTCTTATTCAAGGTCGAAGGGAATGTCTTTTGTAAGGCCTGAAGGTGTAAGTTATAACTTATAAGATGCTATAGTACTTCCAATGTTTTTTTTCAAAATCTGGTTATGGTGTGTCTTGAATAGGCAATGTCGTTGTGTTATGGTGAACATTGTAATTCTGGTGCACATCAGCTCTGAAAGCATCAAACAGATTTCTGTGTTGTAACTTGTAAGGTGTTCATAAGATTCATGAGGCCTGACCTTTCTGTTTGTTCAAGGTTCATCAATCGCTTATTCTGTAGGCACAACAATCGGAACATGAAAGCACCCAGTTAGTAGCACATTAACAAGATATACACAGGAAACACAACAGATAAATAGTCCATCTTGCATGATTTATTCTTTCGTGGAAATGCAAAGCTGGAACGCTGACTTGTATCCGAGTTCTAAAATACTTCCAACTCGCTGACTAGGTGACATTACAAGGAGTGCTTGCTTCCCGTTGGTCATTTCACACATAAAGATGAAAAAGGGTAACAAGGTTCATAATCTATATAGATAGATGTGTATGACTTTCAGAATCTCAATGAGATTCCACCTGTAGGCGTAATGAACAACTTCATCGTCAAGCCGACTTTTTGCCACCGAAGAGGAGATTCCAACTGTAGGCGTTGCCTTTCTTTGCAGCGGCATCCACTCGCTTTGCACCAACCTGGGTAAAAACAAAATAACCATCAGATTATATTGACAAATGCAAGGCGGTAGTTTACAGAATAAAATAGCTGTTCAAAAATTGTTTCAATTTTTTTTGACTGCAGTCCTCAAAATTGCACAATAGGACTACGTTTTTTACTTCAGATTTCAGTCCCCTAGACGCATCAGCTTCACCAACAAGTTTTAACCATGCCACTGAACCTACTTATTTATTTCTCAACTCTTGAACTACCATGAATGCAAAGCAAGGCACAACCCAGTCACTATATTCAACAAATAAATCTTGAAAAACTAAGGAAATTTAGAATGACAAAAATGGTGGAACACCAACAATTTAGAGAAAAAGTAAGAAAACATAGAAGAAACTGTAAGAGACAAGGAACAATTCACAAAAACCTAAAATATTATTACAAAATTTAACAAAGAGAAGTACGGGGAATTTAATTTTATAAAGTACGAAATATTCCTGTAAATTTACTAAAGAATTAGAGAATTTTAAGAAATGGTAATAACAGCAGAAACTTTGAAGGAATATCATTAGTATTCTGAACAAACAAGATAATACAGCAACTCACAAATGATTTATACACATTTGTAAGAAAACCAAAATGTTTTTTAAGTGCGTGGAAACACTCTATTTAGCCTTATTGTTGCAGTCATTGTAAGCCTGTATTTGTAAATTTATTTTCTTCAAATTCCTAATTTCCAAAAAAATAATATTTGTAGCAATTTTCCCTTATCTCTGAGTATTTCTAAAGTTGCCCCTTGCCAGAATCTTAAATTCCTTCAAAACCACTGCACATCATAAAAAAAACCTTGCTGCATCTCATGGATGAAAAAGGACCTTCCTATTCTCAAAGAAAATTCCTCAAAAAAAGGGCTTCCAGAGCTTAGGGTCAGACATCCTTAGACTTACCAGTTTGAAGGTTGAGGGGTGAAATCTAAGGTCCCACTTCAAACAAAGAAAAAATGAACTCAAATGATACAGAACAAAGGAACGGCTCCCAAAAAGCTTTCATACACATTTTGGAGGAAACCAACTATTGTTCAAAACACACGGAAAATTTCCACTTCGAAATCAAAGGAAATATTCCCCCATGTTTCCTTTCAAGTGATTCTTCCACCCACAAGTTTCCATGTTATACCTATCATATATTCCAACTGGCTTCTCTTCTCTATTCACGTGGTTTCAATCTGTACAGGGTGTGTGAGACTCTGAGCCATGCCGCTCTAATTCATGAATTTTCCACGTTTTTGCATTTTTCCTATCATTGTTCCAAATGTGACATCATGAAAGTGCTTTAAAGCTTAATACACTGATCAAGTTTGTCCACACGATTTCTACCTGTGACGAGTTTGTTCTGACTGGAGGATGCAAAGACAGTTCACCAGTAGATAAGGAAAAGAAAAACACCAAACCAGAAAAGATTACCTTGTCCATAATCCAGCATCCAATTGTTGGCATGTATTGCACCACGTACATAACAGCCAGCACAGGCTGCAAAGGAAGTCACTAAAATTCAGATTCAATATGTAACATAAATAATTAGATATAGAATGAAAAATACACTATGCAGAGTGCCAGACATAAAATAGAA
The DNA here is from genome assembly GCF_002162155.2 of Triticum dicoccoides. Classification (NCBI taxonomy): domain Eukaryota; kingdom Viridiplantae; phylum Streptophyta; class Magnoliopsida; order Poales; family Poaceae; genus Triticum; species Triticum dicoccoides. The sequence continues at coordinate 538,855,931 of NC_041386.1, read as the reverse complement.
ACTTCATGTCATAGATACTTGAACCAATAGTATTACATAGTGATACAAGCTACCAACCCGCAGGTTACTACAACATAGTGATTGTACTCGACACATTATTATATTATAGAACCTTTTATGTTAGTACATGCACTAGCTAACTGATGTTATTGCTCAGAAAAAACGTGGGCACAAATATAGAATGAAAAATACACTATGCAGAGTGCCAGACATAAAATAGAAACTTCATGTCATAGATACTTGAACCAATAGTATTACATAGTGATACAAGCTACCAACCAGCAGGTTACTACAACATAGTGATTGTACTCGACACATTATTATATTATAGAACCTTTTACGTTAGTACATGCACTAGCTAACTGATGTTATTGCTCAGAAAAAACGTGGGCACAAAGTTTCAAGGATCCATTAGAGAAAGCTTGTGTTGTGTAATGTTATGGCGCTGCTAGAAGGAGGGCGCGAGAGGGCCGGCCGGGGGCCTTTTTGCCCACGGCCGGGCAAGAGGGAAGGGATTTCCTTCTTAATTCTTGCTTGATTAGATTGATACATCTCCTCTCTTTATATAGAGAGGTTTACTTGACTCCCAAGCAAGGCTTACTTGACCCCTAAGCAAGCGACTCTTATCTCTAATTAACCCTAAGACTAACGGGCCCATTAGGCCCATTACGTACTCTAACACTACACCCCACCTGGACATGCAGCTTGTCCTCAAGCTGCAGCCTAACCAACTTATAACCATGACTCGAGGCAACACAAACCTAACACCTAAAAACAAGCCTTTTACATCTCGGCTTGTTTTATTACTCTCAACCTGAAATGGACTGGGATGATTTATTTTGGACCTCTTAACAAAAAGTGGATACCATCCGCACGTCGGACGTGCACGTGTACAGCCACCTGGATCCCATGGACACCATCTGGACAAAAGGAGTGCATGTGTATGGCCACCTGGAAGTGGTCGCAAGAGCGACCAGCAGAGGCGCCCTTGCGGCGGCCGGCGGCGGAATGCAGTGGTGCTACGCGGTGCGCTCTTGTCGGTGACACCATGCCTTCTCCCCGCCGGACGGCTGTTGGTCGGCACCGCACATAGAAGAGTGGAGGGTTGTCGATGGACAATGGCGAGGAGGGGTGCGCCTCCCCAACCGCCGATGTCGCAGACTTTGAGGCGTTGTCCGCGGGGAAAACAGCATGCCCAAGATCCCCGACGCAGCGGACGAGATTGAGGTCCTTTGCGCAGCGAAGCGTAACTGGGAGGAGCGGCAGCTGCAGACCACGCAACTCCCGACCACGCAACTCCCGCACACGCTGACGCGCTAGGAGGCCGCGTGCAGCAGCCTGCAGCCTCACCGTCGCCGACACGTGGCGGGTAGTGATCCAAGCTGGAAGCGGTGACGGCGACGGCGGAAGCTTGATCTGCTGGATGGGGACGCCCTGGGGAAGCGGTGATGGCGACGGCGGGAACTTGATCTGGTGGATCGGGACTTCCGTCGGCGCGGTCGATGCGGGGCCGGAGCTGACCGGTGATGGCTGCTGCAGTTGCAGCAGCTGCTGCGGCGGAGCGCCGGGCGCGGCGGAGGTCGCCAGGAGCGGTGGCTGCCACTGCAGCCAGGGCGGGGCGGTGGATGGCAGCTGCTGCAGCGGCCCGATGAGCGCGGCGGAGGCCACCTGGTGCGGCGGCTGCCACGGCAGCCAGGACGGGGCGGTGGTGGCGGTGGATGGCAGTTGCAGCGGCTGCTGCAGCAGCCCGACGAGCGCGGCGGAGGCCGCCTGGTGCGGCGGCTGCCACGACAGCCAGGACGGGGCGATGGATGGCAGCTGCAGCGGCTGCTGCAGCAGCCCGGCGAGCACGGCGGGGGCCGCTTGGTGCGGCGGCTGCCACGGCAGCCACGGCGGCGCGGTGGCGGTGATGGGCGGCGCAGCCGGGTGCGGCCCATAGGACCCGACCAAGAACAAGTGGATCTCCTGGACCGCCTGTGTTAGGTCCCGCAGCGCCCCGGACACCTCCGGGGTGAGGACGACGGGGGCGGGCGCGACGGAGGATCCCGGCGTGGGCAGGAGCGGGGCGACGGTCGTGACCGGCAGCGGAAGAGACGGGTTGGGCGGCGGTGAAGACATGATCGAACCGAAGCTAGCTGATACCAAATTGTTATGGCGCTGCTAGAAGGAGGGCGCGAGAGGGCCGGCCGGGGGCCTTTTTGCCCACGGCCGGGCAAGAGGGAAGGGATTTCCTTCTTAATTCTTGCCTGATTAGATTGATACATCTCCTCTCTTTATATAGAGAGGTTTACTTGACTCCCAAGCAAGGCTTACTTGACCCCTAAGCAAGCGACTCTTATCTCTAATTAACCCTAAGACTAACGGGCCCATTAGGCCCATTACGTACTCTAACATGTAAATGAGTCAGATATGGTGGTAGTTTCTAGCATAATATATAATATGTGAGCATAATAAATTAAGACTTCAGACTTCTTAAATGATCCAAGCAGTAATGTTCAGAATGAAATATACCTGATATGATATCCATGCTTCTTTTAGTCCATGAGTTGCGGCAACTATTGTCAGTTCAGCACATCTTTCCACTGAAACACGTTTCTGCATAGGTTAACAAGAATGAGTAAATATAAGAAACAACGATTAAAGAAGGGGACTGAGAACCAACTTTCAACAGTTAAGCAAGTACAAGATGTTAGGACGTGAGCAGAATGTGATAACGCATGTACAACAAAAAACATTAAAGCAAGTCTAGACACAAACAACATGCATTTTAGAACACTGCTGGATTATGATAACCTCGTTCGATTCAGCAGTTGCAATTATTGGGCTTGTTCAACACATGTGGGATGAAATATCTGGATAAAAGAATTTATCTAACTTTAATACTATGAAACACAAAAGATGGTAGCTAATAGAATTTTACATAGCTTCATTTTCACATAAGATTTGAAAATAAGCACTGAGGTGAAGTCTTTGTGTGACTTTGTCTAGCAAACTACTTCCGTTTGTTCAAAAAAAATAAAGATAAGTCTAATAAACAAAGCATAACCTCGGATGAATGCCTTTGTGATGAAGAAGTTGCACCAGAAGATACTGGTGTTTCAATAGGTCCAGGACAGACAACAGTGACCTTAATGCCTTTCGTACATAACTGCAGCATGGAAGATATATAGCTTGAGCAACATAGTCGCGAAAAAACAAACAAAACATACAGGAAAACAACTAAATATCTACAGAGAACCATCTAACCACAAAATTCCATTTGAACAGAAAATACAGTCAATGCTCTTGATAACAGAAGAAAGATTGTCTATGAATACTCGTCGATAACAGAAGTGGATAATTCATATGCATATAAATTCAGCATACCCAGAATGTATTATGTTGCAAGCTTAATGAGCTAAATGTATGACATTTAATACCTCAGAGCGCAGAGAAGCAAAGTAGCCATTGAGAGCATGTTTGGAAGCAGAGTAAAGAGCCTGACTAGGTGTGGGCACCTTTCCAGCTGCACTACTCATCTGTGAATAGCGAGTTAGCTACAATAATAACCTAATAGAAATCATGTTGACAATAAGTTCCATTACAGACATACCACAACAAAATGACCCATCCCTCTATCCAACATGAAAGGTGCAAGAAGACGAGTCAAAGTAATTGTTCCAAAGACATTGACATGAAAAGTAGCCTGCGTAACAAGAAATAATTAGCAGGAGGTTACGTTGTCGATAACGATATAAAGAACAAAGTAAAAGATGGTTCACATACCTTAAGACCTTCCTCAGTTTCTTCCAGGGCCCCCCTTTTCTGCAATTTTATTGATTTATTTAGCACGCAAAAACTTGTGGTGGTTGTGTAGCTAGACTAAAAGGGATTCAGGCTGATAGAAAGTGTATGAATATTTACTGGACGCTCAAAGGCCGCATTGTGCATCATATAGTCAATGCCTGCACTGGAAAAGAGTGATTCCGCTGAATGTACAACTTCTTTCAGAGATTCTTCATCAGATGATAAATCCATGGGTAATACTTCAATTTTGCTATCTGGATGCTTGCCTTTGAAGAATAAAGAGAACAGAAAAAACATGAAATTAAAACTTGGTCCAGAACTCAGATTTCCACTACCCTACTAGAAGACAACATGAGTTTTGCAAACTTACTCATGATGTTACGTTTCACTCTCTCAAGCTCCTCCTTGTTACGTGCAGATAGTATGAGCTTTGCTCCTAAACTCGCAAACTGCATCGAAAGAACCTCCCCTGGCATTACAAGAAACCATTCTGGTTATCGTGGAACAATATGCTAAATTTAGCAAACATATCATGAAATTTAGCAAAAGGATGACATGTAAATAACATATATCCAATTATCAAAACCGAAAGTGATCCATGAATAGGTTCTATGTGAATTAACCATTTAAAACTACACTGCAACAAACATAAGGCAGACACTAAACCTACAAAAAACCTTTCACTAATGAACAATGTGTAATACCTCCATCTGGCTTAAAAAATCATACAATCAGCTTTGGAGAAGTGCAATTTTGCTCGCATTAAGCGGCTTAGCAGGTCATCACAAAATCTATAATTCCCTTTCTGTATTACCGTTCACTGATTAACATATTTGCAATATCAGTTATGATGCAGACACCCCCTCTATGACCATTGACCAATGTCATTACAGATCTACAGATATGCGCACCAAAGTTCTCAAAGCACGATAGTTGTATTACAAGGTTTCTCAAATATAAGGTTCCTATCGAAACAAGCATGAGCATGGCAGATAAAACTGGAAATAAAGCCAGGTTAGGGATATAAAAAGTAATCTTCTAACCACTGTCCAATGGTAAAATCACTATCCTCATTAATAAACTAGCACAAAAACTAAGTTCTATTGATTCTTCCTCTGTCTATAACTACATAATATGCAATCTATAATGCTTAAAAAGCATATGTACCATGGCATGATCTCATCATCGGGCGCAATTCTTTATTTTGTGACCGTCACCCTAACCGAAGCAATACACCTAAAGTTTAGCACTCAGGACATGCGCTTAAAACAAAGATCAAGTTCAACAACTCCACAGTCATAAATCACAACCACAAGTCCACAACAAAAAGGTTGACACCTAAAAAATCATATGACACCCAATTTACTACGACCAAATTCTTTTTTTTTTCTTGCGATGAAATTCACCCAATTGAAGAGACAGACAAGTAAACTCACCAATCCCACGGCTCGCCCCGTAATCCATACAACCTGAAGGGCACCAAAGAAAGGGAAACGCAAGCATACGGAATTCAGACAACGAATCCAACGAGATGATAAGCAAGGGAGCAGCAAACAACACCAACCTTGCCTTCGACTTTGTCCCGCCGCGCCCGGCCGCACGACAAGAGGGTGAAATCGCCTGCGCCCG
>NC_041386.1:538842616-538850210 GCF_002162155.2 Triticum dicoccoides | reverse complement strand
TGGAATATAGGCCTAGGTTCGATCGGTGGGCGGAAGGGGGGAGAGAATGGAGACGCGGCGTTGCTTACCATCGGCGGTGGCGAACTTGAAGAGGAGGAAGGCGCCGGCGGCGGCGCCGGCGAGGAGCGCGAAGGGGAGGAGCATTCTCGGCTGTCGAGCGGTGCGTGGTCCGTGGCGGCGGCGTGTTCTCTGAATCCTCGGCGCGTTCTCTCGCTGTTTTGATGTGACTAGTAGACTTCATAATCTATAATAGAAACATTCATTTTAAATCTTATTATTATTTAGACAGTCATTGTTATTGAGCCATGTGCATATGTGTCATGCCTAACGATCCGGATTTCTTATATCATCATCATTCAATTCTCAATCTACTAAAATAACAACTAATTTTGTTCTAAATATGCCCTGTGAAAATAAAGTCAAGTAATACGAGTTAATTTTCAAATAGTGCTACTTCATAAAATAATAAGTATTATGATATGATGCAAAATATATCTGTTCAAGAATATTGAAATATCTCCCATAAGTACTCCATGAAATTTAACATCGAAAGGCCACAAAATGACCTACATGATTTATCCTCAACAAAAAGTTCTATAAACTATCAAAACAATCATGACAGAACATTTATTTAAACCGTTGTAATGCTGTAAAAAGATCGCACCTAGACATTAACTTCCAATAGAAAAATTAGATAACTACTTCCTCTGTTTCATAATGTAAGATCTTAACAGAGGGAGTAATATAAACAGAACAAAACTACTTTACACACGACAGTTTGCAGCCGATTCTTGCACGACAACTGATCCATGCATCAGACATAAAAGAGCTGTTATGCAGACGACTTTCTTGCACGATGTTTGGACGATGCTACATATCCAACCATCCAACCATAAACTAAAACTGCAGTATACTACCGGATTGACTGTCGTGCAAGGATCGGTCACAAAAGTGCGGTTGTAAAGTAGATTCGCAGACATAATGAAAGGCAGAGCTCACTCATCGTGCATTCGGTGTCGTGTGTGTAGCATCACTGTAAAAAGAATGATGAAAAAGGCCAGTGATAATAAAAAGAAAAGGAATCGATGAAGAAAAAATTGGACACGCCCCTCGCTGCCTCCTCTCAGTTCTCCACACCCACACACTTCACATACCTTATCCCTTCCACTGTCTCACCACCGCTCTCAGGGAAAAAGCCGCCGCCACCGTCCTCGGTGCTCCTGGCAGTTAGGGCGAAGGAGTCCCTAGGCATGCTGCTGCTGCGCCAACGCCTCCGGCATCCGCACCGTCGTGGGCAACGCCAAATACAACGCCGGTGCCGCATATACGCGCGCGCACCGGTTGCCGCCTCGGCCTCGGTGCGCCCGGCCGCGGAGGAGGGGGAGGAGCAGGAGCAATGGCGCAGGAGCCGACAACGTAGACGGAGGGAGAGGAGTAGCGCGAGGGGCGCAGACGGAGGGGTCGCCGGGGACGTTTGGCGTGCCACCACACAACGGTCCCGGGCCGCCGCGGGGAGGCAGAGAGGCGACACGGGAGGTTTGTGCTGGCTGCCCTGCTTCTCCTTGTTACTGATGGATTTTCTGATGTGCAGATAGCTAGTTTGCGCCCATCACTGCTAAAAATTTGAACGAATCTTGTTCTTCGTCGGAAATCCAATTGAATTTCCATCTCGTTCTGAATTGAGTTCTGATTGTCGGGTGACAGAGGTGAGAGGATAGCCGAACAACGAGCTCGCAGTCACAGGGTCACTATGCGAGAGCACATATCCTCGCATGGCAGGTTACATGTAGCCCTATAAAATCAAATTCAGCCCCATGTTACCTGATTTTCTGTGAATGGATTTTACTGCTTTTCAGTTTTGGACCCTGTGTAACTTGTTGTATTTCTGGAGCAGTGCAGCGAGGATGAGGCTATGAAGTACGTCCAATACTTAACCTACAACCATCTAATATGCAAATTTAATATAGTGGAAAATGAAAAACAAAAAAAGTATAAGAAGACCCAATTCCTCTTTTATGTGCACCTTGTGTGCGTAGACACTGGACTACAATTGTAGCAACAAAGAGTATATCAATTTATCAGGTAATAGAAATAGTGCTACTTTTTTGGATGCAGTCACAAAGAGAAGACTTTTTTTTTTGTGATTAGAGAGGGTACTTTCTTACTTGCTGATCACTGAATGCGTGAGTGATCATTATTATGTTGGATTGGTAGATGTTGTTTGATGCCATAAAAAGGCTCTGTACCTGAATCAACTATAGAGTGCCCAAAGAAAGAAGAAATAAACACTTTGATAATTTAGCACCATTAAAAAATCGATGAACTAACCTTTTTTTTAAAGACTCTTCTGGGATATGTAGGTCGACGATTGTACTGAGTTGGGGGTTCTCAAACAGTTTGACATTTGGGTGAGTGTCATTTGTCTTGAAATTCGTTGCATCTGGTATGCATCATTTCTGTGCAACCCATTGGACTCATCATCTTCATAAATATTCTCTTTTTCGTCGAGGATGTCTGTTGAAATGCATGGAATTTGGTACTGCACCACCTGCGCATGTTATGTTCTGCAGTTGTGTGACTGCCAATTGTTCGATAGCTGGCATCTGTGACACAATGTTACTGCCATTGAGGACGGCAACAATATGCTTATTTTGCTTGCGGGTTTGACGTTATCGCTTTAATATTTCCTCTCTATTTTGTGCATACTACTCCATTTCCATCCGATTCTTAATCTCATTATGGTCTGAATATATGAAGAATAGATCATTATATAGTAATACAACTGGGCCGTATATCATGAAGTTGATCATCGTTACCTTGTGATACAGCCAACTGTGTGTGTACTCTGTTATTTAGGCCATTGATCTTGGCAGCGGCAATTTTTTTTTTGTTTGTAGGCCTCACGCCGTCTCTTATTAATCTCATCCCTATTTTGTGCATATTGCTCTCTATCCATCCGCCTTTTTATTTCTTTAGGGTCTGCAAATCATGACACAATCCAGCAGTTGAGCAACAATCGAGTGATTGGGTTATGATCATTACCTGTTGGGAGTGGTAGGGGCTATACGAAGTCGTTCAACCCTGTGAATGTCAAGAGTGTTATCATACAACTATCTTTGAAGGAATAGTATTACCGGAATACAGACATAGTAGAGTTTTATGTTCAACTCCCACCAACTGTTTACCTTCAGAGCTTTCTTGTGGTGCCTCTGCTTACCCAAATGAATTCAATTTGCATTAATATACTTAGTATAATGCTACAAGATGTAGTTATTTGTAATACTATTCATCTAGGTCTGTTACCCAAATGAATTCAATTTGCATTAATTTACTTTCATAATGCTACAGAATATAATAGTTTGTAATACTATTCATCTAGGTCTGCTACCCAAATGAATTCAATTTGCATTAATATACTTGGCATAATGTAACAGGATGTAGTAGTTTGTAATACTATTCATCTAGGTCTCTTTCAGAGTGTGGCCTTTTTTATGTTCATATTACTTTAACTGAGCAATGGGTGAACCATATGCAGCTTGGTGAGGCTTTTAGGTGAGGTCAGTACCATGTGCATTTGCCAAGGCTTCATGGTACGATTTCAGGTTTAGGTCGGGTACGTAAAATAGGGATCATGTTAGCATATGCTCATGCCATAAGATTCATTCTTGTTTTTGATAAATTATAGAATGCCAACATGTTTTTATCATTATAATATGCAGAAAAGCAAGAGGATCAATCAAATGGATCACACTGGCCCATGTTGGCAAATAAGCATGCACCTGCGGAGCAGTTCATCGGCGTTGTGACGTCGTCGTACACGCAGTGCGGCGATGGCGCGGGACAGTCTGGGTGGTGGCGGCATGTAAAAGCCTCATGAAGTTCAGACAATCTGGGCGGCACCTTTGTTGGTGAAGAGCTCGGACGTGAATGGCGCAGGGCAGGTCAGCTCGTCGCACCCGTCGTCGGGTCCATCGTCGGCTGCGCAGGGCAGCGATGGCACAGGTCAACCTGGACACCTGGATGGCAACAAAGTTCAGACAGTCTGGGTGGTACCTGTATTGGCGAAGAGCTCGTCGTTGCGGCCGTCGTCTGGTGCCTTGCCGTCTGCGCAGGGCAGCGATGGCGCAGGTAAACCTGGACGTCTGGATGACAATAGAGTTCAGCTAGTCTGGGCGCTGCACCTGTGTCGCCGAAGAGCTTGTCGTTGCCGTCGTGGTCAGGTGCCTCTCCGGCTGCCCAGGGCAGCGATGCCACGGGTTAACCTGTACGCCTGGATGGCAACGTGGAACGGTGGAACGGCGGCGGCGGCGGGGGAAAATAAATTGGTTGCCGCTAATTTAGCAACTTTCTTTCTATATTGTTGAACAATGCATGCGGAACGGACGTGTGGTTTCCTTTTGCGATTGTTTTTTTCTCTCCATATAAATACTATTCATCTAGGTCTGTTACCCAAATGAATTCAATTTGCATTAATTTACTTTCATAATGCTACAGAATATAATAGTTTGTAATACTATTCATCTAGGTCTGCTACCCAAATGAATTCAATTTGCATTAATATACTTGGCATAATGTAACAGGATGTAGTAGTTTGTAATACTATTCATCTAGGTCTCTTTCAGAGTGTGGCCTTTTTTATGTTCATATTACTTTAACTGAGCAATGGGTGAACCATATGCAGCTTGGTGAGGCTTTTAGGTGAGGTCAGTACCATGTGCATTTGCCAAGGCTTCATGGTACGATTTCAGGTTTAGGTCGGGTACGTACAATAGGGATCATGTTAGCATATGCTCATGCCATAAGATTCATTCTTGTTTTTGATAAATTATAGAATGCCAACATGTTTTTATCATTATAATATGCAGAAAAGCAAGAGGATCAATCAAATGGATCACACTGGCCCATGTTGGCAAATAAGCATGCACCTGCGGAGCAGTTCATCGGCGTTGTGACGTCGTCGTACACGCAGTGCGGCGATGGCGCGGGACAGTCTGGGTGGTGGCGGCATGTAAAAGCCTCATGAAGTTCAGACAATCTGGGCGGCACCTTTGTTGGTGAAGAGCTCGGACGTGAATGGCGCAGGGCAGGTCAGCTCGTCGCACCCGTCGTCGGGTCCATCGTCGGCTGCGCAGGGCAGCGATGGCACAGGTCAACCTGGACACCTGGATGGCAACAAAGTTCAGACAGTCTGGGTGGTACCTGTATTGGCGAAGAGCTCGTCGTTGCGGCCGTCGTCTGGTGCCTTGCCGTCTGCGCAGGGCAGCGATGGCGCAGGTAAACCTGGACGTCTGGATGACAATAGAGTTCAGCTAGTCTGGGCGCTGCACCTGTGTCGCCGAAGAGCTTGTCGTTGCCGTCGTGGTCAGGTGCCTCTCCGGCTGCCCAGGGCAGCGATGCCACGGGTTAACCTGTACGCCTGGATGGCAACGTGGAACGGTGGAACGGCGGCGGCGGCGGGGGAAAATAAATTGGTTGCCGCTAATTTAGCAACTTTCTTTCTATATTGTTGAACAATGCATGCGGAACGGACGTGTGGTTTCCTTTTGCGATTGTTTTTTTCTCTCCATATAAATTGGACGTGGGTTATTTGATTGTTTCCCTTGTGCGTGGGCATGGATTGTTTCTCTTGTGCAAGCGTGGGCCTGGCAGAGTTTTCGTCCGTCATGTTCTCTTGTTTAATATATTATTATTATTATTATTATTATTATTATTATTATTATTATTATTATTATTATTATTATTATTATTATTATTATATTATTATTATTATTATTATTATTTGATATTTGATTATTTGATTGTTTCCCTTGTGCGTGGGCATGGATTGTTTCTCTTGTGCAAGCGTGGGCCTGGCAGAGTTTTCGTCCGTCATGTTCTCTTGTTTAATATATATATATAATAATATAATATATATAATATATAATAATAATAATATAATATATAATAATATAATAATATAATAATATAATAATATAATAATAATAATAATATATAATATAATAGTAGTGCAGAAGTGTAGATGTGAGCGCGAGGGAGTGTGACCGTGTGAGTCGCTGGGTGGAGAATTTTAGGTTGTGCTTTCTTTGGCTTGCCTGCGGTGGCGTGGGTCTGTTGCGGAAGTGGTTATGGGTCGGCTTGCAGCCGCCGCTAAAGTGGCTGCAAGGATCTGACAGCGTGGACGTGACACTACTTATGGCACAACATATCAATTTGAATCTCTCTCTAAAAAACATAGCAATTTGAACAAGCATTCACACTGCATTATAGGCACTTTTGAGTCGAATGAAACCCTTAATTGACACCCTAGCCGAGTTGTACGAAACCCTAAATCCTGACCTAAACCTGAGTTGACACCAAAATCGAAGCCTCCAAGTCTGAATATATGCCTACATGGATCCCTAAATCAGACAAACATGAGCTTACCGTCATCGACGAAGGGGTGTGAAGAAGCCGGTGGGATAAGAGAGAGATTCTGGACTTTTAGGATATGGTTCTGCTAGAGATGCCCTTATAAGCTCTCAAACAAAGAAAACGCGCGGCAACCCCATTGGTGAGTATAGGTATACAATCGGAGGGGTATATCCTACGAGCGTGCATGAACCAAATCCAACCAGGAGTGATATAGACAACCTCAGCAGAATCGGCTGGGCCACGACTGGATTCTTAACTTGTTTTGTAACATTGCTTGACCAAGACTAGTGGCCTTATTTATACAGATTTATTCATTGGTTTGCAACTAAATGGAGGAGGTGGTGGAGTCACCATGGAGTGGGAGGAGGTGCACCAGCGCCAACCCTGAAGCCACATTAGTGGTGGAGGCCTCTCCCCTCTTCTTCCTTCTTGGATCCCAACGTGGATGTGTTCTTCCTTTACTCTTGGACGTAGTTGAGGTGTTCTTCAAGGTGGGGCGTGTTGGGGAACATAGCATGCAATTTAGAAAAATTTCCTACGCTCACGCAAGATCCATCTAGAAGATGCATAGCAACAGGAAGGGGAGAGTGTGTCCACGTACCCTCGTAGACCGAAAGCGGAAGCGTTTGACAACATGGTTGATGTAGTCGAACTTCTTCTCGTTTCGACCGATCAAACACCGAACGTACGGCATCTTCGAGTTCTGCACACGTTCAGCTCGATGACATCCCTCGAACTCTTGATCCAGCAAAGTGTCGAGGGAGAGTTCCGTCAACACGACGGCGTGGTGACGATGATGGTGAAGTGATTCGCGCAGGGCTTCGCCTAAGCACTACGAAGATATGACCGGAGGTGTAATCTGTGGAGGGAGGCGCCGCACACGGCTAACAGATGTTGTTGTGTGTTCTAGGCGCCTTCCCCCTCATATATATAGGTGGGAGGGAGAGGGAGCAGCCAAGGGGGCCGCCTCAAGTAGGCTAAATCCTACTTTGGGTTCCTCCCCAATTCGCCCCTGCCTTCTTTATTCATTGAAGGGGAAAGGAAATAGCGGGGGAGGGAAGGAAGGGGGAGGCCGAATCCTCCCCTTTCCTTCTCCCTTCCCATCTTTCCTTCTCCTCCTATTTCAGCCTACATGGGGGGCACACCAACGCCTTAGGGGCTGACCTGTCCCCCTCTTAGCCCA
>NC_041386.1:538731793-538842287 GCF_002162155.2 Triticum dicoccoides | reverse complement strand
CCTTCCGGTGACCCGATATGTACCCGGTACCCCCAGAACACTTCCGGTGTCTGAATACCATCGTCCTATATATATATATATAATCTTTACCTCTCGATCATTTGGAAACTCCTTGTCATGTTTGTGATCTCATCCAGGACTCCGAACAACATTCGGTCACCAAATCACATAACTCATATAATCAAAATCGTCATCAAACGTTAAGCGTGCGGACCCTACGGGTTCGAGAACTATGTAGAGATGACTGAGACACCTCTCCGGTCAATAACCAATAACGGAACCTGGATGCTCATATTGGTTCCTACATATTCTACGAAGATCTTTATCGGTCGTACCGTAATGACAACATACGTTATTCCCTTTGTCATCGATATGTTACTTTCCCGAGATTCGATCATCGGTATCTACATACCTAGTTCAATCTCGTTACCGGCAAGTATCTTTTCTCGTTCCGTAATACATCATCCCGCAACTAACTCATTAGTCACATTGCTTGCAAGGCTTATTATGATGTGCATTACCGAGAGGGCCCAGAGATACCTCTCTGATACTCAGAGTGTCAAATCCCAATCTCGATCTATGCCAACCCAAAAAACACCTTCTGAGATACCTATAGAGCATCTTTATAATCATCCAGTTATGTTGTGACATTTGATAGCACACAAGGCATTCCTCCGGTATCCGGGAGTTGCATAATCTCATAGTCAAAGGAATATGTATATGAGATCAATATGCTAAGCTAACGGATGGGTCTTGTCAATCACATCATTATCCTAATGATGTGATCCCGTTCATCAAATGACAACACATGTCTATGGTTAGGAAACTTAACCATCTTTGATTAACGAGCTAGTCTAGTAGAGGCTTACTAGGGACACAGTGTTTTGTCTATGTATCCACACATGTATCAAGTTTCCGGTTAATACAATTCTAGCATGAATAATAAAAATTTATCATGATATAAGGAAATATAAAATAACAACTTTATTATTGCCTCTAGGGCATATTTCCTCCAGTCTCCGACTTGTGCTAGAGTCAATAATCTAGATTACATTGTAATGATTCTAACACCCATGGAGTCTTGGTGCTGATCATGTTTTGCTCGTGGAAGAGGCTTAGTCACCGGGTATGCCACATTCTGATCTGTATGTATTTTGCAAATCTCTATGTCTCCCTCCTTGACTTGATCACGGATGGAGTTGAAGCGTCTCTTGATGTGTTTGGTCCTTTTGTGAAATCTGGATTCCTTCGCAAAGGCAACTGCTCCGGTATTGTCACAAAAGATTTTCATTGGACCCGATGCACTAGGTATTACACCTAGATCGGATATGAACTCCTTCATCCAGACTCCTTCATTCGCTGCTTCCGAAGCAGCTATGTACTCCGCTTCACGCGTAGATCCCACCATGACGCTTTGCTTGGGACTGCACCAACTGACAGCTCCACCATTCAATATAAATACATATCTGGTTTGTGACTTAGAGTCATCCGGATTAGTGTCAAAGCTAGCATCGACGTAACCATTTATAACGAGCTCTTTGTCACCTCCATAAACGAGAAACATATCCTTAGTCCTTTTCAGGTACTTCATGATGTTCTTGATCGCTGTCCAGTGATCCACTCTTGGATTACTTTGGTACCTCCCTGCTAGACTTATAGCAAGGCACACATTAGGTCTGGTACACAACATTGCATACATAATAGAACCTATGACTGAGGCACAGGGAATGACTTTCATTTTCTCTCTATCTTCTCTAGTGGTCGGGCATTGAGTCTGACTCAACTTCACACCTTGTAACACAGGCAAGAACCCTTTCTTTGACTGATTCATTTTGAACTTCTTCAAAACTTTACCAAGGGATGTGCTTTGTGAAAGTCCAATCAAGCGTCTTGATCTATCTCTATAGATCTTGATGCCCAATATATAATAAGCTTCACCGAGGTCTTTCATTGCAATTTTTTATTAAAGTATCCTTTTATGCTATCCAGAAATTCTATATCATTTCCAATCAACAATATGCCATCCACATATAATATTAGAAATGCTACAAAGCTCCCACTCACTTTCTTATAAAAACAGGCTTCTCCAAAAGTCTGTATAAAACCATATGCTTGGATCACCTCATCAAAGCGTATATTCCAACTCTGAGATGCTTGCACCAGTCCATAGATGGATCGCTGGAGCTTGCACACTTTGTTAGCACCTTTAGGATCGACAAAACCTTCTGGTTGCATCATATACAACTCTTCTTTAAGAAATCCATTAAGGAATGCAGTTTTGACGTCCATTTGCCAGATTTCATAATCATAAAATGCAGCAATTGCTAGCATGATTCGGACAGACTTAAGCATCACTACGGGTGAGAAGGTCTCATCATAGTCAACTCCTTGAACTTGCCGAAAACCTTTCACGACAAGTCGAGCTTTGTAGACAGTAACATTACCATCAGCGTCAGTCTTCTTCTTGAAGATCCATTTATTCTCTATGGCTCGCCAATCATCGGGCAAGTCAACCAAAGTCCACACTTTGTTCTCATACATGGATCCTATCTCAGATTTTATGGCCTCAAGCCATTTATCGGAATCTGGGCTCATCATCGCTTCTTCATAGTTCATAGGTTCGCCATGATCTAGTAACATGACCTCCAGAACAGGATTACCATACCACTCTAGTGCGGAACATGCTCTGGTTGACCTACGAGGTTCGATAGTAACTTGATCTGAAGTTTCATGATCATTATCATTAGCTTCCTCTCTAGTCGGTGTAGGCATCACTGGAACGGTTTTCTGTGATGAGCTACTTTCCAATTCGAGAGAAGGTACAATTACCTCATCAAGTTTTACTTTCCTCCCACTCACTTCTTTCGAGAGAAACTCCTTCTCTAGAAAGGATCCATTCTTAGCAACAAAGATCTTGCCTTCGGATCTGTGATAGAAGGTGTACCCAACATTTTTTTGGGTATCCTATGAAGACACACTTCTCCTATTTGGGTTCAAACTTATCAGGATGAAGTTTTTTCACATAAGCATCACAACCTCAAACTTTAAGAAACGGCAGCTTAGGTTTCTTGCCAAACCATAGTTCATACGGTGTCATCTCAACGGATTTAGATGGTGCCCTATTTAAAGTGAATGTAGTTGTCTTTAATGCATAACCCCAAAATGACAGTGGTAAATCGGTAAGAGACATCATAGATCGCACCATATCAAATAAAGTACGGTTACGATGTTCGGACACATCATTACGCTATGGTGTTCCAGGTGGCGTGAGTTGTAAAACTATTCCACATTGTTTTAAATGAACGCCAAATTCGTAACTCAAATATTCGCCTCCGCGATCAGATCATAGAAACTTTATTTTCTTGTTACGATGATTCTCCACTTCACTCTGAAGTACTTTAAAATTTTCAAATGTTTCAGACTTGTGTTTCATCAAGTAGATATACCCATATCTGCTCAAATCATCTATGAAGGTCAGAAAATAACGATACGCGCCGCGAGCCTCAACACTCATCAGACCGCATACATCGGTATGTATTATTTCCAATAAGTTAGTTGGTCGCTCCATTGTTCCGGAGAACGGAGTTTTAGTCATCTTGCCCATGAGGCATGCTTCGCAAGCATCAAATGATTCATAATCAAGTAACTCCAAAAGCCCATCTGCATGGAGTTTCTTCATGCGTTTTACACCAATATGACCTAAATGGCAGTGCCACAAATATGTTGCACTATCATTATCAACTTTGCATCTTTTGGCATCATAATTATGAATATGTGTATAATCGAGATTCAATAAAAATAGACTACTCTTTAAGGGTGCATGATCATAAAAGATATTACTCATATAAATAGAACAACCATTATTCTCTGATTTAAATGAATACTCGTCTCGCATCAAACAAGATCCAGATATAATGTTCATGCTCAACGCTGACACTAAATAATAATTATTCATGTCTAAAACTAATCCTGAAGGTAGATGTAGAGATAGCGTGCCGACGGTGATCACATCTGTAACGCCCTCGATGCGGCTATATCTCCCACGTGTCGAAGCACGACTTAGAGGCATAACCGCATTGAAAGCAATGTCGCAAGTGAGGTAATCTTCACACAACCCATGTAATACATAAGGGAAAGAGATACATAGTTGGCTTACAATCGCCACTTCACACAATTACATGAATAAAGTATTACATCATCCAGATACAAACAAGGTCCGACTACGGAACCAAAATAAAAGAAGAACCCCAAAAGCGACAAAGTCCCCGATCGACCCCAACTGGGCTCCACTACTGATCAACTAGAACGAAACAACATAAAGGACAAGATCTTCATAGAGCTCCTCCTTGAGCTTGGTTGCGTCATCTGCACGGACTCATCGGCACCTGCAAGCTGGTTTTGGAAGTATCTGCGAGTCACGGGGACTCAGCAATCTCGCACCCTCGCGATCAAGACTATTTAAGCTTATGGGTAAGGTAAAGGTATGAGGTGGAGCTGCAGCAAGCGACTAGCATATATGGTGGCTAACATACGTAGAAGAGAGCGAGAAGAGAAGGCAAAGCACGGTCGATAAAAGTATGATCAAGAAGTGATCCTAAACCAATCTACGTCAAGCATAACTCCAACAACCGTGTTCACTTCCCGGACTCAGCCGGAAAGAGACCATCACGGTTACACACACTGTTGATTCATTTTAATTAAGGTCAAGTTCAGGTTTTCTACAACCGGACATTAAGAAATTCCCATCTGCCCATAATCACGGGCACGACTTTCGAAAGTTCAAATCCCTGCAGGGGTGTCCCAACTTAGCCCATCACAAGCTCTCACGGTCAACGAAGGAATAGACCTCCTCCCGAGACATTCCGATCAGACTCGGTATCCCGGTACTCCAAGACATCCTCGACAATGGTAAAACAAGTCCAGCAAGACCACCCGATGCGCCGACATCCTGATAGGAGCTGCACATATCTCGTTCTCAGGGCAACATCGGATAAGCAATCCGTACAACTAAAACCAGCCCTCGAGTTTCCCCGAGGTGGCGCTGCAAGGGGCTCTAGTTTGGACCAACACTTAGACAAGCACTGGCCCGGGGGGGTTTAAAATAAGATGACCCTTGGGATGTGCGACTCCCAAGGGAAAAAAGGCTAGGTGGCGAATGGTAAAACCAAGGTTGGGCCTTACTGGAGGAGTTTTATTCAAAGCGAACTATCAAGGGGTTCCCATTATAACCCAACCGCGTAAGGGACGCAAAATCCGGGAACATAACACCGATATGACGTAAACTAGGGCGGCAAGAGTGGAACAAAACACCAGGCATAAGGCCGAGCCTTCCACCCTTTACCAAGTATATAGATGCATTAATTAAATAAGACATATTGTGATATCCCAACAAGTAAACATGTTCCAACAAGGAACAACATCTCCATGTTCCAACAAGGAACAAACTTCAATCTTCACCTACAACTAACAACGCTATAAGAGGGGCTGAGCAAAGCGGTAACATAGCCAAACAACAGTTTGCTAGGGCAGAGTGGGTTAGAGGCTTGGTTCAACAATATGGGAGGCATGATAAGCAAGTGGTAGGTATCGCAGCATAGGCATAGCAAAAGAGCGAGCAACTAGAAAGCAAAGATAGAAGTGATTTCGAGGGTATGATCATCTTGCCTGAAATCCCGCAAGGAAGAAGAACGAGTCCATGAAGAAGACAAACGGACGTAGACGAACGGATCCTCACAACACGACGTTATCGGAAACCAACTAGAAGAAGCAAACACCGGAAAAGAAGCACACAACATAGTAAACAACCAACACATGAACATGGTATGATATGCGAGATGCGGTATGCGATGCATATGCGTGATTTGCAAGGGAAAGCATGAACCTGGCCTCAACTTGGAAATCCAAGTGTGCCACTGGAAAGATGAGATGAAATCGCTTGAAAACGATATAAAGAACGCCGGAATCGGAGTTACGGTTTGGAAATGGCAAGTTCAAATATGACACCGGTCTGCGATTTACAGCAAGTAGCCATCTAAATGCAATGAGATGAATAAGCTACAGCACCCAAACATGGCATAAAAATACATGGCAGGGATGCATTCAAGATGCTTAACAAAAGTCTAGCACTGAGATACGGCCAATTCCTCCATTAACAGGTTCAAACAAGCATGGCAAAAATGCATATGGCAAACAGATCTCAGACTTAGTGAAATTAACACTTGTCTGGAATTTCAGATCAGGTAGCACACTTCGGAGAAACAAAACTACATGCTACAGGGCCTGAACATGGCAAAGTAAAGCATGGCATGGAGCTAATCAAAGAGCTTAACAAAAGTCCCTTAGTGATCTTGAGCCAAAAGGGATCAGAAAATACAATTGCAAGCATGTGAACATCGCAAAAACATAATCAGATCACAGACTTAGTGAAAACTGGAACATGCTGAAACATAACTCAAGTAGGCATGTTTACGAGCTCGATGCACTCATTACGGTGCAAGTCATGACAAGCTAAGCATACACCCATCAAATATACACAAAATGCAAGCTAGACATGGCAAGAACAATAGCATAGCATGCACGGATCAACTACAACATCATCGGCAAAATTGCAAACAAGTTGACAATCTGCCCAGATTCACAAAGTAGCAAAAGTAGAGCTCGATTGACTCAAGCTAGGGTGCTCCATAATTGCAAATAAAGACATGGATGGATAGAGCACTACAAGATTAACAAATCATCCTTACTGATCATCCTCAAAAGAGGCACGGATCACTAGGAAACAACCCGAACATATGGCATCATGAGATAAACAGACCAAGGTCTTAGTAGAATTGCTAAGTCCCTGAAATCAGAATTAACAAGTGCACCACTTTGCAAGCTTGCACTAGTCACCACACACATCACAAAAATACATGGGTTGCACCTCTGGAAAGATGACAAAACCCTTAACAAAACATATGTAGAGCATCAGGGCATATCATGCCCACATTAAACATGGAAAAAATGACAAAAAGCTAAACGGAGTAGCAGATCTGACAATTATCTCAAGTAGCCTTCTTCTAACAACATTTCGGGCATCAAGATGAACTCAAATGAAAATGATGCAATGGAATGAAATGATGTACTCTCTGAGACGAACATTTTGATATGCTATATGCATGAATTAGAGCTACGGATGCAAAGTTACGATGCGATGAACAAGGGCACATGGATCTGGGAATTCTGAGGACTTAGTAGAAAAATTTATACCCTGTGCAAAAAGTCAACAGGACGAGGATATCCCGGGAAGGAGGGATCCGGGCGGCGCGAGGTTGTGTTTGGATGGAGGGAGTGATGGATCTGGTCCCGGTTGGCGCGGATGACGAGGACGACGGATCTCGCCGGAGATGGCGGCCAGAGTGGAAGAAGATGGCCGGAGAGGGGCGGGGCGGCGCATCCGGGGCCGGCGAGGTTCGGGGCGGCGCGGGTCGCGCCGGCGGATAGGGCGGCGGCGGAGCGCGGATTCCGGGGCAAGCAACTCGGGCACGGCGAGGTTCGGCGGCCGGAGCCAGGGCGGCGGCGGAGGCGAGCGGCGTCGGGCAGCCAGGCGGCAGGTGGCGGCGTGTCTCCCGGGCGGCGGCGCGAGGAGATGGGCCCCGCGGGCCTGATCCGGGCCCCGGCGGGCCAGCGGCGGGGCTGAGGAGAGAGAGGGAGGCGCGGGCGACACATGGCAGCGGCGGATTCGTCGGAGGCGCGGTTGGACATGTCCGGGCTGCGGGGAAGAAGTGTCCGGTGTGCGAGGTAGGGGAAGGCTAGGGTTAGACCGCAAATTTTTACGGGGTGCACATATTTATAGATAGAGGGAGTTAGAAGAGTCCAAATGAGGTGCGGTTTTCGGCCACGCGATCCTGATCGAACGACCGAGATGATGGAGCAGGTTTAGGTGGGTTTTGGGCCAAATTGGAAGGGTGTTGGGCTGCAACACACACGAGGCCTTTTCGGTCCCTCGGTTAACCGTTGGAGTATCAAACGAAGTCCAAATGATACGAAACTTGACAGGCGGTCTACCGGTAGTAAACCAAGGCCGCTTGGCAAGTCTCGGCCCAATCCGGAAATGTTTAATACCCCCGCACGAGAGAAAGGTAGAAATGACCACCGGAGGAGAACGAAGCGCTGGAATGCAAAACGGACAACGGGGAAAATGCTCAGATGCATGAGACGAACACGTATGCAAATGAAATGCACATGATGACATGATATGCAATGCATGACACGCAATCAATGACAAGGCAACGACAACGAATAACTGCATGACACCTGGCACATCGGTCTCGGGGCGTTACAACATCGACCTTGGAACCATCCTCGACGCGCATCATCACCTCGTCCTTAGTCAATCTCTGTTTAATCCGTAGCCCCTGTTTTGAGTTACAAATATGAGCAATCGAACCAGTATCAAATACCCATGCGCTACTATGAGCATTAGAAAGGTACACATCAATTACATGTATATCACATATACCTTTGTTCACTTTGCCATCCTTCTTACCCGCCAAATACTTGGGGTAGTTCGGCTTCCAGTGACTAGTCCCTTTGCAGTAGAAGCACTCAGTTTCAGGCTTAGGTCCAGACTTGGGCTTCTTCCCAGGAGTGGCAATTTGCTTGCCATTCTTCTTGAAGTTCCCCTTATTTTCCTTGCCCTTTTCTTGAAACTAGTGGTATTGTTAACCATCAACACTTGATGCTCCTTCTTGATTTCTACCTCTGCAGCCTTCAGCATTGCAAGAGCTCGGGAATTGTCTTATCCATCCCTTGCATATTATAGTTCATCATGAAGCCTTTGTAGCTTGGTGGCAGTGATTGAAGAACTCTATCAATAACACTATCATCTGGAAGATTAACTCCTAGTTGAGTCAAGTGGTTATGATACGCAGATATTTTGAGTATGTGTTCACTGACAGAATTGTTCTCCTCCATCTTGTAGCTATACAACTTGTTGGAGACTTCATATCTCTCAACTCGGGCATTTGCTTGAAATATTAACTTCAACTCTTGGAACATCTCATATACTCCATGATGTTCAAAACTTCTTTGAAGTCCTGATTCTAAGCCGTAAAGCATGGCACACTGAACTATCGAGTAGTCATCGGATCGAGCTTGCGAGACGTTCATAACATTAGCATCTGCTCCTGCGGCAGGCCTTTCACCTAGCGGTGCATCAAGGACATAATTCTTCTATGCAGCAATGAGGATAATCCTCAAGTTATGGACCCAGTCCGTGTAGTTGCTACCATCATCTTTCAACTTAGCTTTCTCTAGGAACGCATTAAAATTCAAGGGAACGGTAGCACGGGCCATTGATCTACAACATAGATATGCAAAAACTATCAGGACTAAGTTCATGATAATTTAAGTTCAATTAATCATATTACTTAAGAACTCCCACTTAGATAGACATCCCTCGAGTCATCTAAATGATTATGTGATTGATACGTCTCCAATGTATCTATAATTTATGAAGTATTCATGCTGTTATTTTATCATTCTTTGATGTTTTACAATCATTTTATAGCAACTTTATATCATGTTTTGGGACTAACCTATTGACCCAGTGCCCAGTGCCAGTTGCTGTTTTTTGCTTGTTTTTTACATCACAGGAAATCAATATCAAATGGAGTCCAAACACCATCAAACTTTTTGTGGATTTTTTATGGACTAGAAGACATCCATTGGGCCGAAGAATCACCTGGGGGGTGCCCCGAGGGGCACAACCCACCAGGGTGCGCCTGGGGACCCAAGCACGCCCAAGTGGGTTGCGCCCACCTCGGTGGCCTCCCGCACCCCCTCTTTACCCTATAAATTCACAAATATTCCAAAACCCTTCGGGGTTAGCCTAGATCAGAAGTTCCACCGCAGCAAGGCTCTGTAGCCGCCGAAAACCAATCTAGACCCCGTTTTGGCACTCCACCGGCCATCTTCATCGTCCCGACGACCACCACGATGAGGAGGGAGTAGTCCACCCTCGGGGCTGAGGGTTTGTACCAGTAGCTATGTGTTTAATCTCTCTCTCTCTCTCTCTCTCTCGTGTTCTTCAGATGTCACGATCTTGATGTATCGCGGGCTTTGTTAATATAGTCGGATCATATGGTGTTTTCCTCTCTCTATCTTGTTGTGATGAATTGAGTTTCCCCCTTTGAGATTTCGTTGTTATCGGATTGAATACTTTTATGGATTTGAGAGCACTTCATATATGTCTTGCAAGTGACTACTCGTGGTGACAATGGGGTATTATTTTGATTCACTTGATATATGTTTTGGCACTCAACTCGCGGATTCCCGAGGTGACATTAGGGTAATCTACGCATAGGGGTTGATGCACATTCTTGACTTTGTTTCTCCGGTAGAAATCTTGGGGCACTTTTTGAAGTTCTTTGTGTTGGATTGATTATTATGAATCTAAAATTATTTGGTGTTATTTTAGTACGAACTCTTGGATAGATTGATTGGAAAGATTAGCTTCGAGGTGGTTTCGTACCCTACATACGATTTCTTCTTACATTCTCCGCTAGATAGGAACTTTGGAGTGATTCTTCATCGCACTTTGATGGGTGGTTATATGATCCAATTATATTAGCACTACTGAGAGATTGCACTAGCGAAAGTGCGGACCCTAGGCCTCATTTTCAAGCATTGCAATACCATTTTTGTGCCCGTTTACTATTTGCACCTTGCTGTTTTTATTTATTCAGATTATAAAAATATATTTCTACCATCAATATTACACTTTTATCACCATCTTTTCGCCGAACTAGTGCACCTATACAATTTGCCATTGTATTGGGTGTGTTGGGGACACAAGAGATTTATTGTATTTGGTTGCAGGGTTGTTTGAGAGAGACCATCATCATCCTACACCTCCCACGGATTGATAAACCTTAGGTCATCCACTTGAGAGAAAATTGCTACTGTCCTACCGAACTCTGCCCTTGGAGGCCCAAGTCTACAAGAATAAAGTTGCATAGTATACATCAAGCTCTTTTTCTGGCGCCGTTGTCGGGGAGATGAGTGCTTGAAGGTATATCTTTAGATCTTGCAATTGAATCTTTTAGTTTCTTGTTTTATCACTAGTGTGGTTTATAAAAGAAAACTACATAAAAATGGAATTGAGGTTGCATCATATTATTGATCATCTTTATAATATCTTTCTTGAAAATGATGGATCAGAAAATTGTGCTCAATTGTTAGAAGAAGAAGTCAATAAAATGTTTGGCACAAAATATTTGAATGATGAGCATGATTGCAATGTTGTTAGTATGAATTCTTTGAATATCCAAAATGCTAATGATTATTGCACTAGTCATGAGAAAAGTGTTTCTTATAAGCATGTTAATTTTTGCGGAGTGAATTGGGAGTGCATTTGCACACCAAAAAGGGAAGATAGATTTTGCAAGAAACAAAAATCTTTAGAAATGAAAAAGTTGCAAGAGAGGCTAGATGATTGTGTTGAAAGATTTAACTTTTTTCGCCATCCTTGTGAACTTTGCAATGAACGTGGTCATTTAAATCTCCAATACAAATCCTTTCATGATCAAATCATGTCCAAAAATTGTGATAACTTGATTACCCTTGAGCATCATAAAGAGCTTAGTCTTATTTTGGGGTAAGAAATGAAACGTATAACTAAGGGTATTCCAACTTTTAATATCGAGAGATTTCTTGATTTTGATCTAGAGGAAATTTATATGTTTTGTGCGGTAAATTGCATTGAGAATCCTTATATTGCCAACTATCTAAAGTCAAGAAAACAAATCGAATATGAAGAGAGTACTAATGAAAGGTAAAATATTTCCTAATACCCTCCTAGTGTTTATTATGATGAATCAGGTAACGAGGAGGAGCTTCCTATCCAACCAATCTCATCAATAAGAAGCTTGAAAAGATTAATTAAACCCACACATGATGTGGTGAAGAAGAAGAAAAGAAGAAATAATAGAGGTAAAAATGTATCTCTCCCAAATAATGTTGCTCCTATTATTGTTGTGCCTCATGAAAATGAATCAAAAATAATTGTGGAAGATGATGCACTTGATGATGCACTTGAAGAACAGCCTCCTGAGGAGAGGTGCTCTTGTGCTCGGTGTGCGTGGTCGAGGATTCTCCCTAGACGAGCCGATCCCAGATGAGATGCCTCCCTACGGCGGTGGCTAGTCCTATATATAGAGGCCCGGGTCCTCATCCCAAATATTAGGCGGGAAAGGATCCCACAACGGCCAATTTGAAGGGGGACAATTAGTACAAGCTATCCTGACAAAAGTAGTCTTCGCCTGCCAAAGGCTCTGGTGGTGACGTCGTCTTGGGCTCCATGATGACCTTCGTCCTGCTGGTCTTGGTCTTGTTGCACCGATATGGAAACCTTTGCCGGATGTCTCGGGACTCCTCACCTGTGCTTGCCTCTTTGGCACCAAAGAGGAAACGAGGACACTGCGCGCGCTGGCGCCCGCCTGGCTCCAGTTATCATGGCTTGCGTCACAGGAACCTCGCGAGGTGTCCCTTGCCTTGATCTCTCCGCCCCTCATGAGCCGGCCTGACGAGGCCGCCCCTGAGGAGGTCTTGCATCGTCCGCCTCGCGAGGGTCTTGAGTGTTTGCTGGTGAAGATGGGCCGTATGGGGCCGCTGGTGGAGCCACGCCGCGAGCCGCAGGCATGCAAGTCTGGGGACCCTCATTCCCAGAACACCGATGGTAGCCCCCGGGCCCAAGGCACGCTCGGACTATGCTTTGAGGCGAAGCCAAAGGGCAAGTGCAGAGCGCCGCGGGCCCCAACAGCCTGCGGCCACGGTTGGCATGTGGCGACTGATTGGACATGGGCGTCTCCACTTCCCCACGCTGCCTCGGCAACTGCCCAACTTGACGAGTCCTTGCTGCATGCAGAAAAAGATCATTATTACCTTAGATCATGGAGGCCGGCGGTTGGCCTCCTCTTGGCTATATATGGGGAGGGGGCGGAGCCCCTGTCGCCCATCTCTTCCTTTGCTTCTCCCACTCCTTCTTCTTCCTCACTTCTCTGCTTGTTGTGTCGACCGTGGCGCCGATACGGAGGTAATCGGCTGCGGAAAAGGGAAAGACTCCCCTTAATGAGCCCGAGCCACTTCCGCCGAAGAAGAGGTTGTCCCATCGTCGAGACATCATCATGAGGCCAGAAGTGTGTCGACCGTGGTACGAGCGGCCACCTCCGGGGTATCCGTTGCCCTTGTATGCCCAAGCAGCGGGTTCCGGAGGGAGGGGTGATGAACACCGTCACCCGCGCCAGGGCCGTGGTCGCCGCACCACGGTGACACACGCCGTCGCCCCACGGGTCCATGCCGCGGACTCCTCGCATGAGTTCGTGCTGTGGGCGGCGATGCCTCCGAGCACTTGGATTCGCTTCCTGCAGTTCTTCGCCGCCGAGATGCCGCCAAGGGGCCCCCTCGAGCTTTGGTTGTAGCACGCCGACTGCGATGCCCCGGCGACAGGAGCGGAGGTTGAAGCCGTCTCCTCTGAGAGGATCTTCATGACTCGTGGCTGGGGCGAGGTCGCCCGAGTCTTCCGCGCGGAAGGCTTCCTCGCCATCCACTTCAGGTATGCCAGCACCTCCATGATGTTATTCAAGGTCTTCGATGAGGAAGGCCACCGCTTGGAGTGCTGCCCTAAGGGGGGTCGTTAGGATGGCGCAGCGGCCAATGCCGAGCCTGCCGCTGGGCTCGGCAGCAGCTCCTCCAGCAACAGTGGAGACTCCTGGTGGTCCAGCGACTCTCCGGAGCTCGTCGAGACTCCGGAGACAAGTGACGACAGCTACGTGCCCCCGAGCTCTCGCCGGGCCCGGAGCAAGGCTGCAGCGTCCGGCCGTCGCTGATCTAGATGGGGTTGGCGCCGGCCTTCGGAGGCCCACTGTTGATGATGGCATCGGCGATGTTCGACGCGTGTAGATAGAGCTCTTAGGAACTCCCTTCTTTCTTGTTCCCTGCGAGGAATTGGAACGGACCCCGTGGGGGCGAGTAAAGGGTCTGTGATGTCTTTTGTTGATACTATCCTTTTCATGAAAATTTGCGAACGCATGTCCTGCTAAGGCTCGGTCTCCCCTTTCCAATCCCGCGGCAGCTTGGTGCTCTACGCCGACAGGTACCGGTCCCCAGGCAGGCTGCAGCCATCGCTGGTATGCCAAGTCACGATGCCATGGTCAAGGCCAGGAGGTGAGCGGCCCGAGGTCCAGTAAGAGCTCATGAGGCGTGATGCTCAAGAGGTCCCCTTTAGCGCGCAAGAAGCTACCTAGGAATGGTAAAGGGAGGCGACGCTGCCGCAGTGGGGCAGCGAAAGGCGAGGATGTTATGCCGTAGCACTGGGTTGACCCATGCGCGGGACTTATCTTGGCATTCCGGAGATGGTTCCTCGTGTTGCGCCAGACTTGTGCATCGGCTGCTGTTGGGTAGCTAGGTTAGGCCCGTGCGAGTCTCCCCCTCTTCTCCATGCTCTTCTGTGTGGGGCTGGGCGTTCGGTTCCCCCGAACCGATCGGTGCGGTTCCTCGGTCTTTATAAAATTTCAGTTTTGACAAATCAGTGACCGATCGGTCAACAGAAAATCATCGGACCGAGGTTCCGGTGCACTGAGTAATCGGTTCGATCTTCGGTTGTGACCGAACACTACCAAAAATTTATAGTACTATAAGGAATCTCTAATGTGTGTTCAGTACTGACTAATGTCAGTACTCAGTACCTATAGGCTGTAGCACTGTAGACAGTACGGATCAAGCACTGTAGGCTATAGGACTACGTGCTAGTCTAGTCTCCTCGGCCAACTCATATACTACTACAGGATCCCATCTCAGAATATGAGATAGAGAAAATAAATCATGAACACAAGGATCAAGACAGGGAGTTGCACTTGCAGCAGCGTCATGTGGGCGTGGTGTTCAATAGGATGGTGGCGCGACGACAAACCCCCTTCAGCGACACTGCCTCGCTAGGTGTGCACCCATGCATGCATCAGGTTCACGATGCGGTCGCGGGATTAGGAGTAGCGCAATTAGTGGATGGGGGCTTGGGGCAGAGAGGCAATCGAGAGACAGTAGTTCGGTCAGACATATGGGTCAGGCCTCTTTTTTCTCGGTGTTTGATGTCTACTACACAACCTTCTTCTTGTAGACATTGTTGGGCCTCCAAGTGCAGTGGTTTGTAGGACAGTAGCAAATTTCCCTCAAGTGGATGACCTAAGGTTTATCAATCCGTTGGAGGCGTAGGATGAAGATGGTCTCTCTCAAGCAACCCTGCAACCAAATAACAAAGAGTCTCTTGTGTCCCCAACACACCCAATACAATGGTAAATTGTATAGGTGCACTAGTTCGGCGAAGAGATGGTCACACAAGTGGTATATGGATGGTAGATAAAGGTTTTTGTAATCTGAAAATATAAAACAGCAAGGTAACTAATGATAAAAGTGAGCGTAAACGGTATTGCAATGTGTGGAAATAAGGCCTAGGGTTCATACTTTCGCTAGTGCAAGTTCCCTCAACAATAATAACATAATTGGATTACATAACCATCCCTCAACATGCAACAAAGAGTCACTCCAAAGTCACTAATAGCGGAGAACAAACAAAGAGATTATGGTAGGGTATGAAACCACCTCAAAGTTATTCTTTCCAATCAATCCGTTGGGCTATTCCTATAAGTGTCTCAAACAGCCCTAGAGTTCGTACTAGAATAACACCTTAAGACACAAATCAACCAAAACCCTAATGTCACCTAGATACTCCAATGTCACCTCAAGTATCCGTGGGTATGATTATACGATATGCATCACACAGTCTCAGATTCATCTATTCAACCAACACATGGAACCTCAAAAAGTGCCCCAAAGTTCCTATCGGAGAATCACGACGAAAACGTGTGCCAACCCCTACGCATAGGTTCATGGGCGGAACCCGCAAGTTGATCACCAAAACATACATCAAGTGAATCACGTGATATCCCTATGTCACCACATATACGCACGGCAAGACATGTTGGGGAACGCAGCAGAATTTTAAAATTTTCTACGCATCACCAAGATCAATCTATGGAGTCATCTAGCAACAAGGGAGAGGAGTGCATCTACATACCCTTGTAGATCGCGAGCGGAAGCGTTCAAGAGAACGGAGTTGAGGGAGTCGTACTCGTCATGATCCAAATCACCGAAGATCCTAGTGCCGAACGGACGGCACCTCCATGTTCAACACACGTACGGTTGGGGAAGACGTCTCCTCCTTCTTGATCCAGCAAGGGGAAGGAGAGGTTGATGGAGATCCAGCAGCACGACGGCGTGGTGGTGGAAGCAGCGGTGATCTCGGCAGGGCTTCGCCAAGCTCCAACAAGAGGGAGAGGTGTTACGAGGGGAGAGGGAGGCGCCAGGGACTTGGGTGCGGCTGCCCTCCCTCCCCCCACTATATATAGGGCCCCTAGGGGGGGCGCCAGCCCTAGGAGATCCCATCTCCAAGGGGGGGCGGCGGCCAAGGGGGGGGGGGACTTGCCCCCCAAGTCAGGTGGGGCGCCCCCACCCCTAGGGTTTCCAACCCTAGGCGCAGGGGGAGGCCCATGGGGGGCGCACCAGCCCACCAGGGGCTGGTTCCCCTCCCACTTCAGACCATGGGGCCCTCCGAGATAGGTGGCCCCACCCGATAGACCCCCGGGACCCTTCCGGTGGTCCCGGTACAATACCGATTACCCCCGAAACCTTCCCGATGGCCGAAACTGGACTTCCTATATATAAATCTTCACCTCCGGACCATTCCGGAACTCCTCATGATGTCCGGGATATCATCCGGGACTCCGAACAACTTTCGGGTTACCGCATACTAATATCTCTACAACCCTAGCGTCATCGAACCTTAAGTGTGTAGACCCTACGGGTTCGGGAGACAGACAGACGTGACCAAGACGACTCTCCGGTCAATAACCAACAGCGGGATCTGGATACCCATGTTGGCTCCCACATGCTCCTCGATGATCTCATCGGATGAATCACGATGTCGAGGATCCAAGTAATCCCGTATACAATTCCCTTTGTCAATCAGTATGTTACTTGCCCGAGATTCGATCGTCGGTATCCCAATACCTCGTTCAATCTCGTTCCCGGCAAGTCACTTTACTCGTACCGTAATGCATGATCCTGTGACCAAACACTTGGTCACATTGAGCTCATTATGATGATGCATTACCGAGTGGGCCCAGAGATACCTCTCCGTCATACGGAGTGACAAATCCCAGTCTCGATCCGTGTCAACCCAACAGATACTTTCGGGGATACCTGTAGTATACCTTTATAGTCACCCAGTTACGTTGTGACGTTTGGTACACCCAAAGCACTCATACGGCATCCGAGGGAGTTACACGATCTCATGGTCTAAGGAAATGATACTTGACATTGGAAAAGCTCTAGCAAACGAACTACACGATCTTGTGCTATGCTTAGGATTGGGTCTTGTCCATTACATCATTCTCCTAATGATGTGATCCCGTTATCAATGACATACAATGTCCATAGTCAGGAAACCATGACTATCTATTGATCAATGAGCTAGTTAACTAGAGGCTCACTAGGGACATGTTATGGTCTATGTATTCACACATGTATTATGATTTCCAGATAACACAATTATAGCATGAATAATATACAATTATCATGAACAAGGAAATATAATAATAATCATTTTATTATTGCCTCTAGGGCATATTTCCAACAGTCTCCCACTTGCACTAGAGTCAATAATCTAGTTACATTGTGATGAATCGAACACCCATAGAGTTCTGGTGTTGATCATGTTTTGCTTGCGGAAGAGGTTTAGTCAACGGATCTGCGACATTCAGATCCTTATGTACTTTGCAAATATCTATGTCTCCATCTTGAACATTTTCATGAATGGAGTTGAAGCTACGCTTGATGTGCCTGGTCTTCTTGTGAAACCTGGGCTCCTTGGCAAGGGCAATAGCTCCAGTGTTGTCACAGAAGAGAGTGATCGGCCCCGAGGCATTGGGTATGACTCCTAGGTCGGTGATGAACTCCTTCATCCAGATTGCTTCATGCGCTGCCTCCGAGGCTGCCATGTACTCCGCTTCACATGTAGATCCCGCCATGATGCTTTGCTTGCAACTACACCAGCTTACTGCCCCACCATTCAAAATATACACGTATCCGGTTTGTGACTTAGAGTCATCCAAATCTGTGTCGAAGCTAGCATCGACGTAACCCTTTATGACGAGCTCCTCATCACCTCCATATACGAGAAACATATCCTTAGTCCTTTTTAGGTACTTCAGGATGTTCTTGACCGCTGTCCAGTGTTCCATGCTGGGATTACTTTGGTACCTTCCTACCAAACTCACGGCAAGGTTTACATCAGGTCTGGTACACAACATGGCATACATGATAGACCCTATGGCTGAGGCGTAGGGGACGACACTCATCTTTTCTCTATCTTCTGCCGTGGTCGGACATTGAGGTGAGCTCAATTTCACACCTTGCAACACAGGCAAGAACCCCTTCTTGGACTGATCCATATTGAACTTCTTCAATATCTTATCAAGGTATGTGCTTTGTGAAAGACCTATGAGGCGTCTCGATCTATCTCTATAGATCTTGATGCCTAATATGTAAGCAGCTTCTCCAAGGTCCTTCATTGAAAAACACTTATTCAAGTAGGCCTTAATACTGTCCAAAAGTTATATATCATTTCCCATCAAAAGTATGTCATCCACATATAATATGAGAAATGCTACAGAGCTCCCACTCACTTTCTTGTAAACGCATGCTTCTCCATAAGTCTGCATAAACCCAAACGCTTTGATCATTTCATTAAAGGGAATGTTCCAACTCCGAGATGCTTGCACCAGCCCATAGATTGGTAGAGGCTAAGGTGTCCCGATGTTTCGATGAGATGGTGGCTATCGTTTTCTATGGGAGTCGACCTTGACGATCCGACTACGAACGTGCGAGACGTCGCGCCTTAGCAATCGCTAAACCAACTTCCGAGGGTTATTGACCACGCCGGAGCACGATCAACCTGACCACGAGGGTCTGTTTCCTGCGAACAAACGAAGAACAAGCAAGAAACTGAGATTGCAATCGGGATATTGCGAATATAAGATGAAAGCTTTATTGATCGAGGTGGGGTTCTGTGACGTCTTGGTCTGGTCGTTGGACACAAACGAAGTACGCGAAGTTGCAGCTATGGCGAACTTTTAATCTAAACAAAACCCAAAGTCTAAACGATGCCCAAAGGGCTGTATATATGGAGGAAGAGGGGGGGGGGGGATTTCGTGGCCCTTGAGGGTGGGGTCCGAAACCAACCCTAACTCTTGTTTCCCCACACATACGGACTCTAAAAATAGCCTATACTTAAGTATTTTGAAATTACATGGGCCTGGCCCATTAATAAGGTGACGCAGCACCTAGAATAGCCTATGGACGAATATTATGAAGTGGCATCTTGTATATTTCGTCCAAGGCTTCATGCACTCCTTATGGCGGCTTCAAAGTCCTGAAATCATCACTTGTAACTCCGTTCTTGATCCCCTTGCGCATGCCATCAACTCCATGCGTGTTCTTGCTCCAATGTTCATCCTTCTGCAAGCTAGGCCCTTCATTTGTAAGCAAAACAAATGTATCCAATTTAGGCAGCATCATAATCTCATGAACATTAGAATCATTACCAAGAAACGAAAGTACCTGGTAATTTAATTGGCGTGCGCGAGCTCTAGTAATTGGTCCAGTATATGTAACAGTAGGGGCTGTGGGTGTAACAATGGTATTGATGTCCCCATCATCCTCCCCTTCTTGAAATGAAGTCGTCCTCGACGGAAGCGCATCTTCCTCACCCAAATAAGGCTTCAAATCTGCAATGTTAAAAGTGGGACTAACCCCAAAATCTACAGGTAGCTCAAGTTTATATGCATTATCATTTATTTTCTCTAACACCTTAAAAGGACCATCAGCACGTGGCATTAGCTTTGATTTGCGCAGATTAGGAAATCTATCTTTACGCAAATGTAACCAAACAAGATCTCCAGGCGCAAACACAACATGTTTTCTACCCTTATCTCCAACAAGTTTATATTTAGCATTCATACGCTCAATGTTTTCCTTAGTTAACTCATGCATTTTTAAAATCAATTCAGAACGTTCTTTAGCATCAAAATTAACCTTCTCTGAAGATGGAAGAGGCAACAAATCAATAGGTGCACGAGGTAGGAAACCATACACAATTTCAAAAGGGCACATCTTAGTAGTAGAATGCAATGAACGATTATAAGCAAATGCAATATGAGGCAAGCATTCTTCCCACATTTTCTTGTTATTCTTCAAAACAGCCCTAAGCATAATAGACAATGTTCTATTGACTACTTCAGTTTGTCCATCAGTTTGGGGGTGACAAGTAGTACTAAAAAGCAGCTTAGTCCCCAACTTAGCCCAAAAACATCTCCAAAAGTGGCTAAGAAATTTAGTATCACGATCTGAAACAATAGTATTTGGCACACCATGTAAGCGAATAATTTCACGAAAGAACAAATCAGCAACATTAACAGCATCATCGCTTTTATGACATGGTATAAAGTGTGCCATTTTCGAGAACCTATCCACGACAACAAATATGCTATCCCTCCCCTTCTTTGTTCGAGGTAAACCTAAAACAAAGTCCATAGATATATCCTCCCAAGGAACACTAGGTACAGGCAAAGGCATATATAAACCATGAGGATTGAGTCGTGACTTAGCTCTTTGACATGTAGTGCAGCGAGCAACAAAACGCTCAACATCCCGTCTCATCTTTGGCCAAAAGAAATGTGTAGCAAGTATATCCTCCGTCTTCTTGACGCCAAAGTGTCCCATTAATCCTCCTCCATGCACCTCCTGCAACAACAAAAGACGAACGAAGCTAGCTGGAATGCATAGCTTGTTAGCACGAAACACAAATCCATCGTTAAGAACGAACTTGTTCCAAGTTCTCCCTTCCTTACAATTCTGCAATACATCTTTAAATTCAGCATCATGAACATATTGATCTTTGATGGTCTCCAAACCAAATATTTTAAAGTCAAGTTGTGAATGCATAGTATAACGACGAGACAAGGCATCAACAATAACATTTTCTTTACCCTTCTTGTGTTTAATGACATAAGGGAAAGTCTCAATGAATTCAACCCATTTAGCATGTCTACGGTTCAGTTTTGCTTGACTTTTAATGTGTTTCAAAGATTCATGATCAGAATGTATAACAAATTCCTTGGGTCATAAATAATGTTGCCATGTTTCTAAGGTCCGAACAAGAGCATATAATTCTTTATCATAAGTAGAATAGTTCAGACTAGGCCCACTCAATTTTTCAGAAAAGTATGCAACAGGTTTTCCATCTTGTAATAACACACCTCCTAATCCAATTCCACTAGCATCACATTCAAGCTCAAAAGTCTTATTGAAATTAGGAAGTTGGAGTAAAGGAGCATGTGTCAACTTATCTTTCAATACCGTGAAGGCTTCTTCTTGTGCGGTACCCCAAACAAAAGGCACATCCTTCTTTGTAAGCTCGTTGAGAGGTGCAACAATGGTGCTGAAATCTCTCACAAAACGCCTATAGAAACCAGCGAGGCCAAGGAAACTCCTCACTTGTGTGACCGTTTTGGGCTGCGGCCAACTCTCAATAGCTTCAATCTTGGCTTTATCAACTTCAATTCCCTGTGGAGTAACAACATAGCCAAGAAAAGATACTCGGTCGGTGCAAAAGGTGCACTTTCCAAGGTTTCCAAACAAACGTGCATCACGTAGAGCAATAAAAACAGCACGTAAATGTTCCAAATGTTCCTCCAAAGATTTGCTATAAATCAATATGTCATCAAAGTAAACTACCACAAATCATCCAATGAAAACATGTAAAGCTTCGTTCATTAACCTCATGAAAGTACTAGGTGCATTAGTTAACCCAAAAGGCATGACTAACCACTCATATAATCCAAACTTAGTTTTAAATGCTGTTTTCCATTCATCTCCCAATTTCATACGAATTTGATGGTATCCACTACGCAAATCAACTTTGGAGAATATTGTAGAGCCACTCAATTCATCAAGCATATCATCTAACCTAGGAATATGATGACGATAACGAATAGTAATATTATTAATGCCTCTACAATCAACGCACATACGCGACGTACCATCCTTTTTCGGCACTAAAATGATAGGAACAGCACAAGGACTAAGGGATTCACGTATATAACCTTTGTCGAGCAGTTCTTGTACTTGACGCATAATCTCCTTCATCTCCTCTGGATTGGTACGGTATGGTGCACGGTTGGGTAGCGAAGCACCGGGAATTAAGTCAATTTGATGCTCAATCCCTCGAATAGGTGGTAATCCCGGTGGCACGTCTTGTGGAAAGACGTCAGCGAACTCCTGCAAAATGTTAGTGACAGCAGGGGGCAAAGAGGAAGGCACGTCCTCGAATGAAAATAATGCCTCTTTGCACACAAAAGCATAGCAAACAGATTTGCTAAAATCTAGCTCATCAATATCAGATTTGGTGGCAAGTAAACATGCACTTTTCAATTTAATTTCAGAAACAACAGTAGATGGTTTATTATTAGGCTTCATTTGGTGCTCAAATTCTTTTGCCACAATCTGATTTTCACTCTTATTTATCTCCTGTTTTGCTTTATTAGCTCTATTAATATCATCTTTCAAAATGGAATCAAGAGTCATAGGAAGCAAAGTAATATTTTTATCGTTATGAACAAGAGTATACTGATTGTTTCTACCATGGTGTACATAATTTTTAGCAAATTGCCATGGTCTACCAAGTAATAAGGAACATGCTTGCGTATGTACCACATCACAATCAACATAATCAACATATGTAGAGATACTAAAATGCACATGAACAGTATGTGTTACCTTAATCTTGCCGCTGTTGTTGAACCATTGGATGTAGTAAGGATGTGGATGTGGTCTTGTGGTGAGAGATAGCTTCTCCACCATCTCCAT
Source organism: Triticum dicoccoides (assembly GCF_002162155.2). Taxonomy (NCBI): domain Eukaryota; kingdom Viridiplantae; phylum Streptophyta; class Magnoliopsida; order Poales; family Poaceae; genus Triticum; species Triticum dicoccoides. Next base: position 538,819,268 of record NC_041386.1, on the reverse strand, counting down.
GCTAGCCAAGTTATTGCAGCTCCCTCCATCTATGATCACGCGAACAGAACGTTCCTTCACAACTCCCTTCGTATGGAACACATTATGCCTCTGATTTTGCTCAGCTTGTGTAACCTGCACACTCAAAACACGTTGAGCAACTAAACATTCATACCTGTCAGCATCTTCAAGAGCCATGTATTGCGTCTCATGATCAGAATCGTCTCCACCGTGTTCGTCACGTGTAATAAGAGCCAAAGTCTCCTCATCATAGTCACTAGCGGACTCATACCCACCATCCTCAGTAACAATCATCACATGCTTAGATGGGCATTCTCTCGCATAATGAACTCCACCCTTGCAACGTCGACAAATAATATCATGTGTTTGCCCTGTTGATGCCATGGATGAAGAAGAGCTCTTTGCAGGCCCAGAAGGTGTGCTCTTGGCAGATAGTGATGATTGTGCCTGCTTTATTGTATCACGGTTGGAGGTGGCAGCCGACGGAGGCGCCGGTGTAGCAGAACGTGTGGAAGTAGATGATGCACGTGGTGTCCATGATGAAGGTCGACCTGCAGAAAAGTTAGTCCGCGCCAATGCCTGTCGATCCTGCACTTCACGTTCAGCTTTACAAGCAAGATGGAATAAACGAGTGATATTAGTATACTCCTTATACTCTAGAATCGTCTGAATCTCTCTATTTAATCCACCTAAGACCAGCAACTTGACACGACGATGCAACCGCAAATTCAACAAAGCAAAAACCCTAAAAAATTATGCAAAGGCTCAGATTGGTTCGAATATGATGAACTAACCCTAATTTTTTTGTGTGGCTTTTTCGTGGACTGTAGGTATGAAGAACAGACTCGATCTAGTCTATGAAAAACTGTAAAATCTCACCGAGCAACCTGGAAATCTAATACCACTTGATAGAGGCTAAGGTGTCCCGATGTTTCGATGAGATGGTGGCTATCGTTTTCTGTGGGAGTCGACCTTGACGATCCGACTACGAACGTGCGAGACTCGCGCCTTAGCAATCGCTAAACCAACTTCCGAGGGTTATTGACCACGCCGGAGCACGATCAACCTGACCACGAGGGTCTGTTTCCTGCGAACAAACGAAGAACAAGCAAGAAACTGAGATTGCAATCGGGATATTGCGAATATAAGATGAAAGCTTTATTGATCAAGGTGGGGTTCTGTGACGTCTTGGTCTGGTCGTTGGGCACAAACGAAGTACGCGAAGTTGCAGCTATGGCGAACTTTTAATCTAAACAAAACCCAAAGTCTAAACGATGCCCTAAGGGCTGTATATATGGAGGAAGAGGGGGGGAATTTCGTGGCCCTTGAGGGTGGGGTCCGAAACCAACCCTAACTCTTGTTTCCCCACACATACGGACTCTAAAAATAGCCTATACTTAAGTATTTTTGAAATTACATGGGCCTGGCCCATTAATAAGGTGACGCAGCACCTAGAATAGCCTATGGACGAATATTATGAAGTGGCATCTTGTATATTTCGTCCAAGGCTTCATGCACTCCTTATGGCGGCTTCAAAGTCCTGAAATCATCACTTGTAACTCCGTTCTTGATCCCCTTGCGCATGCCATCAACTCCATGCGTGTTCTTGCTCCAATGTTCATCCTTCTCCAAGCTAGGCCCTTCATTTGTAAGCAAAACAAATGTATCCAATTTAGGCAGCATCATAATCTCATGAACATTAGAATCATTACCAAGAAACGAAAGTACCTGGTAATTTAATTGGCGTGCGCGAGCTCTAGTAATTGGTCCAGTATATGTAACAGTAGGGGCTGTGGGTGTAACAATGGTATTGATGTCCCCATCATAGATGGAGCACTAGAGCTTGCATACCTTGTTAGCATTCTTAAGATCGACAAAACCTTCCGGCTGCATCATATACAATTCTTCCTTAAGAAAGCCGTTAAGGAATGCCGTTTTGACGTCCATTTGCCATATCTCATAATCACAGTATGCGACAATTGCTAACATGATTCGGACGGACTTCAGCTTCGCTACGGGTGAGAAGGTCTCATCGTAGTCAACCCCTTGAACTTGTCGATAACCCTTAGTGACAAGTCGAGCCTTATAGATGGTAACATTACCATCCGTGTCTGTCTTCTTCTTAAAGATCCATTTATTCTCTATCGCTCGCTGATCATTGGGCAAGTCTGTCAAAGTCCATACTTTGTTTTCATACATGGATCCTATCTCGGATTGCATGGCTTCAAGCCATTTGTTGGAATCTGGGCCCGCCATTGCTTCTTCATAGTTCGAAGGTTCGCCGTTGTCTAACAACATGATTTCCAAGACAGGGTTGCCATACCATTCTGGTGTGGAACGTGTCCTTGTGGACCTTCGAAGTTCAGTAGCAACTTGATCCGAAGTACCTTGATCATTATCATTAACTTCCTCTCTAGTCGGTGCAGGCACCACAGGAACATCTTCCTGAGCTACGCTACTCTCCGGTTCAAGAGGCAGTACTTCATCGAGTTCTACTTTCCTCCCACTTACTTCTCTCGAGAGAAACTCTTTCTCCAGAAAGGACCCGTTCTTGGCAACAAAGATCTTGCCTTCGGATCTGAGGTAGAAGGTATACCCAATGGTTTCCTTAGGGTATCCTATGAAGATGCATTTTTCCGACTTGGGTTCGAGCTTTTCAGGTTGAAGTTTCTTGACATAAGCATCGCATCCCCAAACTTTTAGAAACGACAACTTAGGTTTCTTCCCAAACCATAATTCATACGGTGTCGTCTCAACGGATTTAGACGGTGCCCTATTTAAAGTGAATGTAGCTGTCTCTAGAGCGTATCCCTAAAATGATAGCGGTAAATCAGTGAGTGACATCATAGATTGCACCATATCCAATAGAGTGCGATTATGACGTTCGGACACACCGTTACACTGAGGTGTTCCAGGCGGCGTGAGTTGTGAAACGATTCCACATTTCCTTAAGTGCGTACCAAATTCGTGACTTAAATATTCTCCCCCACGATCTGATTGTAAGAATTTTATCTTTCGGTCATGTTGATTCTCTACCTCATTCTGAAATTCCTTGAACTTTTCAAAGGTCTCAGACTTGTGTTTCATCAAATAGACATACCCATATCTACTTAAGTCATCAGTGAGAGTGAGAACATAACGATAGCCACCGCGAGCCTCAACGCTCATTGGACCGCACACATTAGTATGTATAATTTCCAACAAGTTGGTTGCTCGCTCCATTGTTCTGGAGAACGGAGTCTTGGTCATTTTACCCATGAGGCATGGTTCGCACGTGTCAAATGATTCGAAATCAAGAGACCCCAAAAGTCCATCTGTATGGAGCTTCTTCATGCGTTTGACACCGATGTGACCAAGGCGGCAGTGCCACAGATATGTGGGACTATCATTATCAATCTTACATCTTTTGGTATTCACACTATGAATATGTGTAACATCACATTCGAGATTCATTAAGAATAAACCATTGACCAGCGGGGCATGACCATAAAACATATCTCTCATATAAATAGAACAACCATTATTCTCGGATTTAAATGAGTAGCCATCTCGTATTAAACGAGATCTAGATACAATGTTCATGCTCAAAGCTGGCACTAAATAACAATTATTGAGGTTTAAAACTAATCCCGTAGGTAAATGTAGAGGTAGCGTGCCGACGGCGATCACATCGACCTTGGAACCATTCCCGACACGCATTGTCACCTCGTCCTTCGCCAGTCTCCGCTTATTCCGCAGCTCCTGTTTTGAGTTACAAATATGAGCAACCGCACCGGTATCAAATACCCAGGAGCTACTATGAGTACTGGTAAGGTACACATCAATTACATGTATATCACATATACCTTTAGTGTTGCCGGCCTTCTTGTCCGCTAAGTATTTGGGGCAGTTCCGCTTCCAGTGTCCCTTTCCCTTGCAGTAAAAGCACTTAGTCTCAGGTTTGGGTCCATTCTTTGGCTTCTTCCCGGCAACTGATTTACCGGCCGCGGCAACTCCCTTGCCGTCCTTCTTGAAGTTCTTCTTACCCTTGCCTTTCTTGAAACTAGTGGTTTTATTGACCATCAACACTTGATGTTCCTTTTTGATTTCCACCTCCGGTGATTTCAGCATTGAAAATACTTTAGGAATAGTTTTCACCATCCCCTGCATATTGTAGTTCATCACAAAGCTCTTGTAGCTAGGTGGGAGCGACTGAAGGATTCTGTCAATGACCGCCTCGTCCGGGAGGTTAATGTCCAGCTGGGACAAGCGGTTGTGCAACCCAGACATTTTGAGTATGTGCTCACTGACAGAACTATTTTCCTCCATCTTACAACTGTAGAACTTGTCGGAGACTTCATATCTCTCGACCTGGGCATGAGCTTGGAAAACCATTTTCAGCTCTTCGAACATCTCATATGCTCTGTGTTGCTCAAAACGCTTTTGGATCCCCGGTTCTAAGCTGTAAAGCATGCCGCACTGAACGAGGGAGTAATCATCAGCACGTGACTGCCAAGCGTTCATAACGTCTTGGTTCTCTGGGATGGGTGCTTCACCTAGCGGTGCTTCTAGGACATATGATTTCTTGGCAGCTATGAGGATGATCCTCAGGTTCCGGACCCAGTCCGTATAGTTGCTGCCATCATCTTTCAGCTTGGTTTTCTCTAGGAACGCGTTGAAGTTGAGGTTGACATGAGCATTGGCCATTTGATCTACAAGACATTTTCCAAAGGGTTTTAGACTTAGTTCATGATAATTAAGTTCATCTAATCAAATTATTTAATGAACTCCCACTCAGACAGACATCCCTCTAGTCATCTAAGTGATACATGATCCGAGTCAACTAGACCGTGTCCGATCATCACGTGAGACGGACTAGTCATCATCGGTGAACATCTCCATGTTGATCGTATCTTCTATACGACTCATGTTCGACCTTTCGGTCTTCCGTGTTCCGAGGCCATGTCTGTACATGCTAGGCTCGTCAAGTCAACCTAAGTGTATTGCGTGTGTAAATATGGCTTACACCAGTTGTATTCGAACGTTAGAATCTATCACACCCGATCATCACATGGTGCTTCGAAAAAAGGAACCTTCGCAACGGTGCACAGTTAGGGGGAACACTTTGTTGAAATTATTGTGAGGGATCATCTTATTTTCTAAGCAAATAAGATGTAAAACATGATAAACATCACATGCAATCAAATAGTGACATGATATGGCCAATATCATTTTGCTCCTTTTGATCTCCATCTTCGGGGCGCCATGATCATCGTCGTCACTGGCATGACACCATGATCTCCATCATCATGTCTTCATGAAGTTGTCTCGTCAGCTATTACTTCTACTACTATGGCTAACGGTTAGTGATAAAGTAAAGTAATTACATGACGTATAAGTTGTCACGCAGGTCATAAATAAATTAAGACAACTCCTATGGCTCCTGCCGGTTGTCATACTCATCGACATGCAAGTAGTGATTCCTATTACAAGAACATGATCAATCTCATACATCACATATATCATTCATCACATCCTTTTGGCCATATCACATCACACGGCATATGCTGCAAAAACAAGTTAGACGTCCTCTAATTGTTGTTGCAAGTTTTTTATGTGGCTGCTAAAGGTTTCTAGCAAGAACGTTTCTTACCTACGTCAAAACCACAATGTGATATGCCAATTTCTATTTACCCTTCATAAGGACCCTTTTCATCGAATCCTATCCGAGTAAAGTGGGAGAGACAGACACCCGCTAGCCACCTTATGCAACTAGTGCATGTCAGTCGGTGGAACCAGTCTCACGTAAGCGTACGTGTAAGGTCGGTCCGGGCCGCTTCATCCCACGATGCCGTCGAATCAAGATAAGACTAGTAACGGCAAGTAAATTGACAAAATCAACGCCCACAACAACTTGTGTTCTACTCGTGCATAGAAATTACGCATAGACCTGTAGATCGCGAAGATCACCGAGATCAATCTATGGAGTCATCTAGCAACGAGGGAGAGGAGTGCATCTACATACCCTTGTAGATCGCGAGCGGAAGCATTCAAGAGAACGGAGTTGAGGGAGTCGTACTCGTCGTGATCCAAATCACCGAAGGTCCTAGTGCCGAACGGACGGCACCTCCGCGTTCAACACACGTACGGTTGGGGAAGACGTCTCCTCCTTCTTGATCCAGCAAGGGGAAGGATAGGTTGATGGAGATCCAGCAGCACGACGGCATGGTGGTGGAAGCAGCGGTGATCTCGGCAGGGCTTCGCCAAGCTCCAACGAGAGGGAGAGGTGTTACGAGGGGAGAGGGAGGAGCCAGGGACTTGGGTGCGGCTGCCCTCCCTCCCCCCACTATATATAGGGCCCCTAGGGGGGGCGCCGACCCTAGGAGATCCCATCTCCAAGGGGGGGGGCAAGGGGGGGGACTTGCCCCCCAAGTCAGGTGGGGCGCCCCCACCCCTAGGCTTTCCAACCCTAGGCGCAGGGGGAGGCCCATGGGGGGTGCACCAGCCCACCAGGGGCTGGTTCCCCTCCCACTTCAGCCCATGGGGCCCTCTGGGATAGGTGGCCTCACCCGGTGGACCCCCAGGACCCTTCCGGTGGTCCCGGTACAATACCGATTACCCCCGAAACCTTCCCGATGGCCGAAACTGGACTTCCTATATATAAATCTTCACTTCCAGACCATTCCACAACTCCTCGTGACGTCCGGGATCTCATCCGGGACTCCGAACAACTTTTGGGTTACCGCATAATAATATCTCTACAACCCTAGCGTCACCGAACCTTAAGTGTGTAGACCCTAGGGGTTCAGGAGACAGGCAGACATGACAGAGACGACTCTCCGGTCAATAACCAACAGCGGGATCTGGATACCCATGTTGGCTCCCACATGCTCCTCGATAATCTCATCGGATGAACCATGATGTCGAGGATTCAAGTAATCCCGTATACAATTCCCTTTGTCAATCGGTATGTTACTTGCCCGAGATTCGATCGTCGGTATCCCAATACCTCGTTCAATCTCGTTCCCGGCAAGTCACTTTACTCGTACCGTAATGCATGATCCCGTGACCAAACACTTGGTCACATTGAGCACATTATGATGATGCATTACCGAGTGGGCCCAGAGATACCTCTCCGTCATACAGAGTGACAAATCCCAGTCTGGATCCATGTCAACCCAACAGATACTTTCGGGGATACCTGTAGTATACCTTTATAGTCACCCAGTTACGTTGTGACGTTTGGTACACCCAAAGCACTCATACGGCATCCGAGGGAGTTACACGATCTCATGGTCTAAGGAAATGATACTTGACATTGGAAAAGCTCTAGCAAACGAACTACACGATCTTGTGCTATGCTTAGGATTGGGTCTTGTCCATTACATCATTACATCATTCTCCTTATGATAACACAATTATAGCATGAATAATATACAATTATCATGAACAAGGAAATATAATAATAATCATTTTATTATTGCCTCTAGGGCATATTTCCAACAAGACATACATCAAGTGTTCTCAAATCTTTAAGACTCAATCCGATAAGATAACTTGGAAGGGGAAACTCAATCCATTACAAGAGAGTAGAGGGGCGAGAAAACATCATAAGATCCAACTATAATAGCAAAGCTCGCGATACATCAAGATCGTATCACCTCAAGAACACGAGAGAGAGAGAGAGAGAGAGATCAAACACATAGCTACTGGTACATACCCTCAGCCCCGAGGGAGAACTACTCCCTCCTCGTCATGGAGAGCACCGAGATGATGAAGATGGCCACCGAAGAGGGATTCCCCCTTCGGCAGGGTGCCAGAACGGGTCTAGATTGGCTTTCGGTGGCTACGGAGGCTTCTGGCGGCGGAACTCCCAATTTATTGTGCTCCCCAATCGTTTTAGGGTATATGGAGATATATAGGAGGAAGAAGTGCGTCAGGGGGGCCACGAGGGGCCCACGAGGGTGGAGGGCGCGCCCAGGGGGTGGGCGCGCCCCCTGCCTGGTGGCTTCTTTGTTGCTTCCCTTACGTGGACTCCAAGTCTCCCGGGTTGCTTTCCTTCCAAAAATAAGTTCCGTGAAGTTTCAGGTCAATTGGACTCCGTTGATTTTCCTTTTCTGCGATACTCTAAAACAAGGAAAAAACAGAAACTGGCACTGGGCTCTAGGTTAATAGGTTAGTCCCAAAAATCATATAAAATAGCATATAGATGCATATAAAACATCCAAGGTTGATAATATAATAGCATGGAACAATAAAAAATTATAGATACGTTGGAGACGTATCAGCATCCCAAGCTTAATTCATGCTCGTCCTCGAGCAGGTAAATGATAAAAACAGAATTTTTGATGTGGAATGCTACCTAACATATTCATCATGTATTTCTCTTTATTGTAGCAAGAATATTCAGATCCATAAGATTCAAGACAAAAGTTTAATATTGACATAAAAATAATAATACTTCAAGCATACTAACAAAGCAATCATGTCTTCTCAAAATAGCATGGCCAAAGAAAGTTATCCCTACAAAATCATATAGCCTAGCTATGCTCCATCTTCACCACACAACGTATTTAAATCATGCACAACCCCGATGACAAGCCAAGCAATTTTTTCATACTTTTGATGTTCTCAAAATTTTTCAATCTTCACGCAATACATGAGCGTGAGCCATGGACATAGCACTATAGGTGGAATAGAATGGTGGTTGTGGAGAAGACAAAAAGGGAGAAGATAGTCTTACACCAACTAGGCATATCAACGGGCTATGGAGATGCCCATCAATAGATATCAATGTGAGTGAGTATGGATTGCCATGCAACGGATGCACTAGAGCTATAAGTATATGAAAGCTCAACAAAAAGAACTAAGTGGGTGTGCATCCAACTCGCTTGCTCACAAAGACCTAGGGCATTTTGAGGAAGCCCATCATTGGAATATACAAGCCAAGTTCTATAATGAAAGATTCCCACTAGTATATGAAAGTGACAACATAGGAGACTCTCTATCATGAAGATCATGGTGCTACTTTGAAGCACAAGTGTGGTAAAAGGATAGTAGCATTGCCCCTTCTATCTTTTCTCTCATTTTTTTATTTGGGCCTTCTCTTTTTTTATGGCCTCTTTTCTCTTTTTTTATTTGGGCTTCTTTGGCCTCTTTTATTTTTTTATTTTCGTCCGGAGTCTCATCCCGACTTGTGGGGGAATCATAGTCTTCATCATCCTTTCCTCACTGGGACAATGCTCTAATAATGATGATCATCACACTTTTATTTACTTACAACTCAAGAATTACAACTCGATACTTAGAACAAGATATGACTCTATATGAATGCCTCCGGCAGTGTACCGGGATGTGCAATGACTCATGAGTGACATGTATGAAAGAATTATGAATGGTGGCTTTGCCACAAATACAATGTCAACTACATGATGATGCAAAGCAATATGACAATGATGGAACATGTCATAATAATAGAACAGTGGAAAGTTGCATGGCAATATATCTCGGAATGGCTATGGAAATGCCATAATAGGTAGGTATGGTGGCTGTTTTGAGGAAGGTATATGGTGGGTTTAAGGTACCGACGAAAGTTGCGCGGTACTAGAGAGGCTAGCAATGGTGGAACGATGAGAGTGCGTATAATCCATGGACTCAACATTAGTCATAAAGAACTCACATACTTATTGCAAAAAATTATTAGTTATCGAAACAAAGTATTACGTGCATGCTACTAGGGGGATAGATTGGTAGGAAAAGACCATCGCTCATCCCCGACCGCCACTCATAAGGAAGACAATCAATAAATAAATCATGCTCTGACTTCATCACAGCGGTTCACCATACGTGCATGCTACGGGAATCACAAACTTTAACACAAGTATCTCTAAAATTCACAACTACTCACTAGCATGACTCTAATATTAGCATCCTCATATCTCAAAACAATCATCAAGTATCAAACTTCTCATAGTATTCAATGCACTTTATATGAAAGTTTTTATTATACCCCTCTTGGATGCCCATCATATTAGGACTAAATTCATAACCAAAGCAAACTACCATGCTGTTCTAAAGACTCTCAAAATAATATAAGTGAAGCACGAGAGTTCATCTATTTCTATAAAATAAAACCACCACCATGCTCTAAAAGGGTATAAGTGAAGCACTAGAGAAAATGTCAAACTACTCCGAAAGATATAAGTGGAGATCAATGAGTAGTCTAATAATTATGCAACTATGTGAAGACTCTCTAACATTTAAGAATTTCAGATCTTGATACTTTATTCAAACAGCAATCAAAACAAAAAATAAAATAAATTGACGCTCCAAGAAAAACACATATCATGTGGTAAATAAAAATATAGCTCCAAGTAAAGTTACCGATGAACGAAGACGAAAGAGGGGATGCCATCCGGAGCATCCCCAAGCTTAGGCTTTTGGTTGTCCTTGAATATTACCTTGGGGTGCCTTGGGAACCCCCAAGCTTAGGCTCTTGCCACTCCTTATTCCATAGTCCATCGAATCTTTACCCAAAACTTGAAAACTTCACAACACAAAACTTAATAGAAAACTCGTAAGCTCCGTTAGTATAAGAAAATAAATCACCACTTAGGTACTGTTGTGAACTCATTCTTTATTTACATTGATGTTAAACCTACTGCATTCCAACTTCTCTATGGTTTATAAGCTCCTTTACTAGCCATGGATTCATCAAAATAAGCAAACAACACATGGAAAACAGATTCTGTCCAAAAACAGAACAGTCTGTAGTAATCTGGATCAAATGTATACTTCTGGAACCCCAAAAATTCTAAAATAAATATCTCGACGTGAGGAATTTATCTATTAATCATCTGCAAAAAAATAACTAAATATCACTTTCGAAATAAAAATGGCAGCAGTTCTCGTGAGCGCTAAAGTTTCTGTTTCTTACAACAAGATCAACAAGACTTTCCCCAAGTCTTCCCAACGGTTCTACTTGGCACAAACACTAATTAAAACATAAAACCACATCTAAACAGAGGCTAGACAAATTATTTATTACTAAACAGGAGCAAAAAGCAAGGAGCTAAAATAAAATTGGGTTGCGTCCCAACAAGCGATATCGTTTAACGCCCCTAGCTAGGCATGATGATTTCAATGATGCTCACATAAAAGATAAGAATTGTAACATAAAGAGGGCATCATGAAGAATATGACTAGCACATTTAATCCTAACCCACTTCCTATTCGTAGGGATTTTGTGAGCAAACAACTTGTGGGAACAAGAATCAACTTGCATAAGAAGGTAAAACAAGTATAACTTCAAAACTTTAAGCACATAGAGAGGAAACTTGATATTATTGCAATTCCTACAAGCATATGTTCCTCCCTCATAATAATTTTCAGTAGCATAATGAATGAATTCAAAATATAACCAGAACCTAAAGCATTCTTTTCATGATCTACAAGCATAGAAAATTTACTACTCTCCAGATAAGCAAAATTCTTCTCATGAATAATAGTGGGAGCAAACTCAACAAAGTAACTATCATGGGATTGAAAATTGAAATCAAGATGACAAGTTTCATTGTTATCATTATTCTTTAAAGCATACATGTCATCATAATAATCATCATAGATAGTAGGCATGCTTTCATCATAATAAATTTGCTCATCAAAACTTGGGGGACAAAAAAATATCATCTTCATCAAACATAGCTTCCCCAAGCTTGTGGCTTTGCATATCATTAGCATCATAGATATTCAAGGAATTCATACTAACAACATTGCAATCATGCTCATCATTCAAATATTTAGTGCCAAACATTCTAATGCATTCTTCTTCTAGCACTTGAGCACAATTATCGGAATCCTTATTTTCATGATAGATATTAAAAAAGATGAAGCATATGAGGTACCCTTAATTCCATATTTTTTGCAATTTTATTTTATAAACTAAACTAGTGATAAAATAAGAAACAAAAAGATTCGATTGCAAGATCTAAAGATATACCTTCAAGCACTCACCTCCCTGGCAACGGTGCCAGAAAAGAGCTTGATGTCTACTACACAACCTTCTTCTTGTAGACGTTGTTGGGCCTCCAAGTGCAGAGGTTTGTAGGACAGTAGCAAATTTCCCTCAAGTGGATGACCTAAGGTTTATCAATTCGTAGGAGGCGTAGGATGAAGATGGTCTCTCTCAAGCAACCCTGCAACCAAATAGCAAAGAGTCTCTTGTGTCCCCAACACACCCAATACAATGGTAAATTGTATAGGTGCACTAGTTCAGCGAAGAGATGGTGATACAAGTGGTATATGGATGGTAGATAAAGGTTTTTGTAATATGAAAATATAAAAACAGCAAGGTAACTAATGATAAAAGTGAGCGTAAACGGTATTGCAATGCGTGGAAATAAGGCCTAGGGTTCATACTTTCGCTAGTGCAAGTTCCCTCAACAATAATAACATAATTGGATCACATAACCATCCCTCAACATGCAACAAAGAGTCACTCCAATGTCACTAATAGCGGAGAACAAACGAAGAGATTATGGTAGGGTACGAAACCACCTCAAAGTTATTCTTTCCAATCAATCCGTTGGGCTATTCCTATAAGTGTCTCAAACAGCCCTAGATTTCGTACTAGAATAACACCTTAAGACACAAATCAACCAAAACCCTAATGTCACCTAGATACTCCAATGTCACCTCAAGTATCCGTGGGTGAGGGAGTCCTAGATTAGGGGGTGTTCGGATAGCCGAACTATACCTTCAGCCGGACTCCTGGACTATGAAGATACAAGATTGAAGACTCCGTCCCGTGTCCGGAAGGGACTTTCCTTGGCGTGGAAGGCAAGCTTGGCGATGCGGATATTTAGATCTCCTACCATTGTAACCGACTCTATGTAACCCTAACCCTATCCGTGTCTATATAAACCGGAGGGTTTTAGTCCGTAGGACAACATACACATCAACAATCATACTGTAGGCTAGCTTCTAGGGTTTAGCCTCCTCGATCTCGTGGTGGATCTACTCTTGTACTACCCATATCATCAATATTAATCAAGCAGGACGTAGGGTTTTACCTCCATCGAGAGGGCCCGAACCTGGGTAAAACTTCATGTCCCTTGCCTCCTGTTACCATCCAGCCTAGACGCACAGTTCGGGACCCCCTACCCGAGATCCGTCGGTTTTGAAACCGACATTGGTGCTTCCATTGAGAGTTCCTCTGTGTCGTCGCTGTCAGGCTCGATGGCTCCTACGATCATCGATAGCGATGCAGTCTAGGGTGAGACCTTCCTCCCCGGACAGATCTTCGTCTTCGGCGGCTTCGCACTGCGGGCCAATTCACTTGGCCACCTGGATCAGATCGAAAGCTACGCCCCTGGCCGTCAGGTCAGATTTGGAAGTTTAAACTACACGGCTGACATCCGCGGGGACTTGATCCTCGACGGATTCGAGCCACTGCCGAGCGTGCCGCACTGTCCCGACGAGCATGATCTAGCTCTGCCGCCGAACAGTGCCCTGGAGGCCGCACCCGCATTGGCTTCGATCCTTAATTCAGAGCCAACTGCGCTGATCGAGGATGGGCGGTTGGACGCCGCCTCGGGGGCTGCGATCCCAACGGCGATTGAGCCGAACACCAGCCCCGCACTCCGCGAGACTCGTGACTCTAAGGAGCCGGACTCCTTTCCGGACTCCGAACCCTCTGCGCCCCGGCCAATCGAATCCGATTGGGCGCCGATCATGGAGTTTACTGCCGCGGACATCTTTCAGCACTCGCCTTTTGGTGATATTCTGAAGTCACTGAAGTCTCTTTCTTTATCAGGAGAGCCCTGGCCGGACTACGACCAGCAAGGTTGGGATTCGGATGATGAAGAAATTCAAAGCCCACCCACCACCCACTTTGTAGCCACTGTCGACGACTTAACCGACATGCTCGACTTCGACTCCGAAGACATCGACGGTATGGACGCCGATGAAGGAGATGATGAAGAACCAGTGCCTACTAGGCCCTGGAAAGCCACCTCGTCGTATGACATATACATGGTGGACACCCCAAAAGAGGGAGACGGCGATGGAACATCGGAGGATGACCCCTCCAAGAAACAGCCTAAGCGCCGATGTCAGCGGCGCCGCTCAAAATCCCGCCAAAACAAACACGGTGATTCCAGCACGGGAGATAATAATACTCCGGAAAGTGCCGAAGAAAACCCCATCCAGCAAGATTTAGCACAGGAGGATGGAGAAACCAGCCCTCATGAGAGAGCGGCAGACAGAGAGGTCGAGGACGATAATTATATGCCTTCCTCCGAAGACGAGGCAAGCCTCGACGACGACAAATTCGTCGTGCCAGAGGATCCCGTCGAGCAAGAGCGTTTTCAACGCAGGCTTATGTCCACGGCAAGAAGCCTCAAGAAAAAATAGCAACAACTAATCAAGATTTGCTAGTCGACAGATGGACGGAAGTCCTTGCGGCCGAAGAGCATAAACTCGAACGCCCCTGCAAGAGCTACCCAAAGTGCAGGTTGCTACCCCAATTAGAGGAGGAAGCACTTGATGCGGCCGACCGGCCACCTCGTGGCCGCGATAGAGAGGCCTCTCGGCCCTCCACTCAAGCCGCACCCCATACCAAGGCACGGGACTATGCGCCGGACCTACGAGACATGTTGGAGGACAAGGCTAGACAAACAAGATCGATCTACGGATCACGTGGGCGCCCCACAGCTCGAGACGGCATCCGTCACGCCGGCCACAAATTCGGCAGGGCCGAACACAATAGACAAAGCTCATTGGAGCTACATCATGATATAGCCCAGTACAGAGGCGCCGCACACCCACTATGCTTCACAGACGAAATGATGGATCATCAAATCCCCGAGGGTTTCAAACCCGTAAACATTGAATCATATGATGGCACAACAGATCCTGTAGTATGGATTGAGGATTATCTCCTTCATATCCACATGGCCCGCGGCGATGATTTCCACGCTATCAAATACCTCCCACTCAAGCTTAAAGGACCAGCTCGGCATTGGCTTAACAGCTTGCCAACAGGATCAATCAGTTGTTGGGAGGACCTGGAAGCCGCATTCCTCGACAATTTCCAGGGCACTTATGTGCGACCCCCAGACGCCGATGACCTAAGTCACGTAATTCAGCAGCCAGATGAATCGGCCAGGCAATTCTGGACACGGTTCCTAACAAAGAAAAATCAAATAGTCGACTGTCCGGATGCCGAGGCCCTAGCAGCCTTCAAGCACAATATCCGTGACGAGTGGCTGGCCCGGCACCTTGGACAGGAAAAGCCAAAATCTATGGCAGCACTCACGACACTCATGACCCGCTTTTGCACGGGAGAAGACAACTGGCTTGCTCGTAGCAACAATATAACCAAGAACCCTGGTAATTCGGACACCAGGGACAGTAGTGGCAGGTCGCGTCGCAACAAACAGAAGCGCCGCATTAACGGTGACAATGCAGATGATACGACAGTTAATGCCGGATTCAGAGGCTCTAAATCCGGTCCGCGGAAAAAGCCATTCAAAAGGAATCCTAGGGGCCTGTCCAGTTTGGACCGGATACTCGACCGCTTATGCTAGATACATGGCACCCCTGAAAAGCCGGCCAATCACACCAACATGGATTGTTGGGTGTTCAAGCAGGCAGGCAAGCTAAACGCCGAAAACGAAGACAAGGGGCTGCATAGCGATGACGACGAGGAGCCCCCGCCGCCGAACAACAAGGGACAGAAGGGTTTTCCCCCACAAGTGCGGACGGTGAACATGATATACGCAACCCACATCCCCAAGAGGGAGCGGAAGCGCGCGTTAAGGGACGTATACGCGATAGAGCCAGTCGCCCCAAAGTTCAACCCATGGTCCTCCTGCCCGATCACCTTTGATCGAAGGGACCACCCCACTAGCACCCGCCACGGCGGCTTCGCCGCATTGGTTCTAGACCCAATTATTGACGGATTTCATCTCACTAGAGTCCTTATGGACGGTGGCAGCAGCCTGAACCTGCTTTACCAGGATACAGTGCGGAAAATGGGCATAGATCCCTCGAGGATTAAGCCCACCAAAATGACCTTTAAAGGCGTAATACTAGGTGTAGAGGCCAACTGTACAGGCTCAGTCACACTTGAAGTGGTCTTCGAATCTCCGGATAATTTCCGAAGCGAGGAGTTAATCTTCGACATAGTCCCGTTTCGCAGTGGTTATCACGCACTGCTCGGGCGAACCGCATTCGCTAAGTTCAATGCGGTACCGCATTACGCATACCTTAAGCTCAAGATGCCAGGCCCTCGAGGAGTAATTACGGTCAATGGAAACACTGAATGCTCCCTACGAACGGAGGAGCACACGGTGGCCCTTGCAGCGGAAGTACAAAGCAGCCTCTCCAGGCATTTCTCCAGTCTGGCCACTAAGCAACCGGACACCGTCAAGCGCGCCCGGAGTAACCTAAAACAAGACCGCCTGGCACGATCCGAGCAGGCGTAGCAATGCGGCCCCAACCCCAACCCTCGGAAAAAGGGGACGTCAGTAGTTCGCGTACATAACTACGCTCTAGAGATACCATGGGCACAGGGGGAGGGGCACCATCACGGCACGCCCGAAACACGGCTTCAACCGTACCAGGGGCTGCCGATTTTTTAATTTTCTCTTACTTTCAGGACTCCACTCTTCGGAAGGCCTGTTCGGCAGTTCAATTGCCGCACAAACGATGCAAGAACCAGGGAAGCAGATGAGCCGCGCCACATTATGGAACTCCCAGGTTGTCTCTATCACGAGCAGTATACCTGTTTCGCATATTATTCTGTAGCTTGCCCCTGGAGCGGACATGTTACATAGTCCAACCTTTTGCTTATCGCATTATTTGTATCATTCTGCTTTGATCGCAGCTCTTTTTAACAAACAATGCATAGCTTTTGTCTATTTTTGCATTACTCTTTTTTTATATATTTATATATGTTCCTTAATGACATGTTGCACCTGTACACTTTGGTACGGCCAAAATACGCCAGGGGCTTCAGTACCCCTCAACATGGTGTGAGAAGTCCGAACACTTTAACAAGTACGGCACCCCAAACTTATAGCATTATATGCATCGGCTCCGAATCATGTCTTGGGTCAATAGTTGGGTTTGCCCGGCTCCTATGTTTTGGTGCCTTACGTTCCGCTATATCGGCTAAGGTAGCACTAGGAGAACCACTGTGATTGTGCCCCGGTTGAGCTGGGTTGAGCACCTCAGTGGAGAAAGCTAAAACTGACCGTCATGATGAAGCGAGAGCTGGTCGCTGTTCGAGAGGTCTTTTCGAGTCCTTAAAGACTTATGCCGCTTAGGGCGAGGAGCCAGTTCTGTCTGGCCAAGGCGTGGATAGCGCCCCGAGCTCGGTCTTCTGAATACCAGGGGCTTCGCCGAAATTTAAAATTATAGAATTCTATGGCTAAGTGAGAGTGTTCACGCATTATAGTCCGATTGCCTTGTTCGTTGGGCTGAGCGCCTCCCTCGAAGGACCCAAACATGGGAAAAAGAGCCCTCAGGTTTATCCGCAAACACCCCAGCACTAGCGGCCCCGGGGCAGAAGCCGACGACTTGCCATCTCTCAGAATTGATAAACAGCCGCACAGAAGGTAATATTTTAAATTCAAACAGTATTGCTTAAGCGCACATGAACAAGTTTTCAGCGCACAGGACAAAACGAGCGAGTTTTATTCAAAAATCACATCCATAGAACATTCATCCGCCACAAGGCGGGCACCCTTCAGAACATCCTTATAATAATTTTCGGGCTTGAGATGCTCTTTCCCCGGCGGTGGCCCGTCCTTCACAAGCTTCTCAGCATCCAACTTGCCCCAGTGCACCTTCGCACGGGCAAGGACCCTACGGGCACCTTCAATGCAGACGGAGCCCTTGATGACTTCAAGCCTTGGACATGCCTCCACCAGCCGCCGCACCAGCCCGAAATAGCTCCCAGGCTGAGCCTCTCCAGGCCACAGCCGAACTATGAGGCCCTTCATGGCCTGTTCGGCCGCCTTGTGGAGCTCGACCAGTTGCTTCAACTGGTCGCTCAGGGGCACGAGGTGTCCAGCCTCAGCGTATTGAGACCAGAACACCTTCTCCGTCGAGCTGCCCTCCTCGGCTCGATAGAATGCGGCGGCATCAGATATACTCCGGGGAAGATCTGCGAACGCGCCTGGAGAACTCCGGATTCGGGTAAGTGACAAGTAACTCACGCTTATGTGTTTACTTTGCATAAAGAATGCCTTACTCGCCGTTATCTTCTTCACCTCATCCAACTCCTGGAGGGTCTTCTGGGATTCGGCCTTGGCAGACTAGGCACTTTCAGTAGCCGCCGCGAGCTCGGACGCTCGCGTCCTTGAGTCACGCTCCAAACTCTCATGTTTTTCCATGAGAGCCTGGAGCTCTTGCCGCACCTTGCCAACCTCGGCCTCATACTTTTCTCGCTCAGTGCGCTCCGCGGACGACCTCTTCTCGGCCTCGAGCAGCGCTTGCTTCAGGGTCGCCACCTCAGACATGGCCCCTACAATAGCCACGATACTCCTATCATTTTTCGCAATTGCACCTTTTTATACACATTTATACAAGGTATTTTTCTTACCTTCACTATCCTCGAGCTGCTTCTTGGCACGTTCGAGCTCTTGCTCGGACCGCTTGAGGTCCTGCTTTAGCACGTCCACTTCCGCAGTCAGTGCGGCGGACGCCAGCAGGGAAGCCTGCACACGCATATTGACTTCTTTTTGTTAGACTCCTGCGAATTTTATTTGATCCTCTATTCGGCTTTTCTTCCCGAACGCCAAACAGAGCATCAGGGGCTACTGTCTATGCGGTAATGTTATTTACACATTCTTTACTTACCTTAAAGCCTGTTAAAAGGCTTGTACAAGCTTCAGTCAGTCTGCTCTTGGCGGACTGAACCTTCTGGACCACCGCACTCATAATAGTGCGGTGCCCCTCGTCTAGGGAGGCGCCTTGGAGCGCCTCCAACAGATCGTCCGGCACCTCCGGATGGACGGAGGTCGCCGGCGCGACGGGCTTGCTCCTCTTGGAAGGAGGTCCCCCACCGGACTCTGGAACCTTTCAAGGTTCCGGAGCGGTGTCCGGCCTAGGGCCGGACTTGGAGCCCTGGGGGGTTTCGTCCCCTTTACTCCTGGAGTCCGGGAGTTCGCCTTGCAGCGCCTCCAGGACCACCTCCTCCCGGATTGGAACTTGCTGGGACAACACTTCGGTGTCGTCCGTAGGGCGGGGGGAGGAAGCCGTCGGAAGCGAGTTCATGTCCGACGAGTCCAGTGAGCTGGTCGACGACGCGTCGAGCCGGTCTTTGGGTGGGCTGCATAAATATATCCGACATAAGGGAAAGCTGTGCAATAATCAAATACTATGAAATCACTCCGGTATCTGGATACTTACGATTTTTCCAGTGGCTTGGCCCTGGGCGGCCACTCTTCTTCGCCGTCGTCGGCATTGGTGGAGTAGTCCGGAGGAGGGGTTCTCGCCTTCTTGGACCCTTCGGCCTCCCCAGTTGGGGCGGCCTTCCTTTTCTTCCCTTCCCCCGCTGGAGGGGGAGGGGTCTCTTCTTCCTCCTCCTCATCTTCGTGGGAGGAGTGCGTCTTGGATTCGTCGGATGATGAATCTGACACCTCCGGGCGTCGGGCACTCTTTCGATTCCCCGTGGCCTTCTTCTTGGCCTTCTTCTCCGGCACCACATAGGGTGCCGGAACCAGCAGCTTCGCCAATTGAGCATCCGCTGGGCCTTCGGGCAAAGGAGCCGGACAGTTGATCTGTCCGGACGTCACCTGCCAATCCTGTCAAAGGAAAAGGAGCTTAGACTCCGCATAGAGTCAAACTATGAAACACTGATACCCTGTAAAAGGAAAAAAAATAGCTTACCGCAAGAGTGTCACGCTGTACACTGAATCCGCGATCCTCAGTAGCGGATGCGGGAGCCACGGCACCCTTAAAGAGCACCTTCCAGGCATCTTCGTACGTCGTGTCGAAGAGCCTGCTCAAAGTTTGGTGCCGCGCCGGGTCGAACTCCCACAGGTTGAAAGCCCGTTGTTGGCATGGGAGGATCAAGCGGATGAGCATAACCTGGACTACGTTGACAAGTTTGAGCTTCTTGTCCGCCAGGGTTTTGATGCATGTTTGGAGTCCGGTCAGCTCTCCTTTTTTGCCCCATGACAAGCCCGTCTCTTTCTAGGACGTGAGCCGCATTGGGGGTCTGGACCGAAACTCAGGGGGTGCGACCCATTCGGCGTCGCGTGGCTCGGTGATGTAAAACCACCCCGATTGCCACCCGTTCAGGGTCTCTACAAAGGAGCCCTCGAGCCAGAGGACGTTGGCCATCTTGCCAACCATGGCAGCTCCGCACTCTGCCTGGTTGCCGCGCACCACCTTCGGCTTGACGTTGAAAGTCTTGAGCCATAGGCCGAAATGGGGGCGGATGCGGAGGAAAGCCTCGCACACGACGATAAACGTCGAGATGTTGAGGACAAAATTCGGGGCCAGATCGTGGAAATCCAGGCCATAGTAGAACATGAGCCCCCGGACAAATGGGTGTAGAGGGAAGCCCAGTCCACGGAGGAAATGGGTGAGGAACACCACCCTCTCATGGGGCCTGGGAGTGGGGATGAGCTGCCCCGTTTCGGGAAGCCGGTGCGCAATGTTGCTAGCCAGATATCCGGCCTTCCTCAGCTTTTTGATGTGTCCCTCCATGACGGAGGAGACCATCCACTTGCCTCCCGCTCCGGACATGGCTGGAGAAGGTCGAGGTGAGGAGTGCGGACTTGGGCGCTGGAGCTCGAGTCCGCAAGAATGGATAAGCAAAGGAGGAAGAAGGCATAGGTGAAAAGGTGGATCCTTATCCCCTTATATGGGTGGACGCAACTACATGTCCCCACCAGCCTAGTAAAACTCGCTTATCTCCCAAGCGTCATAATCAAAGGCGTGGTTGGGTTACCCACGCCCGTATTGATGAGAATCCCGGAATAAGGGGACACGATCTCTGCTTTAACAAGACGTGCCAAGGAAACCGCCTCGCATAACGCACTAAGATGGGACAGTAAAACGGTTTGAATAAAAGCTTGGCCGTGGTGTGATGTCACACTACGAAATACGTCAGCGGATTAGATTTGTGTAAATATTATTCTCTCTATGGCAATATGTGGAAACTTATTTTGCAGAGCCGGACACTATCTTTGTGTTCAAAATCTTCTATGAAGTACTTGGAGGAGGAACCCGCCTTGCAATGTCGAAGACAATTTGCACGCCGGACTCATAGTCATTGAAGCCTGGTTCAGGGGCTACTGAGGGAGTCCTGGATTAGGGGGTGTTCGGATAGCCGAACTATACCTTCAGCCGGACTCCTGGACTATGAAGATACAAGATTTAAGACTCCGTCCCGTGTCCGGAAGGGACTTTCCTTGGCGTGGAAGGCAAGCTTGGCGATGCGGATATTTAGATCTCCTACCATTGTAACCGACTCTATGTAACCCTAACCCTATCCGGTGTCTATATAAACCGGAGGGTTTTAGTCCATAGGACAACATACACATCAACAATCATACCGTAGGATAGCTTCTAGGGTTTAGCCTCCTCGATCTCGTGGTAGATCTACTCTTGTACTACCCATATCATCAATATTAATCAAGCTGGACGTAGGGTTTTACCTCCATCGAGAGGGCCCAAACCTGGGTAAAACTTCGTGTCCCTTGCCTCCTGTTACCATCCAGCCTAGACGCACAGTTCGGGACCCCCTACCCGAGATCCGCCGGTTTTGACACCGACAGTGGGTATGATTATATGATATGCACCACACAATCTCATATTCATCTATTCAACCAACACATAGAACCTCAAAAAGTGCCCCAAAGTTCCTACTGGAGAATCACGACGAAAACGTGTGCCAACCCCTATGCATAGGTTCATGGGCGGAACCCGCAAGTTGATCACCAAAACATACATCAAGTGAATCACGTGATATCCCATTGTCACCACAGATACGCACGGCAAGACATACATCAAGTGTTCTCAAATCTTTAAGACTCAATCCGATAAGATAACTTCGAAGGGGAAACTCAATCCATTACAAGAGAGTAGAGGGGGGAGAAAACATCATAAGATCCAACTATAATAGCAAAGCTCGCGATACATCAAGATCGTATCACCTCAAGAACACGAGAGAGAGAGAGAGAGAGATCAAAAACATAGCTACTGGTACATACCCTCAGCCCCGAGGGAGAACTACTCCCTCCTCGTCATGGAGAGCACCGGGATGATGAAGATGGCCACCGAAGAGGGATTCCCCCTCCGGCAGGGTGCCGGAACGGGTCTAGATTGGCTTTCGGTGGCTATGGAGGTTTCTGACGACGGAACTCCCGATCTATTGTGCTCCCCGATCATTTTAGGGTATATGGAGATATATAGGAGGAAGAAGTGCGTCAGTGGGGCCACGAGGGGCCCACAAGGGTGGAGGGCGCGCCCAGGGGGGGTGGGCGTGCCCCCCTGCCTCGTGGCTTCCTCGTTGCTTCCCTTACGTGGACTCCAAGTCTCCCGGGTTTCTTTCCTTCCAAAAATAAGTTCCGTGAAGTTTCAGGTCAACTGGACTCCGTTTGATTTTCCTTTTCTGTGATACTCTAAAACAAGGAAAAAAACAGAAACTGGCACTGGGCTCTAGGTTAATAGGTTAGTCCCAAAAATCATATAAAATAGCATATAAATGCATATAAAACATCCAAGGTTGATAATATAATAGCATGGAACAATCAAAAATTATAGATACGTTGGAGACGTATCAGTGTTCGGTCAGTTCGGTTAGACCGAGGGTGAACGCCGAATTCACCGAACCAATTTCGGTTTTCCACACATCCAAACCGATCTTACGACCGAAATTTTCGGTTTCGGTGTCGGTTATTTCGGTTCAGGAGATTGGTTTTCGGGTTATATGCCCGCCCCTACTTCTGTGTGCTCTACGTCCTCAGGTCCCGGCCCTCAAGCGAGCTCAGCCGCCGCTGGTATGCCAGGTCGCGATGCTGTGGTCAAGGCCAGGGGGTGAGGGCTGGAGAGCCAGTAAGAGCTCCTGAGTCACGATGCTCAGGATCCCCCCTTTTAATGCACAAGCGAAGCGCATGGGAGAAGAGAGAGAGAGAGAGCCCGTGGTACCGCCCGCTGTAGTCCTTAGGAGGTTCCTGCAAGTTAGCGCGAGGAAGGGCACAAATTGCCATGGTGATTTCCAGTCCGCCATTGGTTGCTTCGCAAGGGGGTGAAGGCACTGAGGGCCTGGTGAGGTGACGTGCGCGGGCGTGCCGCGAGCCAGAGCTCGACCGCTCAGATTTGTCAGTGCTGCAGGGATGGACCCGAGCACAAGCGCCATGCCGGTGTGAGAGGTTCCCGTGGCGGGTGATAATCAAGCAGGCAGTGGTGACCATAGATAGATTATGCATGAAAAGCAGACTAGCCTAGGTAAGTGCAAGAACGATACATGCCACTGGGTCGGACCCGAGCGGCCTGGGGATGATGCAGCCCGAGGGGCGCCCCAGTAGGGTGAACTAAAGATGTAAGCGGATACATGCCACAGGGATAGACCCACGCGGCCTAGGAATGATGCAACCCAGGGGGCGCTCCCAGCTAAATAAACTTGGAAAATATCACTTGGTTTGGTTGTCGAAGGAGTGTCGGGGTAGCTGAAGACACGTGGCGAAGAAGTCACTCCCCATGAGCCGTCGAGACCCAGAGCCTTGGGAGGCTCTGGAGGCTCAGGTGGCCTCCTGAGGACCGTCTCCATCTCCACCAGGACTGCGTGATGCCTGGCCTCCTGATCTGCCAGGATTCTCCGCAGGTTGTGCTGGAAGGTGGCCGCCATGCTCAGCAGGCCGAACGGCATGCGAACATAGCTGTGAGGCAGACCCTCACACCGGCCGGCACGCGAAGGCCAGAAGCGCTCCTGAGATGTGGCCCTGTTGAGCCCCGGGATGTCGATGCAGACGCGCAGCTCACCACCCTCGCCTGGATGGAGAGCGGCGCTAGGTGGGCGGAGGTCATCGCGTATTGCTCTTGCTTCCTGAAGATCTTGAGTGGTCTTGGTGATGAACTCCTGAACGCCGGGCGCTCCTCGCCCGGTGTCCTCCTGAGGGAAATGTGTCGCGAAGCACGCCTCCACATGGTGCCCGAGCGCCTCCCTCGTGATGTTGGCCAGGTCAGAGGCCCTCCAGAAGAGATCTCCCGAGCCCTGCCCGAGGAGGGCGCCGGGCACGCCTCTCTATGTGAGGGAGGAAGGCGCCCCAGGCGCGGGCGCAGATCCTGAGGTGGCGCCGCTGGAGGCGCCGCTCCCCTAAGGCCCAGTGCGGAGTAGCTGCTTCCTCTTCTTGGGGTTGGCCTTAGGAGGGTACTACATATATGCCCTGTCAGGGTCTTCGACTACTGCAGCTTGGAAGGCGCGCTCGAGGGAGCACACCGCGTCTCTTTCTTCCCAGGGGACTGTGATGAATCCGCCGCTTCCCCGGCATCTTGAGGACATTGTAGCCATGGTGGGTGACTGCCATGAATTTGGCTAGCGCTGGGTACCCGAGGATGGCGTTGTACGATAGGCGGATGTGGGCGACGTCGAAGTCGACGAGCTCGGTGTGGTAGCTGTCGCGCTGACCGAAGGTGATAGGGAGACGAACTTGCCCTATCGGGGTGGTGGAGCCGTCTATCACTCCTGAGAAAGGCTTGGTGGGCTGGAGCTGATCGTATGGCACTTGAAGGCTGTCGAACGTCTCGACGAACAGGACACTGAGCCATGGGCCGCCATCGATGAGGGTCTTGGTGACTTGGACATTGCTGATGACGGGTGAATAGAGCATCGGGAGGACGCCGGCGGTTGCCGCGCGTTTGAGCTGGTCCGCCAAGCTAAAGGTGATGGCGTACTTGGACCATCTGAGCGGGCTCGTGGCCTCGAGCTTGGGGAGGGCTGCATTCACCTCATGAGAGAACTGCTTGAAGATGCACTGGGAAGCTGGGGCTTGAGCGCCACACAAGAAGCAGGCGATGGCACGCGGCTCCTGGAAGCCCCCAGCCCCTTCGTCCTGCTGGTGTGGTGGCGGCGGCAGCGGAGGGAGACTAGGGTTGCCCTGAGGGTGGTCCTCGCAAGGCTGGTCTCTCCAAACGCCCTTGCGAGGCTGGTCCTGCCAGCGGTCCTCGCGAGGCTGGTCCTGCCAGCCCTGGCGAGGGCCGCGGTCGTCCCCACGTCCTCCACCTCGTCCACCTCCTCGGCTGTAGCACCGCTCGTTGCGCTCGGGGCGTCGACCGAAGCGTCCATCTCGAATGGCCGTGAGCTCTTGACAATCGTTGGTGTTGTGGCTTGATACGTCTCCAACGTATCTATAATTTTTGATTGCTCCATGCTATTATATTATCTATTTTGGATGCTAATGGGCTTTATTTTACACTTTTATATCATTTTTGGGACTAACCTATAAACCGGAGGCCCAGCCCTAATTGCTGTTTTTTTTGCATATTTCAGTGTTTCGCAAAAAATGAATATCAAACGGAGTCCAAACGGAATGAAACCTTCGGGAACGTGATTTTCTCAACAAACGTGATCCAGGAGACTCGGAGTGGGCGTCAAGAAACAATCGAGGAGGCCACGAGGAAGGGGGCGCGCCTACCCCTGGGCGCGCCCTCCACCCGCATGGGCCCCTCGTTGCTCCACCGACCTACTTCTTCCTCCTATATATATCCACGTACCCCCCAAACATCCAGGAGCACCACGAAAACCTAATTCCACTGCTGCAACCTTTTGTACCCGAGAGATCCCATCTTGGGGCCTTTTCCGGAGCTCCGCCGGAGGGGGCATTGATCATGGAGGGCCTCTACATCAACTCCATGGCCTCTCCGGTGATGTGTGAGTAGTTTACTTCAGACCTTCGGGTCCATAGTTATTAGCTAGATGGCTTCTTCTCTCTCTTTGGATCTCAATACAAAGTTCTCCTCGATCTTCTTGAAGATCTATTCGGTGTAATCTTCTTTTGCGGTGTGTTTGTCGAGATCCGATAATTGTGGGTTTATGATCAAGTTTATCTATGAACAATATTTGATTCTTCTCTGAATTCTTTTATGTATGATTGGTTTATCTTTGCAAGTCTCTTTGAATTATCAGTTTGGTTTGGCCTACTAGATTGATCTTTCTTTCAATGGGAGAAGTGCTTAGCTTTGGGTTCAATCTTCCGGTGTCCTTTCCCAGTGACAGCAGGGGCAGCAAGGCACATATTGTATTGTTGCCATCGAGGATAAAAATATAGGGTTTATATCATATTGCATGAGTTTATCCCTCTACATCATGTCATCTTACTTAAAGCATTACTCTGTTCTTATGAACTTAATACTCTAGATGCATGCTGGATAGCGGTCAATGTGTGGAGTAATAGTAGTAGATGCAGAATCGTTTCGGTCTACTTGTCACGGACGTGATGCCTATATACATGATTATACCTAGATATTCATAACTATGCTCAATTCTATCAATTGCTCGACAGTAATTCGTTTACCCACCGTAATACTTATGCTCTTGAGAGAAGCCACTAGTGAAACCTATGGCCCCCGGGTCTATCTTACATCATATTAATCTTCCAACAGTTAGTTATTTCTATTGCCGTTTATTTTACTTTGCATCTTTATTTCTCTTTATCATAAAAATACCAAAAATATTATCTTATCATATCTATCAGATCTCACTCTCGTAAGTGACTGTGATGGGATTGACAACCCCTTTATCACGTTGGTTGCGAGGTTCTTATTTGTTTGTGTAGGTGCGTGGGACTCGAGCATGATATCCTACTGGATTGATACCTTGGTTCTCAAAAACTGAGGGCAATACTTACGCTACTTTACTGCATCACCCTTTCATTTTCAAGGGAAAACCAACGCAGTGATCAAGAGGTAGCAAGAAGGATTTCTGGCGCCGTTGTCGGGGAGATTCGTGCCAAGTCAAGTCAAGATTGGACTCCCAACAACGAGGCATCTCTGGCACCGTTGCTGGGGAGAGTACGCACAAGTCAAGACATACCAAGTACCCATCACAAACTCTTATTCCCCGCATTGCATTATTTACCATTTGCCTCTCGTTTTCCTCTCCCCCACTTCACCCTTGCCGTTTTATTCGCCCTCTCTTTTCCGTTCGTCGCTTTCTTGATTGCCTTGTTGTTATGGCTAGTCCTCTATCTTCTCTGTTGTCTCCCGAGAATGAAGTTCTTAATTTTAAGCAAAGGGAGGGAGAAAATCTAAAAGACGCTTGGTATAGAATTTGTAATGCTCAAAATAGATCTACCAGGAAGCAATCTACTTCCGTTCTTCTCCACAATTTTTATGTAGGTGCTAGTCCTTGGTACAGATATATTCTTGATACCATTACCGGAGGGAATTTCTGGGGCAGCCATACTTTTGATTCTTATAATGCTATGATAGATTTGTTTGGCTCACCACCTCTTTTGGTTAATGGAACTATGTTAAATTTGGAACATGTGATGCAAAGGCTTGAAATTATTGAGAATAAAGTTGCTACTGTAGAGTTGATTGAGAATTTGGATAAAAATATCCACAACCAAATTACCCAATATGGATCTAACGTGGGAGTTACCCTGAAAAGTTTTAAGGAAAAAGAACCCATATTTAATGAAAGAATAGATCAAGATTCTACTAGAACGATAAACTTGAGGGAATTATCACCAACTTGGGGTCCGCTTTTTCTTCCGTTAAAAATATCCCAAATCCTCCTACCAAAATTGCCAAGCTTGTTTATGTTCCTAAAAATAAGGGTGAATCCTCTAGTAAGGAAACTGCGGATTTAAAATCAATAAGTGTTCATCCTAATCTTTTTGCTATCATTAAGAAACCGTTTGCTACAACTGATTTTCTTGATTTTGTGCCTAGGAGTTTGATAATTAATAAAAATAAAGAAACTCCTATGGGTTATAGGTGTGTTATTGAAGAATTGCCCACCAAAGATGGCAATACCTAGATCTATCTTCGCTTTTATGCCTAGCTAGGGGCGTTAAACGATAGCGCTTGTTGGGAGGCAACCCAATTTTATTTTTATTCCTTGCTTTTTGCTCCTGTTTAGTAATAAATAATTTATCTAGCCTCTGTTTTGATTGTGTTTTTTTTAATTAGTGTTTGTGCCAAGTAGAACCGTTGGGAAGACTTGGGGAAAGTCTTTTTGATCTCGCTGTAAAAAACAGAAACTTTAGCACTCACGAGAACTGCTGCCATTTTTATTTGGAGAGTGATATTTAGTTAATTATTTTTTCAGATGATTACTAGAGAAATTCCTCACGTCCAGCAATTTATTTTAGGATTTTTGGGGTTCCAGAAGTGGTCGAAAGCTACAGATTACTACAGACTGTTCTGTTTTTGACAAATTCTGTTTTTCGTGTATTGTTTGCTTATTTTGATGAATCTATGGCTAGTAAAAGAGTTTATAAACCATAGAGAAGTTGGAATACAGTAGGTTTAACACTAATATAAATAAAGAATGAGTTCATTACAGTACCTTGAAGTGGTGTTTTTTTCTTTCACTAACGGAGCTCACGAGATTTTCTATTTTGAGTTTTGTGTTGTGAAGTTTTCAAGTTTTGGGTAAAGATTTGATGGATTATGGAACAAGGAGTGGCAAGAGCCCAAGGTTGGGGATTCCCATGGCACCCCAAGGTAAAATTCAAGGACACCAAAAAGCCTAAGCTTGGGGATGCCCCAGAAGGCATCCCCTCTTTCGTCTTCGTCTATCGGTAACTTTACTTGGAGCTATATTTTTGTTCACCACATGATATGTGTTTTGCTTGGAGCATCTTGTATGATTCGAGTCTTTGCTTTTTAGTTTACACAATCATCCTTTCTGTACACACCTTTTTAGAGAGACTCACATGATTTGAATTTTATTAGAATACTCCATGTGCTTCACTTATATCTTTTGAGCTATATAGTTTTTGCTCTAGTGCTTCACTTATATCTTTTAGAGCACGACAGTGGTTTTATTTTGTAGAAATAATTGTTCTCTCATGCTTCACTTATATTATTTTGAGATTCCTTTAGAACAACATGGAAATTTTCTTTTAGGAATAATGTAAAAACTTTCATAGAAGTGCATTGAATACTATGAGAAGTTTGATACTTGATAATTGTTTTGAGATATGGAGATGGTGATATTAGAGTCATGCTAGTTGATTAGTTGTGAATTTGAGAAATACTTGTGTTGAAGTTTGTGATTCCCGTAGCATGCATGTATGGTGAACCGTTATGTGATGAAGTCGGAGCATGATTTATTTATTGATTGTCTTCCTTATGAGTGGCGGTCGGGGACGAGCGATGGTCTTTTCCTACCAATCTATCCCCCTAGGAGCATGCGCGTAATACTTTGTTTCGATAACTAATAGATTTTTGCAATAAGTATGTGAGTTCTTTATTACTAATGTTGAGTCCATGGATTATACGCACTCTCACCCTTCCACCATTGATAGCCTCTCTAGTATCGCGCAACTCTCGCCGGTTCCTTAAACCCACCATATACCTTCCTCAAAACAGCCACCATACCTACCTATTATGGCATTTCCATAGCCATTCCTAGATATATTGCCATGCAACTTTCCACCGTTCCGTTATTATGACACGCTTCATCATTGTCATATTTCTTGCATGATCATGTAGTTGACATCGTATTTATGGCAAAGCCATCGCTCATAATTCTTTATACATGTCACTCATGCATCATTGCACATCCCGGTACACCGCCGGAGGCATTCACATAGAGTCATATTTTGTTCTAAGTATTGAGTTGTAATTCTTGAGTTGTAAGTAAATAAAGTGTGCTGATCATCATTATTAGAGCATTTTCCCAAGTGAGAAAAGGATGATGGAGTCTATGATTGCCTCACAAGTCGGGATGAGACTCCGGACGAAAAATAAAAATAAATAAAAAAAGAGGCCAAAAAAGGACCAAATAAAAAAAATAAAAAAAGAGAGAAAAAGAGAGAAGGGACAATGCTACTATCCTTTTCCACACTTGTGCTTCAAAGTAGCACCATGATCTTCATGATAGAAAGTATCATATGATATCACTTTCATATACTAGTGGGAATTTTTCATTATAGAACTTGGCTTGTATATTCCGATGATGGGCTTCCTCAAAATGCCCTAGGTCTTCATGAGCAAGCAAGTTGGATGCACACCCACTTAGTTTCTTTTGTTGAGCTTTCATATACTTATAGTTCTAGTGCATCCGTTGCATGGCAATCCCTACTCACTCACATCGATATCTGTTGATGGGCATCTCCATAGCCCGTTGATACGCCTAGTTGATGTGAGACTATCTTCTACTTTTTTGTCTTCTCCACAACCACCATTCTATTTCACATATAGTGCTATATCCATGGCTCACGCTCATATATTGCGTGAAGATTTAAAAAGTTTGAGAACATCAAAAGTATGAAACAATTGCTTGGCTTGTCATCGGGGTTGTGCATGATTTAAATATTTTGTGTGGTGAAGATAGAGCATAGCCAAACTATATGATTTTGTAGGGATAACTTTCTTTGGCCATGTTATTTTGAGAAGACATGATTGCTTAGTTAGTATACTTGAAGTATTATTATTTTTATGTCAATATTAAACTTTTATCTTGAATCTTTCGGACCTGAAAATTCATGCCACAATAAAGAAAAATTACATTGAGAAATATGTTAGAAAGCATTCCACATCAAAAATTCTTCTTTTATCATTTACCTACTCGAGGACGAGCAGGAATTAAGCTTGGGGATGCTTGATACGTCTCCAACGTATCTATAATTTTTGATTTCTCCATGCTATTATATTATCTATTTTGGATGTTAATGGGCTTTATTTTACACTTCTATATCATTTTTGGGACTAACCTATTAACCGAAGGCCCAGCCCAAATTGTTTTTTTGCCTATTTCATTGTTTCGCAGAAAAGGAATATCAAACGGAGTCCAAACGGAATGAAACCTTCGGGAACGTGATTTTCTCAACAAACGTGATCCAGGAGACTTGGAGTGGGCGTCAAGAAACAATCGAGGAGGCCACGAGGCAGGGGGGCGCGCCTACCCCCCTGGGCGCGCCCTCCACCCTCGTGGGCCCCTCGTTGCTCCACCGACCTACTTCTTCCTCCTATATATATCCACGTACCCCCAAACATCCAGGAGCACCACGAAAACCTAATTCCACCACCACAACTTTCTGTACCCGAGAGATCCCATCTTGGGGCCTTTTCTGGTGCTCCGTCGGAGGGGGCATTGATCATGGAGGGGCTCTACATCAACTCCATGGCCTCTCCGGTGATGTTTGAGTAGTTTACTTCAGACCTTCGTGTCCATAGTTATTAGCTAGATGGCTTCTTCTCTCTCTTTGGATCTCAATACAAAGTTCTCATCGATCTTCTTGGAGATCTATTTGATGTAATCTTCTTTTGCGGTGTGTTTGTCGAGATCCGATGAATTGTGGGTTTATGATCAAGTTTATCTATGAACAATATTTGATTCTTCTATGGATTCTTTTATGTATGATTGGTTTATCTTTGCAAGTCTCTTCGAATTATCAGTTTGGTTTGGCCTACTAGATTGATCTTTCTTGCAATGGGAGAAGTGCTTAGCTTTGGGTTCAATCTTATGGTGTCCTTTCCCAGTGACAGCAGGGGCAGCAAGGCACGTATTGTATTGTTGCCATCGAGGATAAAAGATGGGGTTTATATCATATTGCATGACTTTATCCCTCTACATCATGCCATCTTACTTAAAGCATTACTCTATTCTTATGAACTTAATACTCTAGATGCATGCTGGATAGCGGTCGATGTGTGGAGTAATAGTAGTAGATGCAGAATCGTTTTGGTCTACTTGTCACCGACGTGATGCCTATATACATGATCATACCTAGATATTCTCATAACTATGCTCAATTCTATCAATTGCTCGAGTAATTCGTTTACCCACCGTAATACTTATGCTCTTGAGAGAAGCCACTAGTGAAACCTATGGCCCTCGGGTCTATCTTCCATCATATTAATCTTCCAACACTTAGTTATTTCTATTGCCGTTTATTTCTCTTTATCATAAAAATACCAAAAATATTATCTTATCATATCTACCAGATCTCACTCTCGTAAGTGACCGTGAAGGGATTGACAACCCCTTTATCGCGTTGGTTGCGAGGTTCTTATTTGTTTGTGTAGGTGCGTGGGACTCGAGAGTGATCTCCTACTGGACTGATACCTTGGTTCTCAAAAACTAAGGGAAATACTTACGCTACTTTAATACATCACCCTTTCCTCTTCAAGGGAAAGCCAACATTGTGCTTAAGAGGTAGCATGGCTGCACACGTTATGGAAGGCGCAGAACGTACTGCTGCCCTTGGATGACTTGGGTAGGTCTCGGCTGTGCTTGGTATATGGCTCTGCCACGAGTACGGCCACCCCTTTGCGCTTCACGTCCTTGACCTTGGCCTTCTTCTCCTCTGGATCCGCAGCAGGGAGCTCGAGGAGGGAGAGACGCCCCTTCTCAGCTCATGCACACTTGGTTTCTATGTTGAACATCTCCAAAGTCGTGCACAACTCCTCATGGATGGCGAGCTCCTCCTTCATCTTGATGTCGCAGACGCCATCAGAAAACACTGAGATGATGGCCTCATCCGTCACCTTGGGGATCTTCAGGCGCACATTGTTGAAGCACTGGATGTACTTCTGCAGGGTCTCTCTCGGCTGTTGTTTGATGCGGTGCAAGTCACCCATGGCCGGGGCGGTCGTGAGTGCCCTGGAAGTTGGCGATGAAGCTGTCGCGCATCTGGTCCCAGGAGGAGATCGAGCCTGGGGGCAGGTTCAGGAGCCATGAGCGGGCGCCATCCTTGAGAGCAATGGGAAACCTGTTCGCCATGACCTTTTCGTCGCCGTTGGCCGCCTCTCGATGCTTAGCTCGTAGAGCTGCAAGAACTCTGTAGGGTCATGGGTGCCGTCATAGCGAGGAGGCAGATCCGACTTGAACTTGCCCGGCCAGACGACGCCACGCAGCTCAAGAGTGAAGGCACAACAGCCTGCCGTGGCCACCGGGGCTCGTTGTGGAGGCAGAGCTTGATCTTGGTGTCCCTGCACCACCACGGCAAGTGGCGCATGGCCCTGTCGCGGCAAGCGATCTTGACGTGCCGGTGCTGGGAGCGGTGGAGCATTTTCTTGCGGACGGGGGATCTCTTGACAGCTTCTTTCTTCGTGCGTGGGCACACGGCGCGGTGGATCATGTTGTGGGACCGCACATCTTGGAGCGAGGGTGTCATCTTGACGCGGAGGAGGCGGAGGCGCTCTGATGTCTACTACACAACCTTCTTCTGTAGACGTTGTTGGGCCTCCAAGTGCAGAGGTTTGTAGGACAGTAGCAAATTTCCCTCAAGTGGATGACCTAAGGTTTATCAATCTGTAGGAGGCTGTAACGCCCTCGATGCGGCTATATCTCCCACGTGTCGAAGCACGGCTTAGAGGCATAACCGCATTGAAAGCAATGTCGCAAGTGAGGTAATCTTCACACAACCCATGTAATACATAAGGGGAAAAGATACATAGTTGGCTTACAATCGCCACTTCACACAAATACATGAATAAAGCATTACATCAACCATATACAATCAGGTCCGACTACGGAACCAAAATAAAAGAAGACTACCCCAAATGCTACACAGATCCCCGATCGACCCCAACTGGGCTCCATTACTGATCAACTAGAACGAAGCAACACAAAGGACAAGATCTTCATAGAGATCCTCCTTGAGCTTGGTTGAGTCACCTGCACGGTATCATCGGCACCTGCAAACTGGTTTTGTAAGTATCTGTGAGTCACGGGGACTCAGCAATCTCACACCCTCGCGATCAAGACTATTTAAGCTTATGGGTAAGGTAAAGGTATGAGGTGGAGCTACAGCAAGCGACTAGCATATTTGGTGGCTAACATATACGCAAAAGAGAGCGAGAAGAGAAGGCAAAGCACGATTGAGAAACTATGATCAAGAAGTGATCCTAGAGCAACCTACGTCAAGCATAAGTCCAACACCGTGTTCACTTCCCGGACTCTGCCGGAAAGAGACCATCACGGTTACACACACGGTTGATGTATTTTAATTAAGGTCAACTTCAGGTTTTCTACAACCGGACATTAACAAATTCCCATCTGCCCATAACCGCGGGCACGACTTTCGAAAGTTCAAATCCCTGCAGGGGTGTCCCAACTTAGCCCATCACAAGCTCTCACGGTCAACGAAGGATATTCCTTCTCCCAAGACAATCCGATCAGGCTCGGCATCCAGGTTACAAGACATCCTCGACAATGGTAAAACAAGTCCAGCAACACCGCCCAAATGTGCCGACAAATCCCAATAGGAGCTGCACATATCTCGTTCTCAGGGCACACTCAGATTGTCCAAACTTCCGGTAGGACAGCCCAGAGTTGCCCCTGGTGGCCACCGGCGGCTGACAGATTGGACCAACACTGAGAGGAGCACTGGCCCGGGTTTTTTAATAAAGATGACCCTTGAGTCCACGGAACCCAAGGAAAAAAAGGCTAGGTGGCGAATGGTAAAACCAATGTTGGGCATTGCTGGAGGAGTTTTATCCAAGGCGAACTGTCAAGGGGTTCCCATAATAGCCCACCCGCGTAAGGAACGCAAAATCCGGGAACATAACACCGATATGACGGAAACTAGGGCGGCAAGAGTGGAACAAAACACCAGGCATAAGGCCGAGCCTTCCACCCTTTACCAAGTGGTAGGTATCGCAACATAGGCATAGCAAAAGAGCGAGCAACTAGCAAGCAAAGATAGAAGTGATTTCGAGGGTATGGTCATCTTGCCTGAAATCCCGCAAGGAAGAAGAACGAGTCCATGAAGAAGACAAATGGACGTAGACGAACGGGTCCTCACAAACGCGACGTTATCGGAACCAACCCGAAGAAGCAACACCGGAAAGAAGCAAACGCCATAGTAAACAACCACCACATAAGCATGACATGATGCACAACCAAATATGATGCATGTCCGGTTTAAAGATACATGGCATGGCAAAGTGCACAAGCAATCCTACAAATTAAGTGGAGCTCAAAACTCCGTTGCATATTGACGAAACACCACGTGACTTATTAAGTTCGATCTTGTTTATGTACCCAACAGTATTAAATGTTGTCAAACATGGAAAGAGGGTGAAGCAAAGAAAACTACCTATCTAGTCAAGTTTAAATGAGGCCGGAAACAACAAACAACAAGTCCGGAAACTCCTCATGTGCATATATTGGTTATGGTACTGTTCTGCCCTAAACACAATTTTAGAGTTATTAAACATGCAAAGTAAAGCCACCATGTTAAACACGGCAAAATTCTACCCCGTTTACATATAAAGTTTATTAAAATCCAAGTTACGATTATTTAGTTATGAATTAAATCATTTTAACATGGCCTATGAGAAAATTGATGCAAACAGCAAGTTAAACATTTCAACCATGGTTGAAAGTTGGGTATTATGAAACTAGACAAGATTCCAAGCATTTTCCATATATAACTTATTTTAATCCGATGCACAGTTTGTGAGATATTAAATGAATGAACATGGAGGGTTTTTCTGTAAAACTGCAGTTCCCTGGAATAAATACTAAATTCGTACAACTGAAAAAAACATTACGGGCTGAAACTGAGCAAACTGGCCAACAGGGTAATAGGCGCAACATGACTATCACACGCCCATGCGCCAAATAGCGAAGGTTGTGGGGAGCTCACCCATGGGCTTAGCCCGTTCTGTGGTGCGGTTTGGTTCTAGCAGCGGTTGGGCTAGGCCTTGCTCACGCAGCCCACGATGGCGCTGGAGGTGGGCCTTGCTGCCGATGCGCTGGAGGCGCGGTCAACGCTCGTTCATCCCTGATGAGAGGAAGCAGGCGGCAACGGGACTCACGGCATCGGCGGACCTCAGGGAAGAAGATGGCGGCGGCTGGGTTCATGGCCGACGGAGAACGATGTGGAGGAGGCGTCGGGGATGGACAGCTCCGGCCGGAGACAAGACCATGACGGGGCGACCTGGGATGAGGCAGAGGAGCGGTCGCACGGGTCGAGCGAAGGAGGCGCCGTGGTGATGAGCGGCGCTGGGACAATGCAAAACGGGCACGGGAAAACGGACGGATTCGGCGTGTGGAGGACCAGATCCAGGCTCCACGGGTAACTTTGAACATCGGCGTAGGCAGAACCACGCGGCGGCGAGCTCCTGTCCATGGAAATAGAAGAGAGAGAGAGGATTGAGAGAAAGAAACCAGAGGAAGGAGAAGAAGGGAGAGAGGGGCGCGAGGGATGAGGTCAGCCTGGATCAGTGGCGGCTCACGGGGAGGTCAAGTTGGCGCTGCTGCTCTTCGCCGGCGGGGACTGCTGGCTCGATCTGCTCGGGGATCGAAGCAGGAGGAGCGGGTTCGTGCGGGAGCTGCTCAGGGGTGCTGCATCGTTAGCTCAAAATCCAACGGAGCAGATGAGACGTGGCTGACTGGTTGGACTGGATCGGGAGGAGGCTGCGGGATTGGTCAGACACAGAAACAGAGGAGGTGGGTGGCGATGGATCTGGGTGATGGGATGGAGTGTAGTGGTGGCGGCTGGGGAGGATCCCTAGGAAATAGGGTTAGGTTCAAAATAGACTACGGGTAGACTATATATACGGGAAAAGAGGGAAGTTGGATCATTCAATTAGAATCGGACGGTTGAGAATCTATAGGTTAGAAAGTCCAAAAAAGGAAATGGTGATGTTTTGTAGATGTTTGGGGATGTTCCGGACCCAACGGTGATGACTGTCCGGGTCGGGTTCGGGACAGTTTCGGACACGCGCGAGGGGTTGATGCACTGCGCAAAGAGGGGTTAGGCGAACGAGGTCAAGTGTGTGGTTGGACTGAGAAGAGAGAGGAGGAATGCAACCCGGCAACAGTTTCCGGAGATCGAAAACGTCAGACGATAGACCGGCTATACTGCCGCTATATTTATCCATTGGGGCGTCAAACGAACTCCGAATGCGGTGAAACTTGGCAGGTGGTCTACTAACAACAAAACAACACCGCACGCCAACTTTCATCCCATTCCGAGAACATTTTCCGGCCACTTCTAAAATAATATTCGGACGTGCCGCGGGCGCGTGCAAGTGTGTCTGGGCTCAGAACGGATAACGGATGGAACTGGGGGAACCCGGACGGATGTAAGTTTTGAAAACATGATGATGCAATGCACATGATGACATGGCAAGATGCAACACGCAAGCAAATGACAAGGCAACAACAGCGAATAACTGGACGGCACCTGGCGCAATGGTCTTGGGGCGTCACAACACTCCACCACTACGAGAGGATCTCGTCCCGAGATCTAGAATGGCACTGGAGGGAAAACGGAAGGGAAAGAGAAGAGGTAAAGCTAAGTTGCTTCTTCACAAATGAGTGAAACCAAAGAACCTTGAGAGGTTGAATAAATTGAAAGAAAGAATGCAACGGAGAAGAACAAAGTTGCAAACACTCCGTTAAGAAAGAGGAATAAGAAAGAACCGATTCGGGCAGCACTCCGGTTGAAAAAAAATGCAAGACTTGATAAGATGAAAAGAACTTGAGCAGAGGACACAACACTCCGGTTAAATTGATAAGCATGAAAAGAGCACGATCCTGACAAAACAACAAGATGGGTTGAAGAGAGCAACGTCACAATGCCTCCGGAACACAAGAATAGAAGTTGGATCGTTGGAAAGGAAAGAATTGAGAAGAAAATGCCATCTTCTACCACAAAAGAATTTGAAAAGAATCCTTAGAAAGAAGTATTGGACGGAGTTGTTGGAAAATCAGCAACGAAAGCAAAAGGCTGCTTGTGGGCTTATGGAAAACATCTCAAAATCAAGAGGTGAAATTCTGCCACTAACGGAAACGAAAGATTGGATTGATGTCAACAAGGAGTTGAGAAGCTTATTTCACCGGTAGGATAAATGAAGAACTTGGATCATATATGAGCACCATAAATAGCGACAATCCTTAGAGAAGGCTTTAGGAGAAACATGATACAAGATAACTCCAACGAAGAGATTGGTGGATTTAAAATATCTCACTCTTGACAACATGTGAATCATGAAACACACGGAAATTATCAAAATGACATAATACCACCTCAAAAGATAAGATAGAGCGAATTGGACTTTGAGATGCAAGATGAAGAATGCTTGAGCTCCTCTGCAAAAAATCTCGATGAACACTTCGAGAAGGAATTAAATCCTTGATGAACCATCATATGGAACCTCCATGAAGAACTCCGGTAACAAAAGAATAACGAAAAGAAAGAGAAGTTGAAGACACAAGGTGAATCCTTGTAACGATCTAGATGA
The DNA here is from genome assembly GCF_002162155.2 of Triticum dicoccoides. Classification (NCBI taxonomy): domain Eukaryota; kingdom Viridiplantae; phylum Streptophyta; class Magnoliopsida; order Poales; family Poaceae; genus Triticum; species Triticum dicoccoides. Next base: position 538,780,892 of record NC_041386.1, on the reverse strand, counting down.
ATCTCCGTGGTGATATAATTGAAATAGGTTGGAACTCTGGGCAAAATAGAAGATGAAACAATTGAAATCAAGAATTTGATGAGCCTCCAAAATAAAGAATTAATCACTTGGAAGAAACAAGAGTAAGAATTACATTATGCGTATCCCTCATTAATTAAAATTGATGACAAGCAATGGATTTGGCATACTACTTATTCTCGTAGCACAAACTTGAGAAGGTCTTCAACGAACCACCCGTAGGATTGGAAAAACGAATGAATTGATATGATAACGAATGACGAGAACTCTTGCACGAACCACCGTAAGAATTAAAATGACCGAAGGAAAGATAAAGGAACACCGGGAAGAATTATGAAATGAATGAAGATACTTGAGAGAATTTAGATTCAAGTGAACGAATAGATCTCGAGGTGATTAGAGAAATTTGAATGATGCACTGGTAAGATTTAGAGAATGACAACTGACAGCTGAGAATGAATAAACCCAAAATGATGGCCTTCGGGGAATCAAACTGAAAAGACTCTTGAATTGCTCTGGATGGATGAAAAGAATTCTCACAGTTGAGATCAATTATGAGAAGATGGCATAAAGCTAGCATCATGAATCTTGAAGAGAATGGATAATATATGGAGGTAAAACTCTTCTTCGGTCTTCAAATGCAGAGAATGACGATGAGAAACACCACCATGAATCGTTGATGCACTCCGGAATGAAAAATAGAAAAGGTTGAGCCAATGATGAAAAGAATTTGACAGATCTTGGAGAAAGGCATTTGACTGATGATAATTCATTCTTACGTCAAACTTTGAAAAGAATTTGAGAAGCTCCGGGAAAATTGGAAGAGTCAGATAAGATCCTGGGAAAAGACCTGTGGGTTAGGGCCCACTCAAAAGATACACCGTATAACGATTTCAAAGAGAGATTGCACTGGTTGAATTTAAATGGCTTGAATGAGATAACATCCTCGAAAGAGCTTGAACGAAAGCAGAGTGTAAGCACGAATCTTCGGGATATCTTGAGCACTCCGGAACAATTTATTAGCGAGAAATGAATGATTATGAGGTGCACCGGCATGAGAAGGTATTTGAAATGAGGAAAAAGATATGATGAACAAAGCTTGAATTAAATCCACCGGAGAAAGAAAAGAATGAAGAATGACGAACTTGAAGCTCCATTAGAATCTTCATGAGAATAGCCGGATAAGAACATTGACGGAAAAAGAATGGAGAGGCTTCACATCAATAAGATGGATACTTGATCAAGAAATCTGAATCCTTCAAGAAAACAAGGGTGGGAGGGTGGGAAAACACCGTTGAGAAGAAATGATAATTGATCTTGCTGATGTTGAAATGATCGGATCCACTTGAAGAGAAACACGCCGGTGAAAAGGATTGACAAGACAATCTCGATTATCATGAAGGATTGGTATTCACATCGGAGTATGAGAACACCATTTGGCGAAGGTATGGAATCAACACTTGATATTGAAGCAACTCGAATACCACAACTCAAAAACAAAACAAAGGATTGGCTTGCAAAATAAGCCGGAACAAACATATGATAGAGATTTCGTCCGAAGTTTTCGTGGTGGGGCCTACACGGGCTCGATCGTACAACACCATCATGTACAAGGCAGTGCACATGACATACGAAGCGTCCCCGAGTCGGCATATCCAAGGACTCTTTAAGACACAACGATACCACTATAAAACCAATCGTGGATAGACGTACCACTAGACGTCGAACCCCAATTTCATATCATACATCTGTCTGAAAGATATCCTAAGAGCTACTTGAATTCCCACTTATAAACTCCCGAAATTTTCCCAGTTATGCAATCAAGTGTTGGGGATACAGGGGAAGCATAATATCTCACCCAAAACTAGCAAATCCTACATCCAGCTGTATCCATCCTTCAACACATAACCAAGGAACCTTCGGAAATCATCTACCTCAACCTTCGAAAAGCATCCGTTATACAAGTTATGGCAATACTCCCGAACTCCCGCCCCAGTACTGGGTGGCGTCGAGGTTATCTCACCAACAACTGCATAAAAGAGATTTTCGATGTCAGCGAATTAAGCTCGGGTATTCCAGAACTGCAACGATAAAATTGTGATGACAACACCTCGGAGCTCAACTCCCCGGGACACTGCCACAACCCCTAAATGACAAGAGGCACCAAGAACAATGTTATCCTCACAAATCGATTGAAACAATTCCAAGATACCCACGTGATCCTAAAAAAATTATAGTGAAATTTGAGAAGAGAAGAGTCAAAACTCTACGTCAGGATGCCTTACGAGAGCGATGAAGGGACTAGGGAGTAAAAAAAAATCCTAAATTGTCCGATATATAATTCCTAAATGACTCAAAACATTTTTCTAGACTCAACTCGTCAGCTAATTCGATCAAGCAGGGGGGCTCCTAAGGTCGGGGACGGCTCTGATTACCAACTTGTAACGCCCTCGATGCGGCTATATCTCCCACGTGCCGAAGCACGGCTTAGAGGCATAACCGCATTGAAAGCAATGTCGCAAGTGAGGCTTCACACAACCCATGTAATACATAAGGGGAAAAGATACATAGTTGGCTTATAATCGCCACTTCACACAAATATATGAATAAAGCATTACATCAACCATATACAATCAGGTCCGACTACGGAACCAAAATAAAAGAAGACTACCCCAAATGCTACACAGATCCCTGATCGACCCCAACTGGGCTCCATTACTGATCAACTAGAATGAAGCAACACAAAGGACAAGATCTTCATAGAGCTCCTCCTTGAGCTTGGTTGAGTCACCTGCACGGTATCATCGGCACCTGCAAACTGGTTTTGGAAGTATCTGTGAGTCACGGGGACTCAGCAATCTCACACCCTCGCAATCAAGACTATTTAAGCTTATGGGTAAGGTAAAGGTATGAGGTGGAGCTGCAGCAAGCGACTAGCATATTTGGTGGCTAACATATACGCAAAAGAGAGCGAGAAGAGAAGGCAAAGCACGATCGAGAAACTATGATCAAGAAGTGATCCTAGAGCAACCTACGTCAAGCGTAACTTCAACACTATGTTCACTTCCCGGACTCCGCCGGAAAGAGACCATCACGGTTACACACGCGGTTGATGTATTTTAATTAAGGTCAACTTCAGGTTTTCTACAACTATTAACAAATTCCCATCTGCCCATAACCGCGGGCACGACTTTCGAAAGTTCAAATCCCTGCAGGGGTGTCCCAACTTAGCCCATCACAAGCTCTCACGGTCAACGAAGGATATTCCTTCTCCCAAGACAATCCGACCAGGCTCGGTATCCAGGTTACAAGACATCCTCGACAATGGTCAAACAAGTCCAGCAACACCGCCCGAATGTGCTGACAAATCCCGATAGGAGCTGCACATATCTCGTTCTCAGGGCACACTCAGATTGTCCAAACTTCTGGTAGGCCAGCCCAGAGTTGCCCCTGGTGGCCACCGGCGGCTGACAAGTTGGACCAACACTTAGAGGAGCACTGTCTCGGGGTTTTTAATAAAGATGACCCTTGAGTCCGCGGAACCCAAGGGAAAAAAGGCTAGGTGGCGAATGGTAAAACCAATGTTGGGCATTGCTGGAGGAGTTTTATCCAAGGCGAACTGTCAAGGGGTTCCCATAATAGCCCAACCGCATAAGGAACGCAAAATCCGGGAACATAACACCGATATGACGGAAACTAGGGCGGCAAGAGTGGAACAAAACACCAGGCATAAGGCCGAGCCTTCCACCCTTTACCAAGTATATAGATGCATCAATTAAATAAGAGATAATGTGATATCCCAACAAGTAAACATGTTCCAACAAGGAACAACATCTCCATGTTCCAACAAGGAACAAACTTCAATCTTCACCAGCAACTAACAATGCTATAAGAGGGGCTGAGCAAAGCGGTAACATAGCCAAACAACGGTTTGCTAGGACAAGGTGGGTTAGAGGCTTGGTTCACAATATGGGAGGCATGATAAGCAAGTGGTAGGTATCGCAGCATAGGCATAGCAAAAGAGCGAGCAACTAGCAAGCAAAGATAGAAGTGATTTCGAGGGTATGGTCATCTTGCCTAAAATCCCGCAAGGAAGAAGAACGAGTCCATGAAGAAGATAAATGGACGTAGACGAACGGGTCCTCACAAACATGACGTTATTGGAACCAACCCGAAGAAGCAACACCGGAAAGAAGCAAACACCATAGTAAACAACCACCACATAAGCATGACATGATGCACAACCAAATATGATGCATGTCCGGTTTAAAGATACATGGCATGGCAAAGTGCACAAGCAATCCTACAAATTAAGTGGAGCTCAATATGTAACTCCGTTGCATATTGACGAAACACCACGTGACTTATTAAGTTCAATCTTGTTTATGTACCCAACAATATTAAATTTTGCTAAACATGGCAAGAGGGTGAAGCAAAGAAAACTACCTATCTAGTCAAGTTTAAATGAGGCCGGAAACAACAAACAACAAGTCCGGAAACTCCTCATGTGCATATATTGGTTATGGTACTGTTCTGCCCTAAACACAATTTTAGAGTTATTAAACATGCAAAGTAAAGCCACCATGTTAAACAAGGCAAAATTCTACCCCATTTACATATAAAGTTTATTAAAATCCGAGTTATGATTATTTAGTTATGAATTAAATCATTTTAACATGGCCTATGAGAAAATTGATGCAGACAGCAAGTTAAACATTTCAACCATGGTTGAAAGTTGGGTATTATGAAACTAGACAAGATTCCAAGCATTTTTCATATATAACTTATTTTAATCTGATGCACGGTTTGTGAGATATTAAATGAATGAACATGGAGGGTTTTTCTGTAAAACTGCAGTTCCCTGGAATAAATACTAAATTCGTAGAACTGAAAAAAAACATTACGGGCTGAAACTGAGCAAACGGGCCAACAGGGTAATAGGCGCAACATGACTATCACACGCCCATGGCGCCAAATAGCGAAGGTTGTGGGGAGCTCACCCATGGGCTTGGCCCGTTCTGTGGTGCGGTTTGGTCTAGCAGCGGCTGGGCTAGGCCTTGCTCACGCGGCCCACGATGGCGCTGGAGGTGGGCCTTGCTGTCGATGCGCTGGAGGCTCGGTCAACGCTCGTTCATCCCTGACGAGAGGAAGCAGGTGGCAGCAGGACTCACGGCATCGGCGGACCTCAGGGAAGAAGATGGCGGCGGCTGGGTTCATGGCCGTCGGAGAACGACGTGGAGGAGGCATCGGGGATGGACAGATCCGGCTGGAGACAAGACCATGACGGGGCGACCTGGGATGAGGCAGAGGAGCGGTCGCACGGGTCGAGCGAAGGAGGCGCCGTGGGTGTGCATCCAACTTGTGGGTGTGCATCCAACTTGCTTGCTCACGAAGACCTAGGGCACTTGAGGAGGCCCATTGTTGGAATATACAAGCCAAGTTCTATAATGAAAAATTCCCACTAGTAAATGAAAGTGACAAAACAAGAGACTCTTTATCATGAAGATCATGGTGCTACTTTGAAGCACACGCGTGGAAAAAAGGATAGTAGCATTGTCCCTTTTATTTTTATTATTTTTATATTTTATTTGGCCTTTTTTGCCTTTCTTTTTTTGGCCTTTTTTTGGGACAATGCTTTATAATGATGATCATCACACTTCTATTTATTTACAACTCAAAGATTACAACTCGATACTAGAACAAGATATGACTCTATATGAATGCCTCCGGCGGTGTACCGGGATTGCGATGAATCAAGAGCAACATGTATGAAAAATTATGAACGGTGGCTTTGCCACAAATACGATGTCAACTACATGATCATGCAAAGCAATATGACAATGATGATGCGTGTCATAATAAAAAGGAACGGTGGAAAGTTGCATGGCAATATATCTCGGAATGGCTATGAAAATGCCATAATAGGTAGGTATGGTGGCTGTTTTGAGGAAGGTAAATGGTGGGTTTATGGTACCGGCGAAAGTTGCGCGGTACTAGAGAGGCTGGCAATGGTGGAAGGGTGAGAGTGCTTATAATCCATGGACTCAACATTAGTCATAAAGAACTCACATACTTATTGCACAAATCTATTAGTTATCGAAACAAAGTACTACGCGCATGCTCCTAGGGGGATAGATTGATAGGAAAAGACCATTGCTCGTCCCCGACCGCCACTCATAAGGAAGACAATCAATACATAAATCATGCTCCGACTTCGTCACATAACGGTTCACCATACGTGCATGCTACAGGAATCACAAACTTCAACACAAGTATTTCTCAAATTCACAACTACTCAACTAGCATGACTCTAATATCACCATCTCCATATCTCAAAACAATTATCAAGTATCAAACTTCTCATAGTATTCAATGCACTTCATATGAAAGTTTTTATTATATCCCTCTTGGATGCCCATCATATTAGGACTAAATTCATAACCAAAGAAAATTACCATGCTGTTTAGGACTCTCAAAATAATATAAGTGACGCATGAGAGTTCATCTATTTCTATAAAACCACCACTATGCTCTAAAAGGATATAAGTGAAGCACTAGAGCAAAAGACAAACTACTCCAAAAGATATAAGTGAAGATCAATGAGTAGTCGAATAATTATGCAACTATATGAAGACTCTCTAACATTAAAGAATTTCAGATCTTGGTATTTTATTCAAACGGCAAGCAAAACAAAAGAAAATAAAATGACGCTCCAAGCAAAACACATATCATGTGGTAAATAAAAATATAGCTCCAAGTAAAGTTACCAATGAACGAAGACGAAAGAGGGGATGCCTTACGGGGCATCCCCAAGCTTAGGCTTTTGGTTGTCCTTTAATATTACCTTGGGGTGCCTTGGGCATCCCCAAGCTTAGGCTCTTGCCACTCCTTGTTCCATAATCCATCAAAACTTAACCCAAAACTTGAAAACTTCACAACACAAAACTTAAAAGTAGAAAATTTTGTGAGCTCCGTTAGTGAAAGAAAACAAAACACCACTTCAAGGTACTGTAATGAACTCATTTTTTATTTATATTGGTGTTAAACCTACTGTATTACAAATTTTCTATGGTTTATAAACTCTTTTACTAGCCATAGATTCATTAAAATAAGCAAACAACACAAGAAAAACAGAATCTGTTAAAAACAGAACAGTCTGTAGTAATCTGTAACTAACGCAAACTTCTGGAACCCCAAAAATTCTAAAATAAATTTCTGGACGTGAGTAATTTATGTATTAATCATATGCAAAAATAATTAACTAAATATCACTCTCCAATAAAAAATGGCAGCTAATCTCGTGAGCACTAAAGTTTCTGTTTTTTACAGCAAGATCGCAAAGACTTCACCCAAGTCTTCCCAAAGGTTCTACTTGGCACAAACACTAATTAAAAGCATAAAACCACATCTAAACAGAGGCTAGATGAATTATTTATTACTAATCAAGAGCAAAAAGCAAGGAACTAAAATAAAATTGGGTTGCCTCCCAACAAGCGCTATCGTTTAACGCCCCTAGCTAGGCATGATAATTTCAATTATGCTCACATAAAGGATAAGAATTGAAACATTAAGAGAGCATCATGAAGAATATGACTAGCACATTTAAGTCTAACCCACTTCCTATGCATAGGGATTTTGTGAGCAAACAACTTGTGGGAACAATAATCAACTAGCATAGGAAGGTGAAACAAGCATAACTTCAAAACTTTAAGCACATAGAGAGGAAACTTGATATTATTGCAATTCCTACAAGCATATATTCCTTCCTCATAATAATTTTCAGTAGCATCATGAATGAATTCAACAATATAACTATCACATAAAGCACTATTTTCATGATGCACAAGCATAGAATTTTTATTACTCTCCACATAAGCAAACTTCTTTTCATGAATAGTAGTGGGAGAAAACTCAACAAAATAACTATCATGTGAGGCATAATCCAATTGAAAACTAAAATCATGATGACAAGTTTCATGGTTATCATTAATATTTATAGCAAAGAAGTCATCACAATAATCATCATAGATAGCAACTTTGTTCTCATAATCAATTTGAACCTCTTCCAAAATAGTGGATTCATCACAAAATAAAGTCATGACCTCTCCAAATCCACTTTCATCAATGTAATCGTCATAAATAGGAGGCATGATTTCATCATAATAAATTTGCTTATCAAAACTTGGGGGACAACAAATATCATCTTCATCAAACATAGCTCCCCCAAGCTTGTGGCTTTGCATATCATTATGTGACGCCCCAAGACCGGAGCTTCGGTTGCCTTCCAGGGTTTCCGACTTTCGTCGTGTGATTTGTTTGGTTCTTTGCATTCATCATTGCATAATGTCATCATGCCATCATGTCATTTCTTTTCTTAACTCATCTAAATAATGGCATGGACCTTTGATCCATTTAAATCGAGGGAATTCACTTGTGATTTCTCTTTATAACATATTAAAGCCTCTCAATACTATTAGGGAGCTATGATAAAAATTATTCCATTTATTTAGAATTAACCATAACACTCTTGCAAATATCCCATGCCTTTTTCCTTCTCAACTCTTGGTCTCTAACTTTGTCATATTTTACTTTCATCATTTTCCGGAGCTCGACCAAAATCCGAACATTTTTGGACCTTCCTAACCCTCACTTCCTATTTGAACCTTTTGAATTCAAATCAAATGAGTTTGAATTTAAACTTTGAGATATGCCCACTCCATTTTTCTTGGATCGTACTCATTTTATGAGTTCGGGAAATTTAACCGCATGCCCAAATTCTTTCTCTAACTCCCCCTCTTCCTTTTTCTCCTCTCTATGCTTTCTGTTAAAGGGAATATATATAGAGGGAGAGAGAGCAGAGCCCAGCTGGTCACTTGGGCCTCCTAGCTAGGCAGGCCCATTGGCCCAGCCGCCCTCAACCCTAGCCGATCGCCCTTGGTCCCTCCTAGCGCCGCCAGAGAGATCAAGAGATCCCTCGACCTCTCCCCTCTGCCCGATTCCCCAACCTCTCCTCTCGTCCTCCCGGTGCCTGGCCCTCTCCTCCCAGCGCCTTCCCGAGCGCCATGGACGCCACCCGCTCCCTGCAGTCGCCCCTTGCCGGATCCTGCAGGCCGCCGCCTGGTTCCCTCGTGCCCCGTCGGATGTCCTTCCTCACGCCGGCGAGCATGACGCCCTCCGCGCGGCCCCCTTCCTCTGCTACTCCTCCTTCTTCTCTGTTGCGTCTCCGGCGCCGCACCACCGGAGCTGCTGCTTCCCTGCGACCTCGAGCCCCAAGCACCACCTAGTCACCCTGCTTCGTCCGGCCGCCGCGTCGCCATGCTCCAGCACCGCTTCGAGCTCGTCTTCCTCGACCTCCATGCCATCCCGGAGTCCCTCGCCGCTGCTGCACGGTCCAGCCTAGACATCCACCTCGCCATGCTCTTGCTTCCTCTCCAGCGTGCCAACCCAGCCTTCGACCTCCCCTGCAGCTCTCGCCGCCATGCCGAGTCCTGCTGCTATTGTTGCTTCGCTGTAGAGCTCCGCCGCGTCAAGTACCCCTGCTTTCGAGCGACAGGACGGGGTCCCGTGCCTGTGTTGACTTCCCTGTCGCAAGCCTCCATGCGGCTTCGTCGTTCTCCCGAGGTCCTTATGCTACTTCTTTTCAGACCATCAAGATCGACAAGGTCAACTATAGGGATACCACGTACCACGACACACGGATGCCCGAACGAGTACCACGACAGACCGCCCAGTACCCCTTCGAATCCTTCAAGACTGTCAAGTGAACGACTACCATCGCTCCAAGATCCGAACGGCTACGACGACATGAACATCTACGGAACGTTTACGACTAAACGATGAACCGCCAAGGCCGGCCACAACCCTTGTACCACTACTATCGCCAAGTACCACGACGACCGAAGCATAGTACCTCTACGTTTGCCATGTACATCGACCGTCACCGAAGACCCGTGTAGCACTAACGCCAAGTTCCCCTACCGTCGCCCTCGGAAACATCGAATGCATCAAGTCCTTCTCCGAGACATGTACCACTACTTCCTCTACCGTCGCGAGAACGTCTACTTCCTCTACTTTGCACCGACTCGTTCCGCCTCGAAATGCACCCTTGGAAGGTATAACTGCCAGACCAACGACCGTGGACAAATGCATGTTGTATGTGATGTCCGCGTTTGCACCGTGTCCGAGTTGTCATTACACGTCTCCCCTCGTTTGCCATGCCGTCGACCCGTGGGAACCCGGTATCTGGGATCACCCCACCATCCTTGCGTGACTCACTCCCGTCACACTTTCTTTTCACCGGCATCTCAATCGAGTTACCGGAACCGGAATGTTGCCATGGCACCATTTCCGTTTTGTCATCGTGGCACCCCTTTCTTTCTACCACGGTGACAAATGCTTCATAAAATGCTCTTATCAACTTTTTCATAAATATTGCATAAAACTTGCATGTCATCCGCATCATGATAATAACTTTTAAAATGGTTAAAATTGATGTTTGCATTAATTATTAAATGCATATGAGGATTTACCGGAATTGTTGTTTGATGTTTCCGGCCTCATTTGAAATGCCTAACTATGTATTTTACTCATGTTTCACCTCTTGCGACATTGCTTACAATGCGGTTATGCCTCTAAGTCGTGCTTCGACACGTGGGAGATATAGTCGTATCGTGGGTGTTATACATTAGCATCATGGATATTCAAGGAATTCATACAAACAACATTGCAATCATGCTCATCATTCAAATATTTAGTGCCAAACATTCTAATGCATTCTTCTTCTAGCACTTGAGCACAATTATCGGAATCCTTATTCTCATGATAGATATTAAAAATATGAAGAATATGAGGTACTCTTAATTCCATTTTTTTATAATTTTCTTTTATAGACTAAACTAGTGATAAAACAAGAAACTAAAAGATTTGATTGCAAGATCTAAAGACATACCTTCAAGCACTAACCTCCCCGGCAACGGTGCCAGAAAAGAGCTTGATGTCTACTACACAATCTTCTTCTTGTAGACGTTGTTGGGCCTCCAAGTGTAGAGATTTGTAGGACAGTAGCAAATTTCCCTCAAGTGGATGACCTAAGGTTTATCAATCCGTGGGAGGCGTAGGATGAAGATGGTCTCTCTCAAGCAACCCTGCAACCAAATAACAAAGAGTCTCTTGTGTCCCCAACACACCCAATACAATGGTAGATTGTATAGGTGCACTAGTTCGGCGAAGAGATGGTGATACAAGTGGTATATGGATGATAGATATGGGTATTTGTAATCTGAAAATATAAAAATAGCAAGGTAACTAATGATAAAAGTGAGCACAAACGGTATTGCAATGCGTTGAAACAAGGCCTAGGGTTCATACTTTCACTAGTGCAAGTCCTCTCAACAATAATAACATAATTGGATCACATAACTATCCCTCAACATGCAACAAAGAGTCACTCCAAAGCCACTAATAGTGGAGAACAAACAAAGGGATTGTGGTAGGGTACGAAACCACCTCAAAGTTATTCTTTCCAATCAATCCGTTGGGCTATTCCTATAAGTGTCACAAATAGCCCTAGAGTTCATACTAGAATAACACCTTAAGACACAAATCAACCAAAACCCTAATGTCACCTAGATACTCCAATGTCACCTCAAGTATCCGTGGGTATGATTATATGATATGCATCACACAATCTCAGATTCATCTATTCAACCAACACATAGAACCTCAAAGAGTGCCCCAAAGTTTCTACCAGAGAGTCAAGACGAAAATATGTGCCAACCCCTATGCATAGGTTCCCAAGGTCACGGAACCCGCAAGTTGATCACCAAAACATACATCAAGTGGATCAATAGAATACCCCATTGTCACCACAGGTATCCCACGCACGACATACATCAAGTGTTCTCAAATCCTTAAAGACTCAATCCGATAAGATAACTTCAAATGGAAAACTCAATCCATTACAAGAGAGTAGAGGGGAAGAAACATCATAAGATCCAACTATAATAGCAAAGCTCACAATACATCAAGATCGTACCACCTCAAGAACACGAGAGAGAGAGAGAGAGAGATCAAACACATAGCTACTGGTACATACCCTCAGCCCCGAGGGAGAACTACTCCCTCCTCGTCATGGAGAGCGTCGGGATGATGAAGATGGCCACCGGAGAGGGATTTCCCCCTCCGGCAGGGTGCCAGAACGGGTCTAGATTGGTTTTCGGTGGCTACAGAGGCTTCTGGCGGTGGAACTCCCGATCTATTGTGTTCCCCGAAGTTTTTAGGGTATATGGGTATATATGGGAGGAAGAAGTACGTCGGTGGACCTACGGGCTGTCCACGAGGAAGGGGGGTGCACCCAGGGGGTGGGCGCGCCCCCACCCTTGTGGGCAGCCCGGGACTCTCCTGGTCCATCTCCGATACTCTGTGGGCTTCTTCTGGTCCACAAATAAGTTCCGTGAAGTTTCAGGTCAATTGGACTTCGTTTGATTTTCCTTTTCTGCAATACTCTAAAACAAGGAAAAAACAGAAACTGGCACTGGGCTCTGGGTTAATAGGTTAGTCCCAAAAATAATATAAAAGTGCATAATAAGGCCCATAAACATCCAAAATAGATAATATAATAGCATGGAACAATCAAAAATTATAGATACGTTGGAGACGTATCATGCTCCATGAGCCGCACGTCTCGGCGCGAGGGCGCCATCTTGGTGCGGAGGGGGCGGAGGCGCTCTGTGAGCCACATCGCCCACAGTCGGGGGCGGGCGAGGCAGCGAGAGGGATGGTGCAAGAGAGCCCCCCGCGGCGCTGACGAGCTCGGCGATGCGGTCCAACCAGTCCTCGTAGAGGTCGTCGACCGGGCGATAGCGCAGGAGTCGCGTGCCATGAGCAGCACGACCTACGTGTCCGTGGGGGCACGTCGAGCGTGAGACGGTGAGCCGGCCGGAGTCAGCAACGGGGTGGCGGTGCGGCCGTTTCGACGCATGGAGGGGTGCAGTGAGGAAGCTTGCTGCTCGTTTGCTGCCAGACCGGTGGCGGCGTTGGCGTCGGGTGACAGAGAACGACGGGGAAGCCCACCGACAGGGGCTGTCTGAGCGACACGGGTGGGGAGGGTGGCCCGGCGCTCAGCGCGGGCCCGACGAGCATCTGCCATGAACTTGGTGGAGTGGCGAAGCGTGGATTGACGAAGGGGAAGGCTTCAGCGCACCCCTACCTGGCATGCCAAATGTCGGATTTCAGGTTCCGGCAAAACCCTTGAGGTTCGAACACTGGGGTGCGCACAAAGATCTCTCCCCCTCTCTAGCTCGCACACATCATGATCTCACGACCTAGCTCGACGAACCCAAAGAACACGAGACGCAAGAGTTTATACTGGTTTGGGCCACCGATGTGGTGTAATACCCTACTCCAGTGTGGTGTGGTGGATTTCCTCTTGGGCTGAGGATGAACAGTTACAAGGGAAGAACAACCTCCTGAGGAGAGGTGCTCTTGTGCTCGGTGTGCGTGGTCAAGGATTCTCTCTAGACGAGCCGATCTGAGATGAGATGCCTCCCTATGGTGGTGGCTAGTCCTATATATAGAGGCCCGGGTCCTCTTCCCAAATATTAGGCGGGAAGGGATCCCACAATGGCCAATTTGAAGGGGGACAACTAGTACAAGCTATCCTGACAAAAGTAGTCTTCGCCTGCCAAAGGCTCTGGTGGTGATGCTGTCTTGGGCTCCATGATGACCTCCGTCCTGCTATCCTACTAGTCTTGGTCTTGTTGCACCGATATGGAAACCTTTGACTGATGCATCGGACTCCTCGCCTGCGCTTGCCTCTTTAGCACCAAAGAGGAAACGAGGACACTGCGCGCGCTGGCGCCCGCCTGGCTCCAGTCGTCATGGCTTGTGTCACAGGAACATCGCGAGGTGTCCCTTGCCTTGATCTCTCCACCCCTCGTGAGCCAGCCTGACGAGGCCGACCCTGAGGAGATCTTGCATCGTCCGTTGATACATCTCCGTCGTATCTATAATTTTTGATTGTTCCATGCCAATATTCTACAACTTTCATATACTTTTGGCAACTTTTTATACTATTTTTGGGACTAACATATTGATGCAGTGCCCAGTGCCAGTTCCTGTTTGTTGCATGTTTTTTGTTTCGCAGAATATCCATATCAAACAGAGTCAAAACGGGATAAAAACTGATGGAGATTTTTTTGGATTATATACGATTTTTGGGAAGAAAAATCCACGCGAGACGGTGCCCGAGGGAGGCATGACGCAGGGAGGCGCACCCCTGACCCTCGTGGCCACCCCGTAAGGCGGTTGATGCCCTTCTTTCGCCACAAGAAAGCTAATATCCGGATAGAGATCATGTTAAAATTTCAGCCCAATCGGAGTTACATATCTCCGGGACTATAAGAAACGGTGAAAGGGAAGAATCTGAGAACGCTGAAACAGAGAGAGACAAAGAGACAAATCCAATCTCGAAGGGGCTCTCGCCCCTCCCATGCCATGGAGGCCAAGGACCGGAGGGGAAACCCTTCTCCCATCTAGGGAGGAGGTCAAGGAAGAAGAAGAAGAAGAAGGGGGGCCCTCTCCCCCTCTCTTCCGGTGGCGCCAGAACACCGCCGCGGCCATCATCATCACAACAATATTCACCAACAACTTCACCGCCATCATCACCAACTCTTCCCCCCTTTATGCAGCGGTGTAACCCCTCTCTTATCCGCTGTAATCTCTACTTAAACATGGTGCTCAACGCTATATATTATTTCCCAATGATGTATGGCTATCCTATGATATTTGAGTAGATCCGTTTTGTCCTATGGGCTATTTGATAATCGTGATTGGTTTGAGTTGCATGTTTTATTATTGATGTTGTCCTATGGTGCTCTCCATGTCGCGCTAGCGTGAGGGATTCCTGCTGTAGGGTGTTGCAATACGTTTATGATTCGCTTATAGTGGGTTGCGTGAGTGACTGAAACACAAACCCGAGTAAGGGGGTTGTTGCGTATGGGATAAAGAGGACTTGATACTTTAATGCTATGGTTGGGTTTTACCTTAATAGTCTTTAGTAGTTGCGGATGCTTGCTAGAGTTCCAATCATAAGTGCATATGATCCAAGTAGAGCAATTATGTTAGCTTATGCCTCTCCCTCATATAAAATTGCAATAATGATTACCGGTCTAGTTATCGATTGCCTAGGGACAAATAACTTTCTCGTAACAAAAAGCTCTCTACTAAACCTAACTTGGTTGTGTCTTTATCTAAACAGCCCCTACTTTTTATTTACTAGCTCTTTATTATCTTGCAAACCTATCCAAAAACACCTACAAAGCACTTCTAGTTTCATACTTGTTCTAGGTAAAGCGAACGTCAAGCGTGCGTAGAGTTGTATCGGTGGTCGATAGAACTTGAGGGAATATTTGTTCTACCTTTAGCTCCTCGTTGGGTTCGACACTCTTACTTATCGAAAACTGTTGCGATCCCCTATACTTATGGGTTATCAAGACCTTTTTCTGGCGCCGTTGCCGGGGAGTCATAGCGTGAGGGAATATCTGTTCTGCCTTTAGCTCCTCATTGGGTTCGACACTCTTACTTATCAAAAACTATTGCGATCCCCTATACTTGTGGGTTATCAAGACCTTTTTTTGGCGCAGTTGCCGGGGAGCAATAGCGTGGGGTGAATATTCTCGTGTGTGCTTGTTTGCTTTATCACTAAGTAATTTTTATTTGATGTTCTTAGTTGTTCTTTATCTTTAGTTATGGATATGGAAAACGAGATACCAAAAAAATTAGGTGTACTTGCTGCTCATGGAGATGAGGAACCTCCTAAAACCCTCGATGCTCGTTATGTGACAGATATTATGTACTATTTTGATAATCCAGAGAAAACCCCATTCAATTTGGTAATGGGAGACAAGTTGGATCAACATGAATACTTTAGGGATTATCGCTTGACTCAAAAAGGGAAACTATTATGGGATCAAATTTATATGTTATATTGGTATGCTAGGCAACTATGCTTGAGATATGATTATACTTGTTGCTCTAGGATGAAGTCTCCGCACCTTCCCTTTTCATGTGAATTTAATGATAATAAAACCTTAGCTTCTTATGCTAATGGTATATATGATTACTATGATGTGGAACAAATAGAATAATTTGTTGCTTTTATGGGTGCTTATGAAATTGAATCTATGTTCAAAGAATATGAAAATCTTTATGATGTTGTCTACAGACCTGAAAATTTAGCTATCCTTAAATATTGTTATGAGAATTATGAATACAATTCCGATATTGATGCGTTTATTGAGAAAGTCTCCGCTGTCCCAGAAGAGACTAATATCTTGCAGGAATCTATGGAAGAAGAAGTTGATGAAACTGTGAGCTAATTGGATGAAAAAGATGAGGAGGAGAGCGAAGAACAAAAGGAGGAAGAGCGGATTGATCACCCGTGCCCACCTTCTAATGAGAGTAACTCTTCAACTCATACATTGTTTAATTTCCCTTCGTGCTTACCGAAGGATGAATGCTATGATAATTGCTATGATCCCGTTGATTCTTTTGAAATATCCCTTTTTGATGATGCTTGTTATGCTTGTGGCCAAGATGCCAATATGAATTATGCTTATGGAGATGAACTTGCTATAGTTCCTTATGTTAAACATGAAATTTTTGCTATTGCACCCACGCATGATAGTCCTATTATCTTTTTGAATTCTCCCAACTACACTATATCGGAGAAGTTTGCCCTTATTAAGGACTATATTGATGGGTTGCCTTTTACTAATACACATGATGATTTTGATAGATATAATATGCATGTGCTTGCTGCTCCTACTTGCAATTATTATGAGATAGGAACTATACCTCCACCTCTCTATGTTTCCAATACGATAAAATTGCAAGAAATTGTTTATACTATGCATTGGCCTTTACTTTGTGTGCATGAATTGTTCTTTTATGACATGCCGATGAATAGGAAGAGAATTAGACTTTGTTGTTGCATGATATATGTTACTTTGTGCTCACTACTAAATTACAAATCATTGTTAATTAAAAATGGCTTTGATATACCTTGGGATCCGGGTGGATTCATTACTTGAGCACGATAGCCTAGCTTAATGGCTTTAAAGAAAGCGCTGCCAGGGAGACAACCCGGAAGTTTTTACTTCTGTTGAGTGCTTTTATATAGTTTAAAAACAACAAAAATAAAGAGGGGAACCCAAAACTTTTTCAAAAAGGAAAGCGAAAGTGAGAAAGACGAGCATTGTTGAAGTGGGAGCTAGCCTTGAACTTTGTTCATGCTCAAGGAAACTTTGTGAATCTTGATTACATGAAATTTTCAACAAAAATAATTATCCCCTTGTACAATTCCATTGTATTATAAAAATAATGTTCCAAGGTTTGCCTTTAGGATGTTTTAGATGCTTGTTGGTTTGTACGGTGCAGGACAGAAACTTTCGCTGTAGTGCGTGATTTTACATTTTTAGGTGGAACGTCAAATGGTTCTGATTCTTTCTGAACTGTATTTCTATACAAATTGTTTATTTTTACTATTTTTTGCAGAATTTTTCATGTATCAGAAGTATGGTTAATGTTCAGATTATTACAGACTGTTCTGTTTTAGACAGATTCTGTTTTTGATGCATAGTTTGCTTGTTTTGATGAAACTATCGATTTATATCAGTGGATTAAGCTATGGAAAAGTTATATTACAGTAGCTATAATGAAAAAACAAAATATGAATTGGTTTGCAACAGTACTTAGAGTAGTGATTTGCTTTATTATACTAACGGATCTTACTGGATTTTCTGTTGAAGTTTTGTGTGAATGAAGTGTTCGATGATCGAGAAGGTCTCGATGTGAGAAGAAGGAAGAGAGGAAAGAGCTCAATCTTGGGGATGCCCAAGGAACCCCAAGTAAATATTCAAGGATACTCAAGTGTCTAAGCTTGGGGATGCCCCGGAAGGCATCCCCTCTTTCTTCAACAAGTATCGGTATGTTTTCGGATTCGTTTCGTTCATGCGATATGTGCAATCTTGGAGCGTCTTTTGCATTTAGTTTTCATCTTTATTTTATGCACCATGCTGGTATGATATAGTCATTGGTTGATTTATATAATTCTCTATGCACTTCACTTATATCTTTTGAGTATGGCTTTATAGAATGCTTCATGTGCTTCACTTATATCATTTGAAGCTTGGATTGCCTGTTTCTCTTTACATAGAAACCGCCATTTGTAGAAAGAATTAAACTCTCTTGCTTCACTTATATCTATTTAGAGAGTTGACAGTAATTGGTCATTCACATGGTTAGTCATAAAATCCTACATAAAACTTGTACATCACTGAATATGGTATGTTTGATTCCTTGCAATAGTTTTGCGATATAAAGATGGTGATATTAGAGTCATGCTAGTGGGTAGTTGTGGATTAGTAGAAATACTTGTGTTGAGGTTTGTGATTCCCGTAGCATGCACGTATGGTGAACCGTTATGTAACGAAGTCGGAGCATGAGGTATTTATTGATTGTCTTCCTTATGAGTGGCGGTCGGGGACGAGCGATGGTCTTTTCCTACCAATCTATCCCCCTAGGGGCATGCGTAGTAGTACTTTGCTTCGAGGGCTAATAAAATTTTGCAATAAGTATGTGAGTTCTTTATGACTAATGTTGAGTCCATGTATTATACGCACTCTCACCATTCCATCATTGCTAGCCTCTTCGGTACCGTGCATTGCCCTTTCTCACCTCGAGAGTTGGTGCAAACTTCGCCGGTGCATCCAAACCCCGTGATATGATACGCTCTGTCACACATAAGCCTCCTTATATCTTCCTCAAAACAGCCACCATACCTACTCCCTCCGTCCGAAAAAACTTGTCATCAAAATGGACAAAAAAGGGTGTATCTAGAACTAAAATACATCTAGATACACCCCCTTTTATTCATTTTGATGACAAGTATTTCCGGACGGAGGGAGTACATATTATGGCATTTTCATAGCCATTCCGAGATATATTGCCATGCAACTTCCATCATCATCATATACATGACTTTAGCATTCATTGGCATATTGCTTTGCATGATCGTAAGATAGCTAGCATGATGTTTTCATGGATTGTCCATTTTTTGATGTCATTGCTACGCTAGATCATTGCACATCCCGGTACACCACCAGAGGCATTCATATAGAGTCATATCTTTGTTCTAGTATCGAGTTGTAATATTGAGTTATAAGTAAATAAAAGTGTGATGATCATCATTATTAGAGAATTGCCCGCCAAAAAAAGGGAGAGGCCAAATAAGCCTAAATAAAAAAGGGGGGGCCAAAGAAGCCCGCAAAAAAGAGAGAAAAAGGGGGCAATATTACTATCCTTTTACCCCACTTGTGCTTCAAAGTAGCACCATGTTCTTCATATAGAGAGTCTCTTGAGTTATCACTTTCATATACTAGTGGGAGTTTTCATTATAGAACTTGGCTTGTATATTTCGATGATGGGCTTCCTCAAATGCCCGAGGTCTTCATGAGCAAGCAAGTTGGATGCACACCCACTTAGTTTCAGTTTGAGCTTTCATATACTTATAGCTCTAGTGCATTTGTTGCATGGCAATCCCTACTCCTCACATTGACATCAATTGATGGGCATCTCCATAGCCCGTTGATTAGCCGCGTCGATGTGAGACTTTCTCCCTTTTTGTCTTCTCCACATAACCCCACCATCATTTTCTATTCCACCTATAGTGCTATGTCCATGGCTCACACTCATGTATTGCATGGCAATCCCTACTCCTCACATTGACATCAATTGATGGGCATCTCCATAGCCCATTGATTAGCCGCGTCGATGTGAGACTTTCTCCCTTTTTGTCTTCTCCACATAACCCCACCATCATTTTCTATTCCACCTATAGTGCTATGTCCATGGCTCACACTCATGTATTGCGTGAGGGTCGAAAAAGCCGAAGCGCGTTAAAAAGTATGAACCAATTGCTCGGCTTTCCATCGGGGTTGTGCATGATTTGAATATTTTGTGTAGTGAAGATGGAGCATAGCCAGACTATATGATTTTGTAGGGATAACTTTCTTTGGCCTTGTTATTTTGAAAAGACATGATTGATTTATTAGTGGGCTTGAAGTATTATTGTTTTTATGTCAAATGATAGACTATTGCTTTGAATCACTCGTATCTTAATATTCATGCCATGATTAGATATGTGATCAAGATTATGCTAGGTAGCATTCCACATCAAAAATTATCTTTTTCATCATTTACCTACTCGAGGACGAGCAGTAATTAAGCTTGGGGATGTTGATACGTCTCCGTTGTATCTATAATTTTTGATTGTTCCATGCCAATATTCTACAACTTTGATATACTTTTGGCAACTTTTTATACTATTTTTGGGACTAACATATTGATCCAGTGCCCAGTGTCAGTTCCTGTTTGTTGCATGTTTTTTGTTTCGCAGAATATCCATATCAAACGGAGTCCAAACGGGATAAAAACCGACGGAGATTTTTTTGGAATATATATGATTTTTGGGAATAAAAATCCACGCGAGACGGTGCCCGAGGGAGGCATGATAACCCAAAAGTATAGGGGATCGCAACAGTTTTCGAGGGTAGAGTATTCAACCCAAATTTATTGATTCGACACAAGGGGAGCCAAAGAATATTCTCAAGTATTAGCAACTGAATTGTCAATTCAACCACACCTGGAAACTTAGTATCTGCAGCAAAGTATTTAGTAGCAAAGTAATATGATAGTAGTGGTAACGGTAGCAAAAGGTAACAATAGTAAAAGTAGTGTTTTTGGTATTTTGTAGTGATGATAGCAATAGCAACGGAAAAGTAAATAAGCGAAGAACAATATATGGAAAGCTCGTAGGCAATGGATCGGTGATGGAGAATTATGCCAGATGCGGTTCATCATGTAACAGTCATAACCTAGGGCGACACAGAACTAGCTCCAGTTCATCAATGTAATGTAGGCATGTATTCTGAATATAGTCATATGTGCTTATGGAAAAGAACTTGCATGACATCTTTTGTCCTACCCTCCCGTGGCAGCGGGGTCCTAATGGAAACTAAGGGATATTAAGGCCTCCTTTTAATAGAGTACCGGAACAAAGCATTAGCACATAGTGAATACATGAACTCCTCAAACTACAGTCATCACCGGTAAGTATCCCGATTATTGTCACTTCGGGGTTAACGGATCATAACACATAATAGGTGACTATAGACTTGCAAGATAGGATCAAGAACTCTCATATATTGATGAAAACAT
Organism: Triticum dicoccoides; assembly: GCF_002162155.2. Taxonomy (NCBI): domain Eukaryota; kingdom Viridiplantae; phylum Streptophyta; class Magnoliopsida; order Poales; family Poaceae; genus Triticum; species Triticum dicoccoides. The sequence continues at coordinate 538,759,598 of NC_041386.1, read as the reverse complement.
AATAGGTTCAGATCTGAAATCATGGCACTCGGGCCCTAGTGACAAGCATTAAGCATAGCAAAGTCATAGCAACATCAATCTCAGAACATAATGGATACTAGGGATCAAACCCTAACAAAACTAACTCGATTACATGATAGATCTCATCCAACCCATCACCGTCCAGCAAGCCCACGATGGAATTACTCACGCACGGCGGTGAGCATCATGAAATTGGTGATGGAGGATGGTTGATGATGACGATGGCGACGGATTCCCCTCTCCGAAGCCCTGAACGGATTCCAGATCAGCCCTCCCGAGAGGTTTTAGGGCTTGGCGGCGGCTCCGTATCGTAAAACGCAATGAATCCTTCTCTCTGATTTTTTTCTCCCCTAAACCAAATATATAGAGTTGGAGTTGAGGTCAGAGGAGCTTCAGGGGGCCCACGAGGTAGGGGGCGCGCCCCCCACCCTTGTGCACAGGTGGTGGGCCCCCTGGCCTTCATATTTTGCAAGGATTTTTTATTATTTCCGAAAAGTTGTTCCGTGAAGTTTTAGGTCATTCCAAGAACTTTTGTTTCTGCACATAAATAACAGCATAGCAATTCTGCTGAAAACAGCGTCAGTCCGGGTTAGGTCCATTCAAATCATGCAAGTTAGAGTCCAAAACAAGGGCAAAAGTGTTTGGAAAATTAGATACGACAGAGACGTATCAACTCCCCAAAGCTTAAACCTTTGCTTGTCCTCAAGAAATTCAGTTGATAAACTGAAAGTGATAAAGAAAAACTTTTACAAACTCTGTTTGCTCTTGTTGTTGTAAATATGTAAAGCCAGCATTCGAGTTTTCAGCAAAGATTATGACTAACCACATTCACAATAACGCTTAGGTCTCAAGTTTACTCATATCAATGGCATAATCAACTAGCGAGCAATAATAGTAAATCTCAGATGACAACACTTTCTCAAAACAATCATAATATGATATAACAAGATGGTATCTCGCCCTTTCTGAGACTGCAAAACATAAATGCAGAGCACCTTTAAAGATCAAGGACTGACTAGACATTGTAATTCATGGTAAAAGAGATCCAGTCAAGTCATACTCAATGTAAACTAACAGTAATGAATGCAAATGACAGTGGTGCTCTCCAACTGGTGCTTTTTAATAAGAAGATGATGACTCAACATGAAATTAAATAGATAGGCCCTTCATAGAGGGAAGCAGGGATTTGTAGAGGTGTCAGAGCTCGGTTTTGAAATAGAGGTGAATAATATTTTGAGAGGTATACTTTCATTGTCAACATAACAACCAAGAGATGGCGATATCTTCCATGCTACACACATTATAGGCGGTTCCCAAACAGAATGGTAAAGTTTATACTCCCCCTTCCACCAACAAGCATCAATCCATGGCTTGCTAGAAACAACGAGTGCTTCCAACTAACAAGAGTCCCAGGGGGAGTTTTGTTTGCAATTATTTTGATTTAGTTTGCATAAAGTATGGGACTGGGCATCCCGGTGACCATCCATTTTTCTCGTGAGTGAGGAGCGGAGTCCACTCCTCTTGAGAATAACCCTCCTAACATGGAAGATACGGACAGCCCTAGTTGATACATGAGCTATTCGAGCATACAAAACAGGATATTTATTTGAAGGTTTAGAGTTTGGCACATACAAATTTACTTGGAACGGTAGGTAGACACCGTATATAGGTAGGTATGGTGGACTCATATGTAATAACTTTGGGGTTTATGGAGTTGGATGCACAAGCAGTATTCCCGCTTAGTACAGGTGAAGGCTAGCAAAAGACTGGGAAGCGACCAGCTAGAGAGCGACAACAGTCATGAACATGCATTAAAATTAATCAACACCGAATGCAAGCATGAGTAGGATATAATCCACCATGAACATAAATATCATGAAGGCTACTTTGATTTTGTTCCAACTACATGCGTGAACATGCGCCAAGTCAAGTCACTTAAATCATTCAGAGGAGGATACCACCCTATCATACCACATCAAAACCATTTTAATAGCATGTTGGCACGCAAGGTGAACCATTATAAGCTCCTAGCTAATCAAGCATGGCACAAGAACTATGACCTCTAGTTGTCATTGCAAACATGTTTATTCATAATAGGCTGAATCAGGAACGATGAACTAATCATATTTACAAAAACAAGAGAGGTCAAGTTCATACCGGCTTTTCTCATCTTAGTCAGTCCATCATATATCGTCATAATTGCCTTTCACTTGCACGGCCGAATAGTGTGAATAATAATAATAGTGCACGTGCGTTGGACTAAGCTGGAATCTGCAACCATTCAATAAATAGGAGAAGACAAGGCAATATGGGCTCTTTTGTTAGATCAACAATAATGCATAGAAGAGCCACTTCAACAATTTAATTATGGTCTTCTCCTAGCGACCCCCAAAGAAAAGAAAAGAAATAAAACTATTTACACGAGAAAGCTCCCAACAAGTAAAAGAAGAACAGGAAATCTTTTTGGGTTTTCTTTTTAATTACTCCTACAAACATGGAAAATAAACTAATTAAAAGCTACAACTAATTTTTTTGGGTTTTTCTTAAGGTTTATTGAACACACAAGAAGAAAGCATAAAAAGGAAAATAAATTAGCATGGGTTATACAATGGAAAAGTATGAGCACCGACATCTGGCAATGAGTGTGTGAATATAAATGTAATGTCGGTGAGAAATACGTACTCCCCCAAGCTTAGGCTTTTGGCCTAAGTTGGTCTATGGCCACGGTTGGCCTAGGGGATATCCATAATAATAGTTGGGGTCGTACTAAGAAGAAGAAGACTCCGATTGCCACTAGTTGGCAATCATCTCCGGATCCCACTGGTAATTAGACTGTCGTGGAGGATCAACTTGTGGTTCCGGCTCTGGCTTTGTGGCTGATGTAGGGTTCCGATAGGCGTGAATAGCCTCTAACAGAACAAGGTACTGGCCTGCAGATAAATCAAACAAGGAAGGAGCAGGCAGGGTAATAGTCTTAGGATGATGTTTATCAAAGAACAATTTGTATTTAAGCTCTCCTTCCCTATTCTTAACAATAAAATCATGTGCCACCATACTCTTATAATCTAAATAAACACGAGGCAGCACTTTTTCTTCCTTCTCATAATGCCTAATAGGTATGTTAAAATGTGCAGCTAGGCGCGAAGCGTAGATGCCTCCAAAGATGGGGCCCTTTGTACGGTTCAGACTTAACCATTTAGCAATAATGTCGCCCATACTAACAGAGTTATCACTGAATAAACTGTGGAGCAAAATAATAATATTAGGAACACTAAGGTTTCCGGGGTATTTTTATATTGCATGGATAATCAAATAACAGACAGAAAAATACTATTTTTTATTTTATTTAATATAAATAACAGAAAGTAAAAGTGGGGTACAGAAGGTTGTGCCTTCTAGTTTCGTCCATCTCATGATCATCAAAAGGAATCCACTAACAAGGTTGATCAAGTCTTGTTAACAAACTCATTCTGAATAACATGGAACCGGAGAAATTTCGAATAACACTATGTCACCTCAACGGGGATATGCACATCCCCAATAATAAGAATATCATATTTCTTCTTGACAGTAGGAAGAGGAAATTCAAAACCTCCAAATATAATCGATGGAATTTTTCCAATAGAGTTGATACTATGAACTTGAGGTTGTTTCCTCGGAAAGTGTACCGTATGCTCATTACCATTAACATGAAAAGTGACATTGCCTTTAGTGCAATCAATAACAGCCCCTGCAGTGTTCAAAAAGGTCTTCCAAGAATAATAGACATACTATCGTCCTCGGGAATATCAAGAACAACAAAGTCCATTAAAATAGCAACGTTTGCAACTACAACAGGCACATCCTCACAAATACCGACAGGTATAGCAGTTGATTTATCAGCCATTTGCAAAGATATTTTAGTAGGTGTCAACTTATTCAAATCAACTCTACGATATAAAGAGAGAGGCATAACACTAACACCGGCTCCAAGATCACATAAAGCAATTTTAACATAGTTTCTTTTAATGGAGCATGGTATAGTGGGTACTCCTAGATCTCTAAGTTTCTTTGGTATTCCACCCTTAAAAGTATAATTAGCAAGCATGGTGGAAATTTCAGCTTCCGGTATCTTTCTTTTATTAGTAACAATTTCTTTCATGTACTTAGCATAAGGATTCATTTTAAGCATATCAGTTAATCGCATACGCAAAAAGATAGGTCTAATCATTTCAGCAAAACGCTCAAAATCCTCATCATCCTTTTTCTTGGATGGTTTGGGAGGAAAATGCATGGGTTTCTGAACCCAAGGCTCTCTTTCTTTACCATGTTTCCTAGCAACAAAGTCTTTCTTACCATAACGTTGATTCTTTGATTGTGGGTTATCAAGATCAACAACAGGTTCAATTTCTATATCATTGTCATTACTAGGTTGAGCATCATCATGAACATTATCATTAACATTATCACTAGTTTCAGGTTCATTACCAGATTGTGTTTCAGCATCATAAATAGAAATATTATTTGGATTTTCAGGTGTTTTAGTAATAGGTTCACTAGAAGCATGCAAAGTCCTATCATTTTTCTTTTTCTTCCTATTAGAAGGACTAGGTGCATCCACATTATTTCTCTAAGAATCTTCCTCAATTCTCTTAGGGTGGCCTTCAGGATACAAAGGTTCCTGAGTCATTTTACCACCTCTAGTCATAACTCTAACATCATTATCATTGTTCTTGCTATTTAATTCAATCATTTTGAGCTTTGAGTACTTGTTCTACTTGAGTGGTAACCATAGAAGCATGTTTACTAATAAGCTTTAGTTCACCTTTGACATTAGTCATATAATCACCCAAGTGTTCAAGCATTTTTGAATTGTATTTCAATTGTCTACCAAAATAAGCATTGAAGTCTTCTTGCTTAGCCATAAATTTATCAAACTCATCTAAGCATGGGCTAGCAAACTTAGTAAATGGGATTTCAGCTTTATCATATCTATAGAGATAATTTACCTTTACTACCTGTGTCGGGTTATCAAGACCATGAGTTTCTTCAATAGGTAAAGGATTAAGATCATATATTTCTTCAACAAGCGGTAAATTAAGACCATGTATTTCTTTAATAGGAGGTAAATTCTTAACATCTTCAGCTTTAATACCTTTTTCTTTCATAGATTTCTTTGCCTCTTGCATATCTTCAGGACAGAGAAATAGAATACCCCTCTTCTTCGGAGTTGGTTTAGGAATAGGCTCAGGAATTGGCTCCGGAGCTGGCTCAGGAAGTGTCCAATTATTTTCATTTGTCAACATATTATTCAATAGAATCTCAGCTTCATCCGGTGTTCTTTCCCTGAAAATAGAACCAGCACAACTATCCAGGTAATCTCTGGAGGCATCGGTTAGTCCATTATAAAAGATATTAAGTATTTCATTTTTCTTAAGAGGATGATCAGGCAAAGCATTAAGTAACTTGAGAAGCCTCCCCCAAGCTTGTGGGAGACTCTCTTCTTCAATTTGCACAAAATTATATATATCCCTTAAAGCATCTTGTTTCTTATGAGCAGGAAAATATTTAGCAGAGAAGAAATAAATCATATCCTGGGGACTACGCACACAACCAGGATCAAGAGAATTAAACCATATCTTAGCATCACCCTTTAATGAGAACGTAAATATTTTAAGGATATAAAAGTAACGAGTTCTCTCATTAGTAGTGAACAGGGTGGCTATATCATTTAATTTAGTAAGATGTGCCACAACAGTTTCAGATTCATAGCCATGAAAAGGATCAGATTCAACCAAAGTAATTATATCAGGATCAACAGAGAATTCATAATCCTTATCAGTTACACAGATAGGTGAAGTAGCAAAAGAAGGGTCAGGTTTCATTCTAGCATTAAGAGATTGCTGATTCCATTTAGCTAATAATCTCTTGAGTTCGTATCTATCGTTGCAAGCTAAAATAGCTAAAGAAGCTTATTTATCAAAAACATATCCCTTAGGAATAACAGGAAAGTCTTCATCATCACTTTCACCAGTATTATCAGATTCAATATTTTCATTCTCTCTAGCCCTAGCAAGTTGTTCATCAAGAAATTCACCAAGTGGCACAGTAGTATCAAGCATAGAAGTAGTTTCATCATAAGTATCATGTATAGCAGAAGTAGCATCATCGATACCATGCAACATATCAGAACGAATAGCAGAAGCAGGTTTAGGTGTCGCAAGCTTACTCAAAACAGAAGGTGAATCAAGTGCAGAGCTAGATGGCAGTTCCTTACCTCCCCTCATAGTTGAGGGATAAATCTTGGTTCTTGGATCTTTCATGTTCTTCATAATGATAAGCAGATATATATATCCCAAGTGACTCAAAGGATAGAGCTATGCTCCCCGGCAACGGCGCCAGAAAATAGTCTTGATAACCCACAAGTATAGGGGATCGCAATAGTTTTCGAGGGTAGAGTATTCAACCCAAATTTATTGATTCGACACAAAGGGAGCCAAAGAATATTCTCAAGTATTAACAGCTGAGTTGTCAATTCAACCACACCTGGAAACTTAGTATCTGTAGCAAAGTATTTAGTAGCAAAGTAATATGATAGTGGTGGTAACGGTATCAAAAGGTAACAATAGTAAAAGTAGTGTTTTTGGTATTTTGTAGTGATGATAGCAATAGCAACAGAAAAGTAAATAAGCGAAGAACAATATATGGAAAGCTCGTAGGCAATGGATTGGTGATGGAGAATTATGCCGGATGCGGTTCATCATGTAACAATCATAACCTAGGGTGACACAGAACTAGCTCCAATTCATCAATGTAATGTAGGCATGTATTCCGAATATAGTCATACATGCTTATGGAAAAGAACTTGCATGACATCTTTTGTCCTACCCTCCCGTGGCAGCGGGGTCCTAATGGAAACTTAGGGATATTAAGGCCTCCTTTTAATAGAGTACCGGAACAAAGCATTAGCACGTAGTGAATACATGAACTCCTCAAACTACGGTCATCACTGGTAAGTATCCCGATTATTGTCACTTCGGGGTTAACGGATCATAACACATAATAGGTGACTATAGACTTGCAAGATAGGATCAAGAACTCTCATATATTGATGAAAACATAATAGGTTCAGATCTGAAATCATGGCACTCGGGCCCTAGTGACAAGCATTAAGCATAGCAAAGTCATAGCAACATCAATCTCAGAACATAGTGGATACTAGGGATCAAACCCTAACAAAACTAACTCGATTACATGATAGATCTCATCCAACCCATCACCGTCCAGCAAGCCTATGATGGAATTACTCACGCACGGCGGTGAGCATCATGAAATTGGTGATGGAGGATGGTTGATGATGACGATGGCAACGGATTCCCCTCTCCGGAGCCCTGAACGGATTCCAGATCAGCCCTCCCGAGAGGTTTTAGGGCTTGGCGGCGGCTCCGTATTGTAAAACGCGATGAATCCTTCTCTCTGATTTTTTTCTCCCCTAAACCAAATATATAGAGTTGGAGTTGAGGTCAGAGGAGCTTCAGGGGGCCCACGAGGTAGGGGGCAGGTGCGCCCCCACCCTTGTGGATAGGTGGTGGGCCCCCTGGCCTTCATCTTTTGCAAGGATTTTTTATTATTTCCGATAAGTTGTTCCGTGAAGTTTCTGGTCATTCCGAGAACTTTTGTTTCTGCACATAAATAACAGCATAGCAATTCTGCTAAAAACAGCGTCAGTCCAGGTTAGTTCCATTCAAATCATGCAAGTTAGAGTCCAAAACAAGGGCCAAAGTGTTTGGAAAAGTAGGTACGACAGAGATGTATCATGGCATGAGGCAGGGGGCGCGCCCCACCCCCCAGGGCGCGCCCCTGACCCTCGTGGCCACCCCGTAAGGCGGTTGATGCCCTTCTTTCGCCGCAAGAAAGCTAATATCCTGATAGAGATCGTGTTAAAATTTCAGCCCAATCGGAGTTACGGATCTCCGGGAATATAAGAAACGGTGAAAGGGAAGAATCTGAGAACGCAGAAACAGAGAGAGACAGAGAGACAGATCCAATCTCGGAGGGGCTCTCCCTCCTTCCATGCCATGGAGGCGAAGGACCAGAGGGGAAATCCTTCTCCCATCTAGGGAGGAGGTCAAGGAAGAAGAAGAAGAAGGGGTCCCTCTCCCCCTCTCTTCCGGTGGCGCCGGAACACCGCCGAGGCCATCATCATCACCGCAATCTTCACCAACAACTTCACCGCCATCATCACCAACTCTTCCCCCCTCTATGCAGCGGTGTAACCCCTCTCTTACCCACTGTAATCTCTACTTAAACATGGTGCTTAATGCTATATATTATTTCCCAATGATGTATGGTTATCCTATGATGTTTGAGTAGATCTATTTTGTCCTATGGGCTATTTGATGATTGTGATTGGTTTGAGTTGCATATTTTATTATTGATGTTGTCCTATGGTGCTCTTCATGTCGTGCAAGCATGAGGGATTCCCGATGTAGGGTGTTGCAATACGTTTATGATCCGTTTATAGTGGGTTGCGTGAGTGACAGAAACACAAACTCGAGCAAGGGGGTTGTTGCGTATGGGATAAAGATGACTTGATACTTTAATGCTATGGTTGGGTTTTACCTTAATGATCTTTAGTAGTTGCGGATGCTTTCTAGAGTTCCAATCATAAGTGCATATGATCCAAGTAGAGAAAGTATGTTAGCTTATGCCTCTCCCTCATATAAAATTGCAATAATGATTATCAGTCTAGTTATCGATTGCCTAGGGACAAATAACTTTCTCGTAACAAAAAGCTCTCTACTAAACCTAACTTAGTTGTGTCTTTATCTAAACAACCCCTACTTTTTATTTACTTGCTCTTTATGCAAACCTATCCAAAAACACCTACAAAGCACTTCTAGTTGCATACTTGTTCTAGGTAAAGCGAACGTCAAGCGTGCGTAGAGTTGTATCAGTGGTCGATAGAACTTGAGGGAATACTTGTTCTACCTTTAGCTCCTCGTTGGGTTCGACACTCTTACTTATCGAAAACTGTTGCGATCCCCTATACTTGTGGGTTATCATCGGCCTCGCGAGGCTTGGCCCTCGCGAGGGTCTTGAGTATTTGCTGGTGAAGATGGGCCGTACGGGGCCGCTGGTGGAGCCATGCCGCAGGCCACAGGAAGGCACGTCTGGGGACCCCCATTCCCAGAACACCGACAGATAATGATACTTCTTATAATCTTGGAAATCTTTTTGGCACCAACTTGGGAAACTATGATGATATCAATTGTTATACCGTTGGTGCTATTCATACTATTAATGATGAGAATTATTATGCTTATGATATGCCAAGCCACAAGCTTGGGGATGCTATGTTTGATGAAGATGATATTTTTAGTCCCCTAAGATTTGATGTGCAATTTTTTTATAATGATAGCATGCCTCCTTTTTATGATGATTATATTGATGAAGTGGATTTGGAGAGGTCATGACTTTATTTAGTGATGAATCCACTATTTTGGAAGATGTTTCAATTGATTGTGACAACAAAGTTTCTATCTATGATGATTATGGTGATGACATATATGTTAGAATAATTATAAGCATGAAACTTGTCATCATGATTCTTATTTTCAATCCCATGATAGTTATTTTGTTGATTTGCTCCCACTACTATTCATGAGAATAATTTTGCTTATATGGAGAGTAATAAATTTTCTATGCTTGTAGATCATGAAAAGAATGCTTTATGTGATAGTTATATTCTTAAATTCATTCATGATGCTACTGAAAATTATTATGAGAGAGGAACTTATGCTTCATGATGCTCTCTTTGTGTTTCTATTCTTATCTTTTATGTGAGCATCATTGAAATCATCATGCCTAGCTAAAAGGCATTAAAGAAAAGCGCTTGTTGGGAGACAACCCAACACTTTTACCTGCTGTTTTTGTGTGTTCACATGATTAGGCTACTGTAGTAATCATGTTTTATTGTGTTTGTTTCAATAAAGTGCCAAGTAAGACCTTTGGGATGGCTTACGATGATAGTTGATTTGATCTTGTTGACAAACAGAAACTTTTGTGCTCAGGAAAACAATTCTCATTTTTAACAGAAGCGTGATAAAATGTTGATTCTTTTTCAGAAGATTAATAGACAAATTTCCCAGGTTTTCCTAATTTTTCAGAATGTTTGGAGTAGCAGAAGTATGGTTGCAGTATGACACGTTTCCAACGTATCTATAATTTTTGATTGCTCCATGCTATATTGTCTACTGTTTTAGACATTATTGGGCTTTATTATCCACTTTTATATTATTTTTGGGACTAACCTATTAACCGGAGGCCCAGCCCAGAATTGCTGTTTTTTTTGCCTGTTTTAGGGTTTCGAAGAAAAGGAATATCAAACGGAGTCCAAACGGAATGAAACTTTCAGAAACGTGATTTTCTCATCAGATAAGATCCATGAGACTTGGACCCTCCGTCAAGGAAGCCACGAGGTGGTCACGAGGGTGGAGGGCGCGCCCCCTGCCTCGTGGGCCCCTCGAAGATCCACCGACGTACTTCTTCCTCCCATATATATCCACGTATTCCCAAACGATCAAAAGGGGAGCCAAAAACCTAATTCCACCGCCGCAACTTTCTGTATCCACAAGATCCCATCTTGGGGCCTGTTCCGGAGCTCCGCCGGAGGGGGCATCGATCACGGAGGGCTTCTACATCATCATCCAAGCCCCTCCGATGAAGTGTGAGTAGTTTCCTTCAGACCTACGGGTCCATAGCTAGTAGCTAGATGGCTTCTTCTCTCTTTTTGGATCTCAATACAATGTTCTCCCCCTCTCTTGTGGAGATCTATTCGATGTAATCTTCTTTTTGCGGTGTGTTTGTTGAGACCAATGAATTGTGGGTTTATGATCCAGTATGTCTATGAATAATATTTGAATCTTCTCTGAATTCTTTTATGTATGATTGGTTATCTTTGCAAGTCTCTTCGAATTATCAATTTGGTTTGGCCTACTAGATTGGTTGTTCTTGCCATGGGAGAAGTGCTTAGCTTTGGGTTCAATCATGCGGTGTCCTTTCCCAGTGACAGAAGGGGCAGCAAGGCACGTATTGTATTGTTGCCATCGAGGATAACAAGATGGTTTTTTTTATCATATTGCATGAAACTACCCCTCTACATCATGTCATCTTGCTTAAGGCATTACTCTGTTTTTAACTTAATACTCTAGATGCATGCTGGATAGCGGTCGATGAGTGGAGTAATAGTAGTAGATGCAGAATCGTTTCAGTCTACTTGTCTCGGACGTGATGCCTATATAGATGATCATACCTAGATATTCTCATAACTATGCTCAATTCTGTCAATTGCTCAACAGTAATTTGTTCACCCACCGTAGAATACTTATGCTCTTGAGAGAAGCCACTACTGAAACCTATGGCCCCCGGGTCTCTTTCTCATCATATCAATCTCCATTACTTTATTATTGCTTGCTTTTACTTTGCTTTTACTTTTTACTTTGCATCTCTATATCAAAAATACCAAAAATATTATTTATCATCTCTATCAGATATCACTTTCGTAAGTGACCGTGAAGGGATTGACAACCCCTAAGCGCGTTGGTTGCGTTGAGCTATTGTTTTTGTGTAGGTACGAGGGACTCGAGCGTAGCCTCCTACTGGATTGATACCTTGGTTCTCAAAAACTGAGGGAAATACTTACGCTACTTTGCTGCATCATCCCTTCCTCTTCGGGGAAATCCAATGCAGTGCTCAAGAGGTAGCAAGAAGAATTTCTGGCGCCGTTGCCGGGGAGTCTGCGCAAAAGTCAACATACCAAGTACCCATCACAATGCCTATCTCCCGCATTACATTATTTGCCATTTGCCTCTTGTTTTCCTCTCCCCTGCTTCACCCTTGCCGTTTTATTCACCCTCTCTCTCTATCCTCCCTCTCTTTCTCTATTTGCCTCCTTTTGACCGTTTGCTTTTTTGTTTGCTCGTGTGTTGGATTGCTTGTTTGTCGTGATGGCTCAAGATAATTCTAAACTGTGTGACTTCACCAATACCAACAATAATGATTTCCTTAGCACTCCGATTGCTCCTCTTACCGATGCTGAATCTTGTGAAATTAATACTGCTTTGCTGAATCTTGTCATGAAAGATCCGTTCTCCGGCCTTCCTAGTGAAGATGCCACTACCCATCTTCGTTGATTTGTGTGACATGCAAAAGAAGAAAGATGTCGGTAATGATATTGTTAAATTGAAGCTATTTCCTTTTTCGCTTAGAGATCATGCTAAAGCTTGGTTTTCATCTTTGTCTAAAAATAGTATTGATTCATGGAACAAGTGCAAAGATGCTTCTATCTCTAAGTATTTTCCTCCCGCTAAGATCATCTCTCTTAGAAACGATATTATGAATTTTAAGCAACTTGATCATGAACATGTTGCACAAGCTTGGGAGAGAATGAAATTAATGATACGTAATTGCTTACTCATGGTTTGAATTTGTGGATGATTATACAAAAAATTTATGCCGTTTTGAATTTTGCATCTAGAAATCTTTTAGATTCGGCCGCGGGAGGCACTTTTATGGAAATCACTTTAGGAGAAGCTACTAAACTCCTAGATAATATTATGGTTAATTATTCTCAATGGCATACTGAAAGATCTACTAAAAAGGTGCATGCGATAGAAGAAATTAATGTTTGAGTGGAAAGATGGATGAACTTATGAAATTATTTGCTAATAAGAGTGTTTCTTCTGATCCTAATGATGTGCCCTTGTCTACTTTGATTGAGAATAATAATGAATCTATGGATGTGAATTTTGTTGGTAGGAACAATTTTGGTAACAACGCGTATAGAGGAAATTTCAACCCTAGGCCTTATCCTAGTAATCCCTCTAATAATTATGGTAATTCCTACAACAATTCTTATGGAAATTATAATAAGATGCCCTCTAATTTTGAATCTAATATTAAAGAATTTATTTCTTCGCAAAAGAATTTTAATGCTATGATTGAAGAAAAATTGCTTAAGATTGATGATTTGGCTAGGAACGTTGATAGAATTGCTCTTGATGTTGATTCTTTGAAACTTAGATCTATTCCACCTAAGCATGATATCAATGAGTCTCTCAAAGCCATGAGAATTTACATTGACGAGTGCAAAGAAAGAACCGCTAGGATGCATGCTAAGAAAGATGCCTTTATAAAAGCATGTTCTTCTAGTTCCTATGAAAATAATGATGAAGATCTAAAAGTTATTGATGTGGCCCCTATTAAATCTTTGTTTTGCAATATGAATCTTGATAATGATGGGACTGAATATGATCCACCTTTACCTAGAAGGCGTTCTAAGAATTTGGAATTTGTTGATCTTGATGCTAAATTTGATAAAAGTGGGATTGAAGAAATTAAAACCCTAGATGTTGCTAAACACACTATTATGGATTTCAAGGAATTTAACTATGAAAATTGCTCTTTGGTTGATTGTATTTCCTTGTTGCAATCCGTGCTAAAATCTCCTCACGCTTATAGTCAAAATAAAGCGTTTACTAAACATATCGTTGATGCCTTGATGCAATCTTATGAAGAAAAACTTGAATTGGAAGTTTCTATTGCTAGAAAACTTTATGATGAGTGGGAACCAACTATTAAAATTAAAATTAAAAATTATGAGTTTTATGCTTTGTGTGATTTGGGCGCTAGTGTCTCTACTATTCCCAAAACTTTGTGTGATTTACTAGATTTCCGTGATTTTGATGATTGCTCTCTAAACTTGCATCTTGCGGATTCCACTATTAATAAACCTATGGGAAGAATTAATGATGTTCTTATTTTTGCTAATAGGAATTATGTGCCCGTAGATTTTATCGTTCTTGATATAGATTGCAATCCTTCTTGCCCTATTATTCTCGGTAGACCTTTCCTTAGAACGGTTGGCGCAATTATTGATATGAAGGAAGGGAATATTAGATTTAAATTTCCATTAAAAAGGGCATGGAACACTTCCCTAGAAATAAAATAAAATTACCATATGAATCTATCATGAGAGCCACTTATGGATTGCCTACCAAAGATGTCAATACCTAGATCTATTCTTGCTTGTTATGTCTAGCTAGGCGCGTTAAACAATAGCGCTTGTTGGGAGGCAACCCAATTTTAATTGTATTCCTTGCTTTTTGCTCCTGTTTAGTAATAAATAAATTATTTAGCGTCTGTTTTGGTTGTGTTTTTTGTGTTTAATTAGTGTTTGTGCCAAGTAGAACCGTTGGGGAGACTTGGGGAAAGTCTTGTTGAACTTGCTGTGTAAAACAGAAACTTTAGCGCTCACGAGAACTGCTATAATTTTTATTTGGAAAGTGATATTTAGTTAATTATTTTTGCAGATGATTAATATATAAATTACTCACGCCCATAATTTTATTTTAGAATTTTTGGGGTTCCAGATCTTGCGCTAGCTACAGATTACTACAGACTGTTCTGTTTTTGACAGATTCTGTTTTTCGTGTGTTGTTTGCTTATTTTGATGAATCTATGGCTAGTAAAATAGTTTATAATCCATAGAGAAGTTGGAATACAGTAGGTATAACACCCATATAAATAAAGAATTAGTTCATTACAGTACCTTGAAGTGGTCTTTTGTTTTCTTTCGCTAATGGAGCTCGCAAGATTTTCTACTTTAAGTTTTGTGTTGTGAAGTTTTCAAGTTTTGGGTAAAGATTTGATGGATTATGGAACAAGAAGTGGCAAGATCCTAAGCTTGGGGATGCCCATGGCACCCCCAAGATAATCTAAGGACACCTAAAAGCCAAAGCTTGGGGATGCCCCGGAAGGCATCCCCTTTTTCGTCTACTTCTATCGGTAACTTTACTTGGAGCTATATTTTTATTCACCACATGATATGTGTTTTGCTTGGAGCGTATTTTATGATTTGAGTCTTTGCTTATTAGTTTACCACAATCATCCTTGCTGTACACACCTTTTGAGAGAGCCATACATGATTTGGAATTTGATAGAATACTCTATGTGCTTCACTTATCTTTTGAGCTTTATAGTTTTGCTCTAGTGCTTCACTTATATCTTTTAGAGCACGGTGGTGGATTTGTTTTATAGAAACTATTGTTCTCTCATGCTTCACTTAGATTATTTTGAGAGTCTTAATAGCATGGTAATTTGCTTAAAATCCTAATATACTTGGTATGCAAAGATTAATAATAGAACTTTTGTATGAATGTGTTGAATACTAAGAAAAGTTTGATGCTTGATGATTGTTTTGAGATATGGAGGTAATAATATCAAAGTCATGCTAGTTGAGTAGTTGTGAAATTGAGAAATACTTGTGTTGAGGTTTGCAAGTCCCGAAGCATGCACATATGGTAAACGTTATGCAACAAATTTGAAACATGAGGTGTTATTTGATTGTCTTCCTTATGAGTGGCGGTCGGGGATGAGCGATGGTATTTTCCTAACAATCTATCCCCCTAGGAGCATGCGCATAGTGCCGAGGTTTTTGATGACTTGTAGATTTTTTCAATAAGTATGTGAGTTCTTTATGACTAATGTTGAGTCCATGGATTATACGCACTCTCACCCTTCCATCCTTGCTAGCCTCTTCGGTATCGTCCATTGCCCTTTCTCACATTGAGAGTCGGTGCAAACTTCGCCAGTGCATCCAAACCCCGTGATATGATACGCTCTTTCACACATAAACCTCCTTATATCTTCCTCAAAACAGCCACCATACCTACCTATTATGGCATTTCCATAGCCATTCCGAGATATATTGCCATGCAACATTCCATCATTCCGTTCATCATGACACATTCATCATTGTCATATTGCTTAGCATGATCATGTAGTTGACATAGTATTTGTGGCAAAGCCACCGTTCATAATTCTTTCATACATGTCACTCTCGGATCATTGCATATCCCGGTACACCGCCGGAGGCATTCATATAGAGTCATCTTTGTTCCAGTATCGAGTTGTAATCATTGAGTTGTAAATAAATAGAAGTGTGATGATCATCATTATTAGAGCATTGTCCCAAGTGCGGAATATAAAAAAAGGCCATAAAAAAGAGAAGGCCCCAAAAAAAGGAAAGAAAGGCCATAAAAAAAGGAAAGGCCCAAAAAAATGAATGAGAGAAAAAAGAGGGAAGGGACAATGTTAGTATCCTTTTACCACACTTGTGCTTCAAAGTAGCACCATGATCTTCGTAGTAGAGAGTCTCTCATGTTATCACTTTCATATACTAGTGGGAATTTTTTTATTATAGAACTTGGCTTGTATATTCCAACAATGGGCCTCCTCAAGTGCCCTAGGTCTTCATGAGCAAGCAAGTTGGATGCACACCCACTAGTTTCTTTTGTTGAGCTTTCATACATTTATAGCTCTAGTGCATCCGTTGCATGGCAATCCCTACTCCTTGCATTAACATCAATCGGTGGGCATCTCCATAGCCCATTGATTAGCCTCGTTGATGTGAGACTTTCTCCTTTATTGTCTTCTCCACATAACCCCCTTCATTATATTCTATTCCACCCATAGTGCTATGTTCATGGCTCGCGCTCATGTATTGCGTGAAAGTTTATTGGTTTGAGATTAATAAAGTATGAAACAATTGCTTGGCTTGTCATCGGGGTTGTGCATGATGAGAGCATTCTTGTGTGACGAAAATGAAACATGACTAAACTATATGATTTTGTAGGGATGAACTTTCTTTGGCCATGTTATTTTGAGAAGACATAATTGCTTAGTTAGTATGCTTGAAGTATTATCATTTTCATGTCAATATGAACTTTTGTCTTGAATCTTTCTAATCTGAATATTCATACCACAATTAAGAAGAATTACATTAAAATTATGCCAAGTAGCACTCCGCATCAAAAATTCTGTTTTTATCATTTACCTACTCGAGGACGAGCAGGAATTAAGCTTGGGGATGCTTGATACGTCTCCAACGTATCTATAATTTTTGATTGCTCCATGCTATATTATCTACTTTTTTGACATTATTGGGCTTTAGTATCCACTTTTATATTATTTTTGGGACTAACCTATTAACCGGAGGCCCAACCCAGAATTGTTTTTTTGCCTGTTTTAGGGTTTCGAAGAAAAGGAGTATCAAACGGAGTCCAAACGGAATGAAACCTTCGGAAACGTAATTTTCTCATCATATAAGATCCAGGAGACTTGGACCCTCCGTCAAGAAAGCCACGAGGTGCTCACGAGGGTGGAGGGCACGCCCCCTGCCTCGTGGGCCCCTCGAAGCTCCACCGACGTACTTCTTCCTCCCATATATATCCACATATCCCCAAATGATCAAAAGGGGAGCCAAAAACCTAATTCCACCGCCGCAACTTTCTGTATCCACGAGATCCCATCTTGGGGCCTATTCCGGAGCTTCACCGAAGGGGACATCGATCACGGAGGACTTCTACATCATCATCCAAGCCCCTCCGGTGAAGTGTGAGTAGTTTACTTCAGACCTACGGGTCCATAGCTAGTAGCTAGATGGCTTCTTCTCTCTTTTTGGATCTCAATACAATGTTCCCCTCTCTTGTGGAGATCTATTCGATGTAATCTTATTTTTGCGGTGTGTTTGTTGAGACCGATGAATTGTGGGTTTATGATCTAGTATATCTATGAATAATATTTGAATCTTCTCTGAATTCTTTTATGTATGATTGGTTATCTTTGCAAGTCTCTTCGAATTATCAGTTTGGTTTGGCCTACTAGATTGGTTGTTCTTGCCATGGGAGAAGTGCTTAGCTTTGGGTTCAATCTTGCGGTGTCCTTTCCCAGTGATAGAAGGGGCAGCATGGCACGTATTGTATTGTTGCCATCGAGGATAACAAGATGGGTTTTTTATCATATTGCATGAAACTATCCCTCTACATCATGTCATCTTGCTTAAGGCGTCACTCTGTTTTTAACTTAATACTCTAGATGCATGATGGATAGCGGTCGATGAGTGGAGTAATAGTAGTAGATGCAGAATCGTTTCGGTCTACTTGTCTCGGACGTGATGCCTATATACATGATCATACCTAGATATTCTCATAACTATGCTCAATTCTGTCAATTGCTCAACAGTAATTTGTTCACCCACCGTAGAATACTTATGCTCTTGAGAGAAGCCACTAGTGAAACCTATGACCCCCGGGTCTCTTTGTCATCATATCAATCTCCATTACTTTATTATTGCTTGCTTTTAATTTGCTTTTACTTTTTACTTTGCATCTCTATATAAAAAATACCAACAATATTATTTATCATCTCTATCAGATCTCACTTTCATAAGTGACCGTGAAGGGATTGACAACCCCTAAGCGCGTTGGTTGCATTGAGCTATTGTTTTTGTGTAGGTACGAGGGACTCGAGCGTAGCCTCCTACTGGATCAATACCTTGGTTCTCAAAAACTGAGGGAAATACTTACGCTACTTACGCTACTTTGCTGCATCATCCCTTCCTCTTCGGGGAAATCCAACGCTGTGCTCAAGAGGTAGCACAGTACATATTACTACAGACTGTTTTGTTTTTGACAGATTCTATTTTCAATGCATAGTTTGCTTGTTTTATAGTTTCCATGGCTTATATTGCTCAATATAAATTGTGGAAATGATATGATACACTAGGCATTGTGTGAGAACATTTATTAATCTTGTCTTTGACAGTACCAAAAGTGAAATGGTTTGCTCTTTATCATACTAACCTATCTCACAAAGTTCTGTTAAGTTTTGTGTGATTGAAGTTTTCAATTTTTGGATGAGATGTCGATATGAGGAGAATAAGGAGTGAAAAGATCCTAAGCTTGGAGATGACCAAGGCACCCCATGGTAATATTCATGGAAGATCCAAGCAACTAAGTTTGGGGATGCCCCGGAAGGCATCCCCTCTTTCGTCTCCGACATTATCGGTAACCTCACTTGGAGCTATGTTTTCATTTGTCACATGATATGTGTTTTGCTTGGAGCATCATTTTATTTTGTTAGAATTTTATTTCTGTTATTTAGAATAATCTTTTGCACCTTTCATTTTAATAAAAGTGGCAATGATAGCCTTTGCCATGCTTATTTTGCAAGTCTACATGTTGCTGTTTCAAAACAGAAAGTTTATCGTTGTTGCAAAAATTCTCTAGAATAGTCAGAATGTGATAAAATGCTAAAACTTTTTGCAAAATGAGATCTAATAAATTTTCTACAGTTCAGTAATTTTTCATAACTTTTGGAGTTAGGGAAGTATTGATACTGTTGCATTCTTTACAGACTGTACTGTTTTGGCAGAGTGCTGTTATGTTTGCATTGTTTGCATATGTTTGCTTGTTTAATGATTCTATATGAGGATAGGAGTATTAAATATGCAGAGGCATTTAGTATGCAATGTTGAATAATAATTTAAGTGATTTTCTACAATAGATAATGATAAGGTTTTTGCATTGGTTTATACTAACTTATCTCACGAGTTCTTGTTGATTTTTGTCTGGATGAAGCTTTTGAGATTTAGGAAAACCGTGATATGAAAAGAATTAAGGAGACACAAAAGCTCAAGCTTGGGGATGCCCAATAGGGCCAGCCCTGGGGTATGGGCAGGGGGGCGACGGCCCATGGCCCAGCCCAGGGAGGGGCACATATATAATATAGCCAAGCAAAAATAGGTGAGAAAAAAAATTATGAGAGAAGAAAAACGAGATGAGGTAGGCACATCAGATAGCAGGTAGCGATTAGCGAAGCCTCACGCACGCTGCACGGCAGGGCCACTCGTTTCGATTGTGAAACAAATCAATTGAAGATCTCGCGGACGCCTCGCTATGGTCGCCTCGGTCACCGCTGTTCACGTCGCCCGCCGTGCGGCAATCCAGCAGCCGCAGCAGTACGTATACGTATGTATGTGAGCAGTGAGCGAAGCCCACAACAGTACGTATATGTATCCATGCATAACTCTCTGTACCATGTTCCTGATCCATCCCTGCAAACCCCAATTTCAGCAATTTCTTTTGTTTTTTAGAACGTATTCAACTATTCATCCATGATCCATCCTCTAATTTCAGTGTACACGAAGTTCCAAAATTTTAATGTATAGTTTTCGAATTCAATCTTTCATACTATGTATTCAACCATCCTTTTTTTGTCATTTTGTGCACATGTCTAGGGTTCCA
The DNA here is from genome assembly GCF_002162155.2 of Triticum dicoccoides. Taxonomy (NCBI): domain Eukaryota; kingdom Viridiplantae; phylum Streptophyta; class Magnoliopsida; order Poales; family Poaceae; genus Triticum; species Triticum dicoccoides. The sequence continues at coordinate 538,739,451 of NC_041386.1, read as the reverse complement.
ATCATTCAAATCATCCTATGTATAAATTTCTAATTCCTTGAATAATTGTTTCTTCATAATATATTAGGACATTAGCCCGCCATGTTGCCTAAGAAGCATTTGTCAGTTGCTCAAACAAGGAGAAAAAAAGATAGAAAGCGATCTAAAGATTCAACAACTGAAGAGTACTTAAGTATTATTGTTGTCGATGGAGTCAGTTGAATTTTGGTTCTTATTTGAGGTAATCATATTATGTTAGTTTCAATTTTCTATCTTTTTAGTATTTCTGTCGTAATATGGTATTGCTCAACAATTATTATGTTTAAGTTTATGTACCAAGTACACGCATACATATATATGATCTTAGGACATAGGGGCACATGGCGTCGAGTTCTCCTAGGGCCTCCCGAAACACAGGGCCGGCCCTAATGCCCAAGGCACCCCAAGATAATATTTCAAGAAGTCTCAAGCATCTAAGCTTGGGGATGCCCCGATAGGAATCCCACCTTTCTTCACCAACAATTATCGGTTAGTATCGATTGAGACTAAGTTTTTGCTTCTTCATATGAGTTGTGCTATTCTTGAAATGTCATTTTATTTTTTAGCTTGCTGTTTGAATAAAATACTTAGATCTGAAAGTTTTAAATAAAATAGAGTCCTCAAATAGTTGCCAGGGAGGCTAGGTAAACGGCATTCACATCCCGTCAACGAAGCTCTTTTCTATGGAATTGCTCTAGTGCTTCACCTATATCTTTTGAGCACGGTGTGCTTTAGTATTTTTGAAGAAATTCTCTCTTGCTTCACTTAAATTAATTTGAGATAAAGAAATATTATGATCATGATCTTCACTTATATCTTTTTGGAGTAGCTTGTCATTTACTCTTGTGCTTCACTTATATCCTATGAGCAAATTGTTGAATAAATTGATTGTCATGAAGTTGAAATCATATCATGCCTAGTGGTAGCTTCACATTGGGTTTATAAAGTTAAATCTTTTGAGGCTTCACAATCACAATATTGGTCATACAAGAAATTCATGAATAATTAGTATAAGGTAGAGAACCTTCACATGCAAATACACCATCTTGGAAATCTTTTGTGATTGTGAGCCCCCATCAAAATATTATATGCGAAAATTGTTGATGTTGGACAAGGAAGACAACGTAATGATTTATGTTTGTTCATATTCACATAAAAGTTATATTGTCATAGATCCTTCAATATGTGGTGCTTTCCCCCCATCCTTGCTAGCCAAAAATTCTGCACCAAGTAGAGATACTACTTGTGCATCCAAAAACCCTTAAACCCAAATCTTATTTTCAAGAGTCCACCATACCTACCTAAGGATTGAGTAAGATCCTTCAAGTAAGTTGTCATCGGTGCAATAAGGCAATAAAAATTGCTTCTAAAAGTGTGAGATCATTTAGTGTAAGATAAAATTGAGCGTTGCATGAACTTGTGATGGCAAAGAATAAAAGCGACATACTGCTTAATAAAGGTTGCTATCATAAGGGGCGGTATAATGTGATGTTCTTTTGCACTAAGGGGTTGAGCATACAAATAAATAAGCGCATGGCAACCTCTGCTTCCCTCCGCGAAGGGCCTATCTTTTACTTTTATGTATTTACTTTTATGCAAAGAGTCAAAGTTATTCTCTCTATTCCTTTTTATTTTTCTCTTTTGGAAAGCATCATGGGGTGAGGAAAGATCTAGGCACATATATCCAGTTGGATATGGGTAGCATGAGTTATTATTGTTCACCCTTGAGGTGAATACATTGGGAGGCGAAATTGTAAGCCCCTATCTTTCTATGTGTCCGGTTGAAACGTTTTTCTCATGTGTATGCGGTGAGTGTTAGCAATCATAGAAGACTATATGATGGTTGAGTATGTGGAGCTCTTACTTAGACTCTGTTGAATAAGCTGAATTGAAATTGCTTGGTGACTGAGAACATAGGTTGTTGAGTTCCAAGATAATTCATTGTTTGAACCTTAACATGTGAATTGGTTGCTACTTTAACACGAGAAATTTTATGAGAAAGAATTGTTTTCATGATGCTAGGAAAAGTGATTGAAATTATCATTGATCAAACTTATGCACTTTGCTAGCATTCACACTTCATAAATTATTTATTTTATCATTTACCTACTCGAGGACGAGTAGGATTAAGCTTGGGGATGCTGATACGTCTCCAACGTATCTATAATTTATGAAGTATTCATGCTGATATTTTATCATTCTAGGATGTTTTACAATCATTTTATAGCAACTTTATATCATTTTTTGGGACTAACCTATTGACGCAGTGCCCAGTGCCAGTTGCTGTTTTCTGCTTGTTTTTTACATCACAGGAAATCAATATCAAACAGAGTCCAAACACCGCGAAACTTTTTGTGGATTTTTATGGACCATAAGACATCCAGTGGGCCGAAGAAGCACCTGGGGGGTGAGCCCCGAGGGGGGCACAATCCACCAGGGCGCGCCCAGGTCGGTTGTGCCCACCTCGGTGGCCTCCCGCACCCCCTCTTTACCCTATAAATTCACAAATATTCCAAAACCATTCGGGGTTAACCTAGATCAGAAGTTTCACCGCCGCAAGGCTCTGTAGCCACCAAAAACCAATCTAGACCCCGTTCGGCACTCTGCCGGAGGGGGAAATCATCACCAGTGGCCATCTTCATCATCCCGGCGACCACCACGATGAGGAGGGAGTAGTCCACCCTCGGGGCTGAGGGTTTGTACTAGTAGCTATGTGTTTAATCTCTCTCTCTCTCTCGTGTTATTGAGATGTCATGATCTTGATGTATCACGGGCTTTGTTAATATAGTCGGATCATATGGTGTTTTCCCCTCTCTATCTTGTTGTGATGAATTGAGTTTTCCCCTTTGAGATTTTGTTGTTATCGGATTGAATACTTTTATGGATTTGAGAGCACTTTATATATGTCTTGCAAATGACTACTCGTGGTGACAATGGGGTATTATTTTGATTCACTTGATATATGTATTGGGACTCAACTCGCGGATTCCCGAGGTGACATTGGGGTAATCTACGCATAGGGGTTGATGCATGTTCTTGACTTTGTTTCTTCGGTAGAAATCTTGGGGCACTCTTTGAAGTTCTTTGTGTTGGATTGAGTATTATGAATCTAAAATTATTTGGTGTTATTTTAGTACGAACTCTTGGATAGATCGATCAGAAAGAATAGCTTCGAGGTGGTTTCGTACCCTACAAACGATTTCTTCTTATGTTCTCTGCTAGATAGGAACTTTGGAGTGATTTTTCATCGCACTTTGAGGGGTGGTTATATGATCCAATTATATTAGCACTGTTGAGAGATTGCACTAGCGAAAGTACGGACCCTAGGCCTCATTTTGAAGCATTGCAATACCGTTTTTGTGCCCGTTTACTATTTGCTACCTTGCTGTTTTTATTTATTAGATTATAAAAATATATTTCTACCATCAATATTACACTTTTATCACCATCTCTTCGCTGAACTAGTGCACCTATGCAATTTGCCATTGTATTGGGTGTGTTGGGGACACAAGAGATTTCTAGTATTTGGTTGCACGGTTGTTTGAGAGAGACCATCTTCATTCTACACCTCCCACGGATTCATAAACCTTAGGTCATCCACTTGAGGGAAAATTGCTACTGTCCTACAAAACTCTGTGCTTGGAGGCCCAACACGAGTCTACAAGAATAAAGTTGTGTAGTAGACATCATGATCCAAATCAACTAAACCATGTCCGATCATCACCTGAGATGGAGTAGTCATCAATGGTGAACATCTCTATGTTGATCATATCTACTATATGATTCACGTTTGACCTTTCGGTCTCCAGTGTTTCGAGGCCATGTCTGTACATGCTAGGCTCGTCAAGTTTAACCCGAGTATTCCACATGTGCAAAACTGTCTTGCACCCATTGTATGTGAACGTAGACCCTATCACACCCGATCATCATGTGGTGTCTTAACACGACGAACTGTCGCAACGGTGCATACTCAGGAAGAACACTTATGTAATGCCTACGATGCGACCATATCTCCCACATGTCGAGGCACGACTTAGACGCATAACCGCATTGTGGTTTTGTTGCAAGATGGGTCGTCTTCACACAATCCCATGTAATGAACAAGAAAGGGATAAAAAGAGTTGGCTTACAGTCGCCATGTCACACAATGATCAAATAATTCATACATCATCAGAGTACACACATAGTCCAACTACGGGCAAATCCAAATTAAAAGAAGATAACCCCAAATGCTAGATCCCCGATCATCCCAACTGGGCTCCACTACTGATCATCAGGAAACAAAACATAGTAACGACCAAGGTCCTCGTCAATCTCCCACTTGAGTTCGGTAGCATCACCTGCAATTGTTTTGGTAGTATTTGTGAGTCACGAGGAGAAAGAAGAGGAGGCCGCGGGATGAAGGGGAGGTCGAGCGGAGGAGTGCACGGGAGGAGGGGATCTCGAGCATGGGGACGAGGTGGATCGAGGGATGCTGATGTCTACTACACAACCTTCTTCTTGTAGACGTTGTTGGGCCTCCAAGTGCAGAGGTTTGTAGGACAGTAGCAAATTTCCCTCAAGTGGATGACCTAAGGTTTATCAATCCGTGGGAGGCGTAGGATGCAGATGGTCTCTCTCAAACAACCCTACAACCAAATAACAAAGAGTCTCTTGTCTCCCCAACACATCCAATACAATGGTAAATTGTATAGGTGCACTAGGTCGGGAAAGAGATGGTGATACAAGTGCAGTATGGATGGTAGATATAGGTTTTTGTAATCTGGAAATATAAAAACAGCAAGGTAACTAATGATAAAAGTGAGCGTAAACGGTATTGCAATGCTAGGAAATAAGGCCTAGGGTTCATACTTTCACTAGTGCAAGTTCCCTCAACAATAATAACATAATTGGATCATATAAGTATCCCTCAACATGCAACAAAGAGTCACTCCAAAGTCACCAATAGCAGAGAATAAATGAAGAGATTATTGTAAGGTACGAAATCACCTCAAAGTTATCCTTTCTGATAGATCTACTCGAGAGTCCGTAGTAAAATAACATGAAGCTATTCTTTTCGTTCAATCTATCCTAGAGTTCGTACTAGAATAACACCTTAAGACACAAATCAACCAAAACCCTAATGTCACCTAGATACTCCAATGTCATCTCAAGTATCCGTGGGGTATAATTATACTATATGCATCACACAATCTCAGATTCATCTATTCAACCAACAGAAAGAACTCCAAAGAGTGCCCCAAAGTTTCTATTGGAGATTCAAGACGAAAACATGTGCCAACCCCTATGCATAAGTTCACGAGGTCACGGAACTCGCAAGTTGATCACCAAAAGATACATCAAGTGGATCACGTGAATATCCCATTGTCACCACAGATAAGCACATGCAGGAGATACATCAAGTGTTCTCAAATCCTTAAAGACTCAATCCGATAAGATAACTTCAAAGGGAAAACTCAATCCATTACAAGAGAGTAGAGGGGGAGAAACATCATAAGATCCAACTATAATAACAAAGCTCGCGATACATCAAGATCGTGCAAATCAAGAACACGAGAGAGAGAGAGAGAGAGATCAAACACATAGCTACTGGTACATACCCTCAGCCTCGAGGGTGAACTACTCCCTCCTCGTCATGGAGAGCGCCGGGATGATGAAGATGGCCACGGAGAGGGATCCCCCTCCGGTAGGGTGCCAGAACGGGTCTAGATTGGTTTTCGGTGGCTACAGAGGCTTGCGGCGGCAGAACTCCCGATCTAGGTTATTTTCTGGAGGTTTATGCATTTATAGGAATTTTTGGCGTTGGGAACAAGTTAGGGGGGTCCCCGAGTCATCCACGAGATAGGGCGGCGCACCCTGGGGGGTAGGGCGCACCCCCACCCTCGTGGACGGCCAGGGACTCTTCTGGCCCAACTCTTTTACTCCGGGGGATTCTTTTGGTCCATAAAAAATCATCAAAAATTGGCACGTGAATTGGACTCCGTTTGGTATTCCTTTTCTGTAAAACTCAAAAACAAGGAAAAAACAGAAAATGACACTAGGCTCTAGGTTAATAGGTTAGTCCCAAAAATCATATAAAATACCATATAAATGCATATAAAACATCCTAGATGGATAATATAATAGCATGGAACAATCAAAAATTATAGATACGTTGGAGACGTATCAAGCATCCCCAAGCTTAATTCATGCTCGTCCTCGAGTAGGTAAATGATGAAAACAGAATTTTTGATGTGGAATGCTACCTAACATATTTATCCATGTAATTCTCTCTATTGTGTCAAGAATATTCAGATCCATAAGATTCAAAACAAAAGTTTAATATTGACATAAAAATAATAATACTTCAGGCGTACTAATAAAGCAATCATGTCTTCTCAAAATAACATGGCCAAAGCAAGCTATCCCTACAAAATCATATAGTCTGGCTATGCTCTATCTTCATCACACAAAATATTTAAATCATGCATGCTACCTCTTGAGCACTGTGTTGGTTTTCCTCGAAGAGGAAGGGATGATGCAGCAAAGTAGCGTAAGTATTTCCCTCAGTTTTTGAGAACCAAGGTATCAATCCAGTAGGAGGCTACGTGTGAGTCCCTCGTACCTGCACAAAACAAATAAATCCTCGCAACCAACGCGATAAGGGGTTGTTAATCCCTACACATCCACTTACGAGAGTGAGATCTGATAGATATGATAAGATAATATTTTTGGTATTTTCATGATAAAGATGCAAAGTAAAATAAAAGCAAAGTAAAAGCAAAAGGAAATAACTAAGTATTGGTAGATTAATATGATGAAGATAGACCCGGGAGCCATAGGTTTCACTAGTGGCTTCTCTCGAGAGCATAAGTATTGTATGGTGGGTGAACAAATTACTGTTGAGCAATTGTGTAACATCCCAAATTTTCAATTTGGAATGTTATACATAGATCATTATTGAGTATCATATTTTATTGCATTTCGTTTCGCGATCCTCGAAAATCCTAAGCAACTCAAGGACCCTTGGAGAGAGTTGGGGATTTCCCGGTTTTCATATTTGATTTTTATCAAATATTGAAACGAGGATGTTGGTTTTAAATTATTTTTCTCTCCGAATAATATTTCATATTAAAATATACGAGAGGAGATAATATGACTTATCCAAAATAATTGAAATATCGGAGGAAAAATATTAAAATCAAATATTTGATTTTATTCGGATTTTATTGTAATTTTATTCGCATTAGAAAAAAATTGCACGTGTTTCAAAGTTGCATTTTAGGGCCAAGAAAATGTTCATCTCGTTCTAAATATTTTATTTAGACGGTGAAATTTTGTTTTCGTATTTTTAGAATTTTATTTTATTTTCTAGGATTTTTTTCCTGTTCGGCGGAATTGTTTTAAAAAAACTTCAGGCGCCGGCTGGGCCGAAACCTAGCCGGGCCGGCCCATCTCCCCGTGTCGCCGTCTTCCACCAGGAAGCGCCGCCGCCGCCGCCGACTCGGACAAGAGTCCGAGCCAGACTCCTCCGTCGCCACTTTGCCCCCTCCTCCAAGCCACCTCCCCTCTTTATATGCCGCCCAAGCCCCCGCCACCACCACCAACCCCGCCGCCCCCACAGCCCACCTCCCGAGCCGCGCCGCCGCCTCCCGTGCCTC
>NC_041386.1:538728578-538731436 GCF_002162155.2 Triticum dicoccoides | reverse complement strand
CCGCCGCCGCCCCTCGCCACAGCACTGCGCCGCCGTCGCCCCGCAAGCCTGCCGCCGAAGCCCCAGCCCACCGGAGCCCTGCACCTCGCCGGATCCGACGAGGTAGCCGTTCGCCGCCGGTGTTCTCTAGAAAACCGATTCAGTTTTTTTGAAAACCCTAGTTCGTTTTTTAGATCGGTTCGCCGGTTTTTCTCGGTTTAGTTATTTAGCGGACGTTCGTCCGTACGTTCGTTTAAACGAACGGTTTTCGCTCGTTAATTACAGACAACGAACGCTCGTTCGTTAGCCTGTTCGTCAGTTTTCTTTTATCTGATTTTTCCACGATTATTCTCGATCATGATTTCTGATCCGATTTTCGTTTCAGTTTATCTTTTCGCTCGTTTATCGGAATCAGGCAATTCAAGCACCTGGATCTTCGTCTCGAAACCCTATTTCTTTTTAATAAACTTAAACAAGATTTTGGCACGGTAAAATTTGACCTTAGTCCAGATTAGTAAACGGACCTTGTTTCTGTCGCCGTTTGAGTTTCGTTGCTCCATTTGATTTGATTCTTTTTGCAAACCGGAGTTCTTAAGTTGAACTTTCCGGTCAATCTCTCTTATTTGAGTTTTGCCCGTGCATCTTTGCTTGATTGCTTATGTATGCTATTGTTTTTTGGCGATAGAATTCCCGGAGTGCGAAGCGTGCTTCCACGAGTCTGTAGGTTTTGCGGATCATCAACAAGGCAAGTAACACATTGATTATACTCTTTCCATGCCCATTTTTTATGCATTAGTTCAATCCTCAAACATTGCATGGTTAGGATGTCATTAACATGTGGGTTGGGAAGTAGTTGATGAGGTAGAACCTATTGCCCTGTTATATTCAAACCTTGGGAGTTACTTCGACGTGTTGCTTATATTGATATGCTATGCTCGTAGACGTGGATTGGGTTTGAGTGAAATCCATGACAGATGTGAGATTGTTAATTAATGGTTCAACTTAAGGTGGCAACTTGAATACACATCTGGGTGGATTGAGGCACCTGGAGAATCCAGTGTTGCCTGTATTTTTGGAGATCCCGGGGTTCCATGTGATTTTCCTATGGACCGCCACCCAGGCTCAAAGGGAACTGAGACGATTCATGCTAGAAACTTCCGTGTGCAGCCACAAGCTATTATGTGCTCTAGCATAGTTAAGTAAGTTATGTGAAGCTCTCGAAGAGGTGGATCAGCAGGTAGAGGGATGTATGTTTGGTATGGTCTGCACGGAGTAGAGAGTTAATGTTTCCGAAAGACTGTGTCTCGGTCATCTGTTTCTCAAACACCATGTAGTGCGAGAAAACCAACGGAGGTGATCGAGTCTTATGGGGAAAAGTGCGCAAACCTCTACAGAGAGTACAGTCTAATCATGGTTAGCCGTGTCCCCGGTTATGGATAATCTTGAGTATCTAGTACTTGGAGTATCTTAAGTATCTCATCACTATTAATTAATAATGTTGGGTTGATAATTACTTTTAATTGGGATTGAGTTGGAGGAACCTTCTCAATGATGTTTCAACTACCATGATAGTTAAATTAAAATCTATTCCTTTGTTGTAGGAAAAAAATTGGCTTTTCGCAAAAACTATAACCATAGAGCTTTCCACCAGCCAAATATGCATGTAGTGATAGCATTCTTCTGTTCTTGCTCTACTGTGTTATATTGCCAGCATATTCCATGTGTTGACCCGTTTTAAGGCTGCAACATATTATGTTGCACACTTTTCAGATGAGGAGTAAGGTTCGTTAGGTCGTTGCCGTGCAGCTCAGCTATGCCGTTGGAGTTGATGGACTCACTTTATCTTCCAAGCCTTCTGCCGTTATCGTATTAGATGGCCTTACGCCATATTTATTGTAATAAGTTCTCTTTTGAGACATTCGATGTAATAAGTGTGTGATTGCTACTCTGTTATAAATCCTTCGAGTACTGTGTGTGTCAGCATTACCGATCCAGGGATGACACTAAAGCACAGAGACTTGACCGTTTGAGGTCGGGTCGCTACAAATTGACAGAATTGAGCATAGTTATGAGAATATCTAGGTATGATCATGTATATAGGCATCACATCCGAGACAAGTAGAGCGACTCCTGCCTGCATCTACTACTATTACTCCACTCATCGACCGCTATCCAGCATGCATCTAGAGTATTAAGTTAATGAAAACAGAGTAACGCCTTAAGCAAGATGACATGATGTAGAGGGATAAACTCATACGATATGATGAAAACCCCATCTTGTTATCCTCGATGGCAACAATGCAATACGTGCCTTGCTGCCCCTACTGTCACTGGGAAAGGACACCGCAAGATTGAACCCAAAGCTAAGCACTTCTCCATTGCAAGAAAGATCAATCTAGTAGGCCAAACCAAACTGATAATTCGAAGAGACTTGCAAAGATAACCAATCATACATAAAATAATTCAGAGTAGATTCAAATATTGTTCATAGATAGACTTGATCATAAACCCATAACTCATCGGTCTCAACGAACACACCGCAAAAAGAAGATTACATCGAATAGATCTCCACAAGAGAGGGGGAGAACATTGTATTGAGATCCAAAAAGAGAGAAGAATCCATCTAGCTACTAACTATGGACCCGTAGGTCTGAGGTAAACTACTCACACTTCATTGGAGGGGCTATGGTGTTGATGTAGAAGCCCTTCGTGATCGATGCCCCCTCCAGCAGAGCTCCGGAACAGGCCCCAAGATGGGATCTCGTGGATACAGAAAGTTGCGGCGGTGGAATTAGGGTTTTGGCTCCGTATATAATCATTTGGGGGTACATAGGTATATATAAGAGGAAGGAGTACGTCGGTGGAGCAACAGGGGGCCC
>NC_041386.1:538679305-538728433 GCF_002162155.2 Triticum dicoccoides | reverse complement strand
CTCGTGGCCTCCTCTTTTATGTCTTGACGTAGGGTCCAAATCTCCTGGGTCTTGTTTTGTAACATCCCAATTTTCAATTTGGATGTTTATAAATAGATCATTCATATGCATCCATGATTTATGCATTTTTGCCTCCATTTGTTTTATTTGATTTTTGATCCAAGGAACTTTGAGCAACTCAAGGACCAAAAGAGAGAGTTGGAAGTTTCCCTAAAAACCAATTTTGAATTTTTTTTCGAAGTTGGGAGATTGGATCAAATTTGGTTTCACCAAAATTCATTTCCATTATATCAAAAATAAAATAAAGAGAGAAGATAAAATGACTTCTTCAAAAATAGAAAGAAAATATTGGAAATTGAATTTGGCACCAAAATATATTTGTTGGGTTTTATTTGCACTTTATTTTATTAGTTTAGCAAAAATGTTTATTTTTTTAACTTGCATTTTAGGACAGATAAAAGTTCACTAGGACATATATAAGACCATATAACTATGTGAATTTTCTGGGAATTTTTTAGGCTAACTTTTATTTGTATTTTCGGTGTTTCTTTGCTTCTGTAAAAAACCGTTTTAAAACGTGGGCAGCCAAGGCCCAAGGAAGGCCCAGCCTTCTTCACGACAGGAGGTCGTCTTCAACCTCGTGTACGAGAGCAGGAAGCACGTACGCAGCACTCCCACCCAACGCCCCACCCCTCCCCTCCTCTCCCTCGCTCCAAAACCGCTCTGAATCGGTTCCCCTCGCCTCCCTCTATCTTTTCCCCTTCACTAGTGCGCCTTAATTCCTCCTCTAATGGCCATTAGAAGCCCAAGTAACAGTCACCATTAACATCATAAAGTTGGCAACACTCAGCTCATCTCCAGACCTCCCCAAGCCCTATATAAAGCACCCCTGGGAGCCCCTCTCACCCCTCGTCCGAAGCCCTCTCCTTCTGGAGTTTTTCCCCCTCTCTAACCTCGCCAATTGCTCGTCGGAGTTCGTGTATTCTGGCGGCTTCTCCACCACGCCAGGAGACGAGAACTATCCCATCGCACTGCTGCTCGGATCCGCCTCATCGTCCTCTACACCATCCCGCACACATCCTTCGCCGAAGCACACCGGATCCACCATCTTCCTCATCTCCGGCGAAAAGTCCGGTGAGCACCCAGCCAACCAATCAGAAAGTGCCACTTGGCATCTGGCCGAATTTATTTCTCTTTTTCCAGTATTTTTCCAATCTCAGATTCTAGATCAATTCTTGGTTCTAGTATATCTTTTAGTCTATAGATCCGATTTAGTCGATTCTTTTTCCTACCGCTTCATAAAAATATCCTCTATCCAGAGAACCAAACGAAAAATATGTTTGAAAATGTTAAATTTGAATTTAAACAGATCTGAATTCAAACTTCGTTAGGTCGTAACTCGAGTTTCGTAACTCCGTTTTAGGTGATTCTTTTTGCAAATCGAAGCTCATGACGTGTACTTTCTGTTAAACCCAAACACACGTATTTTTGCTACTATAAAAATTATGTTCTGTACAGAAACTTTATTTGGTTGTTTTTGAAGTTTTCCGAAGTCCTCTCTTTGTTTTCTTTTTGATTCTTTGCTTGTATGCTTATGTATGTTATTGCTTGCTTACGCTAGATCATCCGGAGTGCGAGGCTTGCTACTACGAATCTTTAGAGTTGAACGGTCATCAGCAAGGCAAGTTCACACTTTGATCATAATTTTCAATACCCAGTTTTTACTATGCATTAGTTTCACCCTCGAAGATTGCATGAATAGGATTGGGAACATGTGGTTATGCTATGTAGTTCATGTGGTAGGAACCTATGACCTTTGATCACCCCAGGAATATTCGTTATATCATATATTGCTCAGCCATGCTCGTAGACGGAGATTGGTATGTGTGATCCATGCAAGTTGCAAGAGTTAATAATTTTGGGATAACCTAAGGTGGCAACTTTAATACACATCTCGGTGGATTGTTTGGGGCACCTGGAGAAACCAGTGCTTGCCCAAGGGGAATCCCGGAGTACCCGTGTGATTATCCTAGGTCCGCCACCCAGGCTCAAAGGGATCATAAGATGTTTCATGCCTAGAAACTTTCGTGTGCAGCCACAAGCCATTATGGGCTCTGGCATAGTTGAGTAAGTTGTGTGACCTCTTTCCGTGGTAGACTAGCTGATGTAGGGGAAAGTAGGTGTACCGGTCTACCCAGGGTTTGGAGGAAATACTTCAGAAAGGCTATGTCTCGATCTTCCAATCATGGAGGTGGTCGAGTCTTGTGGGGAAAAGTGCGCAAACCTCTGCAGAGTGTACAAACTAATCATAATTAGCCGTGTCCCTGGTTACGGACATCTTGAGTATCTAGAAGTGAATTATTGGTTGATCTCATCACTCTATTTAATGAAATTATTGGGTTACTAATAACTTGGTAATTTTTTGAGATTGAGTTGGAGGAACCTTCTCAATAATGGCATTTTAATTTAGTATTAAAAAAATTATTCCTTTTTTGTAGGGTAAAATTGGCTTTATGCAAAAATTAAACTTAGAGCCTCCACCAGCTAAATTTTCATATAGAGATAGTCCTTTCATTTATTATTATTCTATGGTGTGAAATTGCCAGCATATTCCATGTGCTGACCTACACGGCTGCAACGTCTCATGTTGCAGACTTTTCCGACGAGGATTAAAGGTGCGATAGGTCGTTGTTCTGCACTTAGTTTGCCGTGGAGTTGGATGGGCTCATTTACCTTTGAAGCTTCCGCAGTTATTTTTATTTTAGATGGCCTTTGACCATATTATTGTAATAAATACTCTTTTGAGAACCTCGATGTAATAAAGTGTGATTGGACTCTGTTATAATTCCTCGAGTACTGTGTGTGTCAGCATACCGATCCAGGGATGACACTTAAGCACAGAGACTTCAATCCATTTTGGGTCGGGTCGCTACAAGATGGTATCAGAGCACACGCTGACTGTAGGACGCGACCACTAGGAAATGGAAACCCATAGGAAGAAAACTTTATTTTATGACTTCCTTAAATATCCGTTGGTCTATACTCTTCTCTATTCATTTCTATCTCTTCTCGACTTCAATAAAATAGTTGTTGAACCCCATCACCAAGTTGCTCAGCCCGATTAGACCATGACCTATGAAGGCATCATTGACGAAGAAGAAGAAGCTGGAGTTGACATTGATTTGAAGAGATTTAGTTCAGACCACCACCACCAAGTTGAGTCCAACGAATGATTGCGGTAGTATGAAGAGATCATATATCTTGTGGATATGACCTTACCTGTAGGTTCTTGCTTCTGTGGTGTGATTTGTGTGAATTGCTTGATTTGAAATTTTCTTGCTATCATAAGCATATGGGTAGTGATTCCTCTCATTAGGCCCTTATTCTATTCTAATTTCTCATCCACTCTAAACCTAACAGATGCCTCCAAGACGTGACCCGGAATGCCCACCGGAACTTACCCAGTTGATCCAGAACCAGAATGCCCTCATGCAGCTGCTCATCCAGAATCAGAACCAGAACAACAACAACCCACCACCACCACCCCTAGTCGACAACCTTACCCGTTTCCTGAGGTTGAACCCACCAGTGTTCTCTAGCAGCACGGAGCCAATCGTTGCAGATGACTGGCTTCGCAAGATCGGAAGAGAGCTGACCACCGCGGGATGCACTGATGCTGAGAAGGTGCACTTTGCCGCACATCAACTGGATGGACCAGCAGCCTCGTGGTGGGAGAATTACACCACCACATTCCCCATAGCCAATGTGACTTGGGATCAGTTCCAGCAGGCGTTCCGTACCGCACATGTTTCAGCGGGAGCTATGAGTCTAAAGAAGCGTGAGTTCCGCAACTTACGCCAAGGAAATCGTTTTGTTGGTGATTATGTGGAGGAATTCAGCAAGTTATCCAGGTATGCTCCCGGAGACGTGGCTGATGATGCCGCTAAGCAGGAGAAATTTCTTGAGGGACTAAACGATGATCTGGGGCTTCAGTTGACTGTGGCTACTTTTAACAATTATCAAGAGTTGGTCGACAAGGCTCTCATTCTGGAAGGCAAGCAGCAGCAGGTGGAGAATCGCAAGAGGAAGTACGGACAGGGAAAGTACAACTCTGGAGTTCAGCAAAAGCCCCGCTATACCCCATACACGGGAAATAATGGATCAGGATCCGGCAAGTATGGTGGACACACTCACCATAACCATGGAGGAAATTCACATCATGGAGGGAATGTACACAACCATAATGGACATAGGAATGGCAATGGGAACGGAGGAAACAACAATCAGCATCAGTCCAACCCCACTACACCGGCAAAGAAGGATCTGAGCCACATTACCTGTTTCAAGTGCGGGAAAACCGGACACTACGCCACTGAATGTCCCGAGGCGAAGAACAGGAACGGAAATGGAAGCTCTGGAGGCAAGAAGCCCAATCCCTTCACCAGAGGTCAGGTGAATCACATCAATGTGGAGGAAGTTTATGACCAGCCTGACATCGTTATTGGTAAGTTCTTGGTTAATTCATTTACAACCCTTGTTCTTTTTGACACTGGTGCATCACATTCATTCATATCAAGGGGATTTGTGGATAAGTTTAAGTTGCCGACCGTAGCCCTTAAAACACCTATGTTAGTGAGTTCCCCAGGAGCAGAGTATATGGCTAGTCGGGGATGTTTTTAGTTGCCATTGACCATAGGGAGACACGTTTTCCCCACAGACCTCGTCATCCTAGAATCACAAGGATTGGACGTAATTCTAGGCATGGACTGGCTATCCAAGTATGAAGGGAATATTGATTGTGCCCGTAAGTCGATTCTTCTCACCACCCCAGAGGAGAAACGGATCAAGTATGTGGCGAGGCATACCACTACAAAAAAATACACTTCCGTGATGATACGTGTTTGTCACAGTAGGTCGCTTTTTTTATCATGCATGTACATCCATGACAAATTTATGACATAATCAAGATAGTCATACCTGTGCTGTCGTAGAAGTGTTCCATGACATTACCAAAATTATCATCACGGAAGTGTCCACTTCCATGACGATAAATCACGCGTCACAGAAGTGCTTTTGTCAAGGGTGACCGACACGTGGCATCCACCATAACAGAACGCCGTTAAGTTATCGGGTCGGGTTTTGGATCCGATAACCCATTAACAACCCCGACCAATGGGAAATTTCCACGTGTAAAATTCTTATTGGCCAGACGAAACACGTGTCAGCTTGTCAGTGGGTCAGATATGCGCCTATGATATGTCGACACGTGGCACGACCCAACTGTGGCCCATTCCGATGAAAAAGGCCGGCCCAGTAAAAATTAGCAGGCTGGCCCATATAAGGCCTACTTGTGTCAGGTCCATTTAAGCCCACGAGCCATATGAGATGTGCCAATTTGGCCCTTTAAAGATTTGACACCATTGCAGCCCATCGTTAGTTCGAGCCCGTTAATAGCCCGCTATATACTTGGGCTCAATATCGGCCCGATGAGATTTCGGCCTATTAACGACCCATTTAATGGATGGGCCAATTTTCAGGATGTATATCTTTCGGCCTTTTAGCGACCCATTTAAATGTTGGGCTAATTTCTGGCCTGGTGTGTCTTTCAACCTGTTGACGGCCCATAAATCTGATGTGCCATTTGTAGTCGGACCTGAGTTTCGGCCTTTTAGTGGCCCATTTAAGTGTTGGGCCAATTTCTGGCCCGGTGTCACTTTCAGCCTATTGACGGCCCATAAATCAGTTGGGCCAATTGTAGTCGGACCTGAGTTTTGGCCTTTTAGCGACCCATTTAAGTGTTGGGCCAATTCCCGGCCCTGTGTGCATTTCGGCCTATTAACGGACCATAAATGAGTTGGGCCATTTGTAGTCGGACCTTAGTTTTGCCCTCTTAACGGCCCATGCCCTTCGTGGTCCAATACCAGCCCAGTTTCTCTTTAGGCTTGCTAAAGGCCCACAACACAGTTAGACCGTTTACAATACGACCTGACTTTCGGCCTCTTAGCGGCCCATGCTCTTCATGGTCCAATACAAGCCTGCTGTCTCTTTCGGCATGCTAAAGGCCTACAGTATAGTTGGGCCATATGTAGCCCAAACTTAGTAACGGCCTGTTAACGGCCCATGAAATAAATTGGGGCCACATGTTGGCCGCTTCGATGTCGGCGTGTTAACGACCCGGGAGGTAAGAGGGCCGACCATTAACTTTCGGCCTAGTAACGGCCCATTAACTCAATGGGCCCACTAAAGTTCGTTCATGTCTTTAGGCCAAATTAGATAATTTGAGCCCATTACGACGAGCAAAGGTACAACATACAGGGAATAACGTTGCACATCCAGAATATATTACAGGAAATTACATCCACTGCGCAATCAAAGATTGATGCCAGTGCAAATAAATGAGCAGAACCTAACCATCTACAACGTCACAATCTGCAACCTCAGCACAGATGACGCCCATAAGCATGTGGGCAAGTTCTTGCTGCTTTGCCACACTGTCTCTGAAAACATTGATCAGTTGTTGTGTCGCACGACTCTGCACCTCTGATTCATCCACCATTTCCATCATTGCTTCAGCCATTAATTGGTTCACAAACATACATTTATTCCGTTGCATTCAAGACAGAGGATACTGAACAGATTCAGATGGCGATTTTGGTAGGCTTGTATTATTGATAGTGGAGAGTGTCTTGACCACTACATCATAACATAAATTAGGACGGGAACCAAACAGATTAATCATGAGTTATTGCCATATTACCTGGCCTAGATTTACTGGAAAGAAACAATGGGGTTACCTTGCTGTTTTCAGAGTTTGTCTTCTTATCTTCAGCAGCCTGCACAAAATTAACACACTAGCATTGCTATCATTGGCCAAGTCAGATAATAGGAAAGCAACATTGACACAACGAACGTTTGGGCAACTAGCCTACACCAAATTAGCACAATATGGCACAGCTATCATCAGGCAGGTAAGGTAATATGAAAGCAACATTGACACAATGAATGAATGGGCAACCAGAGAAGCACTACAATTCAGTAATGTGCGTGATATGAGATAGCACATTCATGCAGCTCAGTACGCAAAACTACCAGGCAGTTTTCCTTACAAAAATCAACATTGGCGCCTTTAACATTTTGCTACAACTAATTTTAGATCAGATAAAGGTTAGATTCACGCCGATTAACAAAATACATGCTGATGTAAAAATATAGTGATATACAACAGGTACTTACATCAGCACTGGAGCACAGAGAATTCCCGCAAGATATTTTCCTCGAATACGATCCCAATGGAGGAAGTCTTGTATCGTTTAACCTTATTTTCTAAAAGAGAGACAGGTAAGAAACATGTAGAAAATATGATCAGAATGCTATAAAATTTCATGATGCGAGGATACGCACACGCTTCTTAGAATGGAGTTGACATTCTTTTGCTGGACTGGAGCGGACTAGTTCTTTGGCCACTGGAATCTGCTTATTATTAGTGGGAGTTGGGTTTCTCTGTGCTGGAGCAGTATCTATGAAAAATGGAGTTGGTTTATTATCTCCTGGCGTTTGGATCTTTTGCAAAGACCTGGTTTGTAACCCTTCAGATTCTAACATAGCCGTCTTCCCCTTGCATGCCTTATATAGAAGAATGGTGATTCGGTTATAAAACATGCTACAACAGAGATGGAATAGGTACTGAAGAATAGAAAGGCATGACATATTGACATGTATTCACTCCATCCGGAAATAAATGGATGGGTCTAGGCGTATTTTAGTTCTAGATACATCTAGTTTTATCCATTTCTGCAACATTTAATCCGGACGGAGGGAGTATGATGTAAGAGCTAGGGATACAACAGGACAACACAGTAAAAAAACACTGAAAAACCCACTGCAGAACCAAAGTATTCAAACCCACTGATATGAGATAGTACACTCCTGCAGCTCAGGATGCAAAACTACCAGGCAGTTTTCCTTGCAAAAATCAACATTGTGGCCTTTAATCATACATTTTGCTACAACTAAATTTTGGATCAGATAAAGCTTGGATTCACGCCAATTAACAAAATACATGCTGATGTACAAATATAGTGATATACAACAGGTACTTACATCTACATTGGAGCACAGAGAATTCCTGCAAGAATCTTTCCTCATAAACGATACCATTGCAGAAAATCTTCTATCTGTTAAGCTTATTTTCTAAAAGAGAGATGGGTAAGAAACATGTAGAAAATATGATCAGCATGCTATAAAATTTCATGATGCAAGGATGTGCACACGCTTCTTAGAATTGAGTTGACATATCTTTGCCGGACTGGAGCGGACTAGTTCTTTGGCCACTGGAATCTGCTTATTATCAGTAGGAGTTGGGTTTCTTTGTGCTGGAGCAGTATCTATAAAAACTAGAGTTGGTTTATTATCTCCTGGCGTTTGTATCTTTTACAAAGGCCTTGTTTGTAACCCTTCAGATTCTAACATAGTCGTCTTCCCCTTGCATGCCTTGTATAGAAGAATGGTACTTTAATTATAAAACATGCAGCAGCAGAGAAATGGAATAGGTACTGATGAATAGAAAGGCATGACATATTGACATGTATTCCCTCCATCTGGAAAAAAATGGATGGGTCTAGGCGTATTTCAGTTCTAGATACATCCTTTTTTATCCATTTCGGCAACATGAAATTTGGAAGGAGGGAGTATGGTGTAAGAGCTAGGGATACGACAGGACAACACAGCAAAAAACACTAGTTGAATGTAAAACTGTATGCTAGCGGAATGTAAAACAGGAAGGCATGACATATTTACATGCATGATCAGCATGCTAAGCACATGGCATTGCAACCGAGTAGATACACTCCAGGACATTATATGCATGTTGTACCCATATCACAGGCCAAGTTAGAGCAAGGACCTTGTGGGGTGAAGAGGATTCATCATCTTTCTGCAAGTCTTCTGAAGAACTGCCTTTACATGTTCCATCATATTGGGTATCATTGACATCAAGTTTATTGGCCTTTACATTGCTCCGTGAGGTTCTTGTGGATATATCAGTGTGTGCAATTATATCTGACATGCATGGAAGACAACTAGTAGTTAGATTTATGTAATGAGTGCCTGTAGGAGATGACATAAATAGTAGGACTGGGGTTAATTAGCAGCAACAGGTCTCATAAACTAAAGGGAGAACACAGATGAAAGCTACAGAATATGTATCGTTTGTACTCGAGATTAACTAGATGGCACACAAAAGTATTAAAGAACAACATAGGAAATACTAGAAGTGGTATAATACTATAATCACCAGCCTGTGGGATAGCATTGGCTGATGGATGATAACTATGGAACAGTGTTACCTAAAGAACAAGTATCTTAGCTGAACTATGGAACAACGTTAACTCCTGAACAAGACCCGTAAGAGATCAACATGAATATACAGTGAAATGTGATGATCTATTTTCCATGCTTAGATGAATAACAAAGCCATAAATGTTGCACACAAGTAAGATGAGGGTACAACCTATCGGGCTGCCATCCATAGGAGTGAGCATCATGTGCTGACTTGTCGATGGCCCTGCAGTTGTTGTGGTTGTGCATGTTGGGCATGCACATTCGATGCAGGGAACTGTTGAGTGGGGACTATAGCTCCCTTCTGGTGTATGCTTCCCTTGTTGGAGCACCTGCGGTGAGTCGGAAGACGGTGTGTCTGAAGATGCAGATAACGCATAATGTTAAGAATGACATATCTCTTTGATCTGAAGAAATACACTAAGAGATCAATAGCAAGGTACGAGAGTGGTCACACGTCTGTTGACTGAAGACTAAATTGGGGTCACACGATTTTATTTTATTTTGGCACTGTCTGATCTACGCCGGATGGCTGGCCGTCTTGTGCCTCCCGACTGACACTGTTCGGAATCTTCCCCGAAGAGCCAGCGACCAACGGCAGAGCAGCCTGCCTCCGCCGTCCGTGGCCCTGGCCAAAACCCCGCTCCCCACCCCACCGCATGGTCGTGGTTGCGCCGCCCCCGGGCCAATCCATAAAGACTCCCCGTCATCCAGATCCGGTGGCAGTACCTTCAACCCACGCAACTCTAAAAGATAGCCATCTAAGCGCTGCTTCCGCGGCGAACTTGCGGCACCGCACCCTTATGTTAGACACCAGCCAACCGGCAGCCTAGAAGCCCCGCCGCCTCGAGGGGTGCTACATCCCATTGCAAATTGATTGGCCCAGAATAAAAGTTCAGACAACTGACGCCTAAATAAAGTGATTTGAGATGAGGGTGCGACCTATCTGGCGGCATGGTGAAGTAGGCAGGTCCAGCTGCCGAGTCAGTGAGGCCGGCGCGGTTGCGGTGGCGACCGGCGACAGGGAAAGAGCGATGTCGCGACGGTCAACGGCTACGCCGAAGCAGTGCCAGGACTCTGGATGGATCCGAAGTTGGAGCCGCTCCGGCGCCGTGAACAACGGCGGGGGTGAATCGGCTCTGGTATGGTTCACGTGGCCGTTGTCGAGGCAGCACCAGCAGCACGGAGTAAGAGGCACACGGCCCAGTGCACGACGGCAAATGGACAGCGTCTCCGGCATTAGGGAGGAGGGCGGCTATGAAATTGGTGCGGTGGGGGCGCCATGGAGGTGGGGCTAAGGTTTCGCGGCTCAGGAGAAGGGAGCTTCCCGGGAAGAAGGTGATTTGGCGCCCATGAGGTATGAATGGGTGCGGGCGGGGGGGAATTGGGAGGGGAGTGGAACCATGTCTTACGGACGCATTTGTCTGAAATGTGAGGGGGAGTTACAGTTCTACCCTTGCCTATAGGCTTCTCGGCTTGGGTCTGTGTACTGAGGGTTGGGGATAGTAGAGTAACTTTGCTTCTCCCCAAATAGTGTCGCGGGAGCGATTTCAGGCGAGGAGGGCGTGTTTTGAACTATAGTGGGCGCGAGCGATTTCGGGCGAGGAGAGCGTGTTTTGAAATAGTGGGCGCGAGCTATTTCGGGCGAGGAGAGTGTGTTTTGCCGACCATGGTTTATGAATTATTCGGCACATGTCATTTCGGCCGAGGAGAAGGCGCGCTTGGATGAAGTTATGAACCTACCCTCGATGTACAACGGGCCAATTGATGCGTGTCCCACATAGGACGGTAATTTCGCGTCTCCCATTTATTTGCTCGGGCGAATTCCACCGAGCAGAGAGGATGTTTAACGGTTCGTTCAAATTTTACGAGAACGAGCATCCACGTCCACTTTACCAAGTCGATTCGGATCAAATTTTGAAATATTAGCTTGCCACTTCTTTTTTTGATGGAGAGATGATGCTCGGGAGTAATGTGTTTTTACATGCTCGTTGCTAGCGATTTACTATATGACAAATAGTTGACCCACTCAAAAACGCGAATCAAACCCAAAATGAAATATCTCGATTCAATGAAATAGCTCGTTCAGTAGGTCAAAATAGTGAACTAAATCCAAAATTGAACACCTCAATCGAGTAGCATGTTGTACAGTATTATAGTACTCCATGAACATGTTGAAAGTCAAATTAATGAACTTGTTTGATATAAGCATATATATGTTCATGTGTGGATTGCAAACAACATGTTCTCCAATTTAAATATTTGAATGCAAGTTTATATCGAAACATGGTTTATATCAGTCTTTGATGCATAAAACGCGACCTCTCCCTCTCCCGGACTCCTGTTCTCTCTCTCTCTCGTCGACAATCTTCAATTCTGTCGCACGCATCCGACACAAAAACCTTGTTGGTCCCTCTCCCTTTCTCTCCATCTCTCTCTCTCTCTCTCTCTCTCTCTCTTTGTGTGTGTGTGTGGGGGGGGGGTCTTTCTAGTTCGCATGCATATATACACCATCTATAGGTCTCTCTCGCACACTATGTATGATACTCTAGCTAGTCCAAGCTAGATATCTTGGGTGCACTCATCGTACGCACACAGATTCCTTGGCTCTTTGCCTGTAACTCTCTCATGCACCACTATGTCGTCTCGGAGCTCTTCCCCCCCCCTCTCTCAAACTCTCCATCCACCTGGGTCACACATACACATGCATATCTCACTCGCACTCGATAGGCCCATCTAAAACTCTATCTCTCCCCCTCATTCTTTCTCCATCTCACACGTGCACACACACAATCTCATGCCCAGCTAGACAAGTATGATGGTCTCTCACTCAATTGTAGGCACACGCAGTCCCCCCCATATGTATATGACTATCTAATCTTAGTCTCCATCACAAACATGTGCATGGTCTATCTCGATTTCTCTAGGGGAATCTTTCTATCGCGCACGCACTCCCTCGATCTCCCACCCATATAGTCCCCTCACGATCTCGACGGCATCTCTCTATCACAAACACACCCTCTCTCCCTCCCCATGCGTCCATGTCATCCATGTGTCCCTCTGGACCTTTGTTCCTTGTTGGCCACACCTCTATTGGACATGTGCTACAGGGGTGTCTCTCTCCGTTGCAAACAATCACACACTAGCTATCTTCGTGTATCTCCTCGCCTCGCTTTTCCATCTTGGAGATGCATGCGTGATATGTTCGTATAAGAAACGAAAAATACTCTCTCTTTCTAATTTATCGTTTGTTGTCACTTTCTCTTTCACACGCATACTATTTTTGCACACTTACTCATTCTCCTTCACACGCACTTGATCTGTCTCGACTAAGGCACTCTCCTCGGTCCATAGCATACAGATTTATTGAAAAGTCAAACATCACAAAGTTTGACCATGTACGTGGAGAAAAAGAATTATATCTAGTACGGCAAACATATACCATTAGATTCACCATGGGATGTAGTTTTGTATGATGTATCTTTGGTATTGTAGATATAAATAACATTTGCATAAACCTAATCAAAGTTTCCAAAGTTTGACTTCTAAAAAATTTACATGCACTGCATTATCGAGCGGATGGAATATCTCTTTCCCCCTCTCAGCTATCTGACGCACCACTCAGCCTTATCGGGGCTCCTCAATCTCTCTCAAACTTAATTGGTCAGTTTGGTTCGTGACCTGACCCTCATGCCTTGATGGCCGGTACTGCCTGTTGTGGATGTGAGATGTAAAATATTTTTGCCTGGCCAGGCTTCTGTGGTGCTGAAGCGTTTGGTTCATGCCTGGGCCAGGCAAAGCATCAACGTCCCATCAATCAATCCATGCATCAATTATTTAATGCTAATATCCATCCATGTTGCTGTTAGCCTCGTGGCCACATGACCAGGTACGGCCAGGCGTTCGAAATCGGTCACCTGGGCCAGGCTACTTGCAATGTCTAGAGTTCAGCCAGGCTAATTAAAGTGCAAGGGAACCCAGGCAGGCGGGCTTTCTTTTTCACAGGGTAGCAACCAAACAAGCGTGCATGAAATCCAGCCACAACCCCAGGCCAGGCAAAAGATGCTCAGGACGCAAGCCAAACTGTTCTTATATCTCCCTGGTTTACACATACACATGTCTCACTCACGCTATACATATAGACCCATCCAACACTCTCCGCCCTTGTTCTCTCTCCATGTGACACGCACCCCCCTAAGTACCATAATCCCTCAATCCATCATAGGCGCAAGCACTCCCCCACCTCGATCCTAAGTATGATTATCTCTTACTAGCCATCAGGAACACACGTATTGTCTCCTTCCATCCATACGTCTATCTCGATATCTCTCGGGGCATCTTCTATCGCGCACACACCTTGTCACTCGATCTCCCACCCATGTAGTCCCATCACGATCTCCAGGGGATCTCTCTATGACAAACATACACTCTCTCCTCCCCATGTCTGCATTTTCTCCGTACGTCTCTCTAGACCTCTCTCCCTTGTTTGTCAGACCCCTCTTGGCCATGTGCTAGGGGTCTTGCTCTCTCGGTTCCAAACAACCACACACTATCTCCTCACCTTGCCTCCGTTGTCGAAGATGCATGTGTGATATGTTTGCATAAGACACGTACGCTTTTTGTCTACTTTTATCGTGTGTTGTCCATGTCTCTTTCACACACGCACACACACTTTTTTCACTCTCTCTCTCTCTCTCTCTCTTGTTAGGGACTCTGTCACATCCATAAGCATATGGATGTTTTGAAAAGTCAAACCTCAGAAAAGTTTGACCAGGTATATGTGGAGAAAAACATTTACATCTAGAACGATCATTAGATTCATCACAACATGTACTTACTTCATACTATCATTTATCTTTGGTATTGTAGATATAAGTAATTTCTTTATAAACTTGGTCAAAGTTTCAAAAGTTTGACTTAAAAAAATGTTGGAACTACATTATCAAACGGAGGGAGTGGCTCTTTCTCTCTCTCTCTCTCTGCTATCTCTCACGGCCCTCCCCTCTCACTCGAACTCTCTATACCGACGGATTATACGCTCATTGTGTCAGCGTATAGCTCCGTATATTGTTTAGTTGACCGGTCAACCAATCCACATGCTGCCTTGTCAGCTCGTGTTCTGTATCTTCGTGTGCTGGCCCATGTGGCAGTGGGTGAAAATAAGTAAACTAGAGGCCCATCTGACACGCGGTGAAGTAAACAAAGTTGAAACCACTCGGGGTAGCACCCCGCACGGTAATAAATTGAGGGCGCATTGAGGACAAACTTCTTGTGCGGGAAGGACGCACTCGCGCACAATTCACCACTGCGCGGCGGCATGCACAGAAGGACGCACTCGCGCACACCCAGCACACAACACACACCAGCACACCCAGCACACAACACCGCCGGTTGAGATGGACGGCGAGGCGGCCAACAAGCGGAGGCGGCTTGAGCCAAAACCGCATCCGGCGAGCCTGGACTTCATCAGCAGCCTCCCCGATGACACGCTGCTCGTCATCATCGGCCTCCTCCCCACCAAATCTGCCGTGCAGACCGCCCTGCTCTCCCGGCGGTGGCGCCCCCTCCGGCACTGCATCCCCCTCAACCTCACCGTTGACAGCTGCCTCTGCGACGGGGATTGCAAACGCATGGCCGCAGTCTCCAAGATCCTTTCATCGCACCCTGGGCCAGCCAAACGCCTTGACATCCACATGCTCAGTACCAACTGCAAGGTCCAACCCAAGTTCGACGAGTGGTTCTTATCCCCCGCCCTAGATCAGCTCGAGGAGCTCAGCTTTGAAGCTGGACGATGTCGCTCTCTGCCGCCGTCCGCGCTACACCTCATGCCAACACTGCGCCGCGCTAGGTTCAGCTCCTGCTATCTTCCCCAGATTAATGCCGCGCCCGCTCTTCTTCTTCCTCAACTCAAGCAGCTCGACCTCTTCGATGTCGTCATCTCGAAGAAGGCTATGGAGCACCTGCTCCGCAGCTGTACTGCGCTCGAGTACCTTTGTCTTGAGCAGATCCACGGGTTCATTAGCCTCCACATCGCCTCGACGAATCTCCGATGGATTTATGTGTCTTGTTGGCCCCGCAACAAGACATCAATTAGGAAGAGATCACTCCAGCTGTTCCACGTTATGGTCATTGAGAATGCGCCTTTCCTTGAGAGATTGCTTGTATCGGATCTAGAAGGTCCAACAAAAATCAGGGTCATTGACACGCCGAAATTGACAGCGTTGGTGTACTCGTCTGCCAAATTCTCTGAACTCTTTATTAGATCCATAATCGTTCAAGTACAACACTCATCTTCTTCTCCGTCTTCTTGAAATTCACATTTTTAAATTTCTTCTTGATGTATTTACGACCGTCTTCCAGAAAATGATTCCCACAAGCTTGACCCAGTCCATGCGCGCAGTGAATATCTTAGCACTAAAAACTATCGGCCCCAATCTGGATCAAGTTGTTGGATTCCTTACATGCTTTCGTGCATGGAAAAGCTACTCATCGAGGTGAAACTTCTTTCCTATAAGTAAACGGTAATCACAAGTAGCTCAATTTTTTCGTAATTTTCCCAAATTATGATGACAAGTGTAGTGTTCAAAACTGCATCTACGCACTGCACCGAAAGAAATGTTTTTAGTATTTTTTCTCACGTGATCACCTGCATCGTTTTTATGATGTAATACTATAGTAGCCTAGGCTAGTCATAGTGGAAAGTAACTTATGGTTACCCTAAGAGCAAGTACTACCTCCGTCCTGGTTTACTCTTCCAATTTTGTAGTATCAAAATTTGACCATAGATTTAACTGACAAAATGTTAATGCATGTCACTAAGAACTATATCGTTGGATTCGTATTTGAACATAATTTCAAATGGTGTAATTTTTAGTGACATGCATTGGCATATTCTTAGGTAAATCTATGGTCAAAATTTTATACTAAATACGAGGTAGTATTACAAAAGTGGGCTATGTGGGCCAAAACATGCGCCAAATTCACTTGTGATGCATTTGGCATCGATGCCCCTCCATTGCTCACCTGGTGTGCCAATCTGGATCACCTACTTTGCTCCGGTGCCAAATTAACTCACGCAATGAAAAAACACTGCGTGGGAGAGAGAGAGGACTGAGGCAATAAAAAAACACTTGTTTGGGAGAGTGAGAGGCTGGTGTAGTTGGTTTGATTGATTTGTTTATACATGTGGGTCTGTGTGCACAGCGGTGCCAACTCTCTCACATCGCGAGAGCGGTGCCAAAATCATTTTGATTTGACATCGATGCGTATTATGTGGCATACTTTTGCGAAATATGGCATCGGCCACATAGAGAGGAAATAGAGAGAGAGAGAGAGAGAGAGAGAGAGAGAGAATATCACTAGCCAGCCAACCCTATCGTATGAGCGAATGATATTGGTACCTCTTGATGACACGGCAATCTTATGCAGCCAGCTGCTCTAATATGTTCTCTTCTTTTGCAGATAAAAAAAGACCCAAAAGTGAAAAATGTGTTGCACTATAACAATCTCATCGAATTCCTTGATCTCCATCTTACAGAAATTGATTTGATCGACTACCGAGGCAACACATCTGAGATTAAATTGGCCAGGTTCTTTGTTCTGGAGGCAAGTGTGCTCAACGTAATGAGGTTTGGCGTTCTCTGGCGCAACAATTAATGGCGTGCTGATCACCGCAAGCTACTAAGCCTAAATGAAAAAGTCTCCGTAGAAGCTGAATCTGTTTTTGAAACATCAAGTGGCCAGAGACTCGAAAACTTATTTGCCCATTAGTGACTTGTCAGGGCGGTGGATTTTAGTTTGTACGATAATGCTACATCCACCTAAAGTAACGAAAGTTCTTACGTGAACTTCCTAGTAATTCCCTCTTCGTAGGTGCAACATGTTGGAAATATGCCCTAGAGGCAATAATAAAAGTATTATTATTATATTTCCTTGTTCATGATAATTGTCTTTTATTCATGCTATAACTGTATTATCCGGAAATCGTAATACACGTGTGAATATATAGACCACAATATGTCCCTAGTGAGCCTCTAGTTGACTAGCTCGTTGTGATCAACAGATAGTCATGGTTTCCTGGCTATGGACATTGGATGTCGTTGATAACGGGATCACATCATTAGGAGAATGATGTGATGGACAAGACCCAATCCTAAGACTAGCACAAAAGATCGAGTAGTTCATTTGCTAGAGCTTTGCGAATGTCAAGTATCTCTTCCTTTGACCATGAGATCGTATAACTCCTGGATACCGTAGGAGTGCTTTGGGTGTATCAAACGTCACAACGTAACTGGGTGACTATAAAGGTGCACTACAGGTATCTCCGAAAGTATCTATTGTTTTATGCGGATCGAGACTGGGATTTGTCACTCCGTGTAAACGGAGAGATATCTCTGGGCCCACTCGGTAGGACATCATCATATGCGCAATGTGACCAAGTTTTTGATCACGGGATG
This sequence comes from Triticum dicoccoides, assembly GCF_002162155.2. Taxonomy (NCBI): domain Eukaryota; kingdom Viridiplantae; phylum Streptophyta; class Magnoliopsida; order Poales; family Poaceae; genus Triticum; species Triticum dicoccoides. Next base: position 538,710,641 of record NC_041386.1, on the reverse strand, counting down.
ATGTGTTACGCAACGAGTAAAGTGACTTGCCGATAACGAGATTGAACAAGGTATTGGATACCGACGATCGAATCTCGGGCAAGTAAAATACCGCTAGACAAAGGGAATTGAATACGGGATTGATTAAGTCCTTGACATCGTGTTTCATCCGATGAGATCATCGTGGAACATGTGGGAGCCAACATGGGTATCCAGATCCCGCTGTTGGTTATTGACCGGAGAACGTCTCGGTCATGTCTGCATGTCTCTCGAACCCCTAGGGTCTACACACTTAAGGTTCGATGACGCTAGGGTTATAAAGGAAGCTTGTATGTGGTTACCGAATGTTGTTCGGAGTCCCGGATGAGATCCCGGACGTCACGAGGAGTTCCGGAATGGTCCGGAGGTAAAGATTTATATATAGGAAGTCCTGTTTCGGCCATCGGGACAAATTTCGGGGTCATCAGTATTGTACCGGGACCACCGGAAGGGTCCCGGGGGCCCACCGGGTGGGGCCACCTGCCCCGGGGGGGCACATGGGCTGTAGGGGGTGCGCCTTGGCCTACATGGGCCAAGGGCACCAGCCCCTAGAGGCCCATGCGCCAAGATAAAGGAAAAAGGGAAGAGTCCTAAAGGGGGAAGGCACCTCCGAGGTGCCTTGGGGAGGATGGACTCCTCCCCATCCTTAGCCGCACCCCTTCCTTGGAGGAGGGGGCAAGGCTGCGCCTCCCCCCTCTCCCTTGGCCCTATATATAGTGGGGAAAAGGAGGAGCAATCATACCTAAGGCCTTTGGTTGCCTCCCTCTCCCTCCCGTGACACATCTCCTCTCCCGTAGGTGCTCGGTGAAGCCCTGCAGGATTGCCACGCTCCTCCATCACCACCGCGCCGTTGTGCTGCTGCTGGATGGAGTCTTCCTCAACCTCTCCCTCTCTCCTTGATGGATCAAGGCGTGGGAGACGTCACCGAGCTGTACGTGTGTTGAACGCGGAGGTGCCGTCCGTTCGGCACTAGGATCATCGGTGATCTGAATCACGACGAGTACGACTCCATCAACCCCGTTCACTTGAACGCTTCCGCTTAGCGATCTACAAGGGTATGTAGATGCAAACTCTCCTCTCCTTTCTACTCGTTGCTGGTCTCTCCATAGATAGATCTTGGTGATTCGTAGGAAAATTTTTGAATTTCTGCTACGTTACCCAACAGTGGCATCATGAGCTAGGTCTATTGCGTAGATTCTTTGCACGAGTAGAACACAAAGTAGTTGTGGGCGTTGATGTTGTTCAATATGCTTACCGTTACTAGTCCAATCTTGTTTCGACGGTATTGTGGGATGAAGTGGCCCGGACCAACCTTACACGTACGCTTACATGAGACAGGTTCCACCGATTGACATGCACTTGGTGCATAAGGTGGCTAGCGGGTGCCAGTCTCTCCCACTTTAGTCGGAACGGATTCGATGAAAAGGGTCCTTATGAAGGGTAAATAGCAATTGGCATATCACGTTGTGGTCTTTGCGTAGGTAAGAAACGTTCTTGCTAGAAACCCATAGCAGCCACGTAAAACATGCAAACAACAATTAGAGGACGTCTAACTTGTTTTTGCAGGGTATGCTATGTGATGTGATATGGCCAAAAGGATGTGATGAATGATATATGTGATGTATGAGATTGATCATGTTCTTGTAATAGGATTCACGACTTGCATGTCGATGAGTATGACAACCGGCAGGAGCCATAGGAGTTGTCTTTATTTTTTGTATGACCTGCGTGTCATTGAAGAACGCCATGTAACTTACTTTACTTTATTGCTAAACGCGTTAGCCATAGAAGTAGAAGTAGTCGTTGGCGTGACAACTTCATGCGGACACGATGATGGAGATCATGATGATGGAGATCATGGTGTCATGCCGGTGACAAGATGATCATGGAGCCCCGAAGATGAAGATCAAAGGAGCTATATGATATTGGCCATATCATGTCACTACTCTTATTTGATTGCATGTGATGTTTATCATGTTTATACATCTTATTTGCTTAGAACGACGGTAGTAAATAAGATGATCCCTCATTAAAATTTCAAGAAGTGTTCTCCCCTAACTGTGCACCGTTGCTACAGTTCGTCGTTTCGAAGCACCACGTGATGATCGGGTGTGATAGATTCTTACGTTCACATACAACGGGTGTAAGACAGTTTTACACAGCGAAAACACTTAGGGTTAACTTGACGAGCCTAGCATGTACAGACATGGCCTCGGAACACGGAGACCGAAAGGTCGAGCATGAGTCGTATAGAAGATACGATCAACATGAAGATGTTCACCGATGATGACTAGTCCGTCTCACGTGATGATCGGACACGGCCTAGTTTGACTCGGATCATGTGATCACTTAGATGACCAGAGGGATGTCTATCTAAGTGGGAGTTCATAAGATGAACTTAATTATCCTGAACATAGTCAAAAGACCTTTTGCAAATTATGTCGTAGCTCGCGCTATAGTTCTACCGTTTAGATATGTTCCTAGAGAAATTATAGTTGAAAGTTGAAAGTAGCAATTATGCAGACAGTACATAGCTTATGTCCTTAATGCACCGCTTAGTGTGCTGAACCCCAAACGTCGTTTGTGGATGTTTCGAACATCGAACATACACATTTTGATAACTACGTGATAGTTCAGTTAAATGGTTTAAGTAGAGGCATCAAAGACGTTTTCGAAATGTCGCGGAACATATGAGATGTTTCGAGGGCTGAAATTGGGATTTCAGGCTCGTGCCCACGTCAAGAGGTATGAGACCTCCGACGATTTTCTTAGCCTGCAAACTAAGGGAAAAAAAGCTCAATCGTTGAGCTTGTGCTCAGATTGTCTGAGCACAACAATCACTTGAATTGAGTGGGAGTTGATCCTCCAGATGAGATAGTGATGTTTCCCCAAAGTCATTGCCACCAAGCTGCTAGAGCTTCGTGATGAACTATAACATATCAAGGATAGAGATGATGATCCTTGAGGTATTCGCGTTGTTTGACATCACGAAAGTAGAAATCAAGAAGGAGCATCAATTGTTGATGGTTGATGAAACCACTAGTTTCAAGAAGGGCAAGGGCAAAAAGGGATACTTCATGAAACGGCAAATCAGCTGCTGCACCAATGAAGAAACCCGAGATTGAACCCAAACCCGAGACTAAGTGCTTCTGTAATAAGGGGAACAGTCACTAGAGCGGAATTACCCTAGATACTTTGTAGATGAGAAGGCTGGCAAGGTCGATAGAAGTATATTGGATATACATTATGTTAATGTGTACTTTACTAGTACTCCTAGTAGCACCAGGGTATTGGATACCGGTTCGGTTGCTAAGTGTTAGTAACTCGAAATAAAAGCTACGGAATAAACGGAGACTAGCTAAAGGTGAGCTGACAATATATGTTGGAAGTGTTTCCAAGGTTGATATGATCAAGCATCGCACGCTCCCTCTACCACCGAGATTGGTGTTTGCGTTGAGCATAGACTTGATTGGATTATGTCTATCGCAATACGGTTATTCATTTAAGGAGAATAATGGTTACTCTATTTATTTGAATAAAACCTTCAATGGTCTTGCACCTAAAGGAATGGTTTATTGAATCTCGATCGTAGTGATACACATTTTCATGCCAAAAGATATAAGATAGTAATGATAGTACCACTTACTTGTGGCACTGCCATGTAAGTCATAATGGTATAAAACGCATGAAGAAGCTCCATGTTGATGGATCTTTGGACTCACTCGTTTTTGAAAAGTTTGAGACATGCGAACCATGTCTATTGGTGTATATGCATGAAGAAACTCCATGCAAATGGATCGTTCGGACTCACTTGATTTTGAATCACTTGAGATATGCAAATCATACCACATGGGCAAGATGACTGAAAAGCCTCGGTTTCAGTAAGATGGAACAAGATAGTAACTTGTTGGAAGTAACACATTTTTGATGTGTGCAGTCCAATGAGTGCTGAGGCATGCAGTGAATATCGTTATGTTCTTACTTCACAGATGATTCGAGTAGATGTTGAGAATATTTACTTGATGAAACACAAGTCTGAATTATTGAATGGTTCAAATAATTTCAGAGTGAAGTAGAAGATCATTGTGACAAGAGGATAAAATGTCTATGATACGATCATAGAGATGAATATCTGAGTTACGAGTTTTGGCACACAATTAAGACATTGTGGAAATTGTTTCACAATTAATACCGCCTGGAACACCATAGTGTGATGGTGTGTCCGAACATCATAGTTGCACCCTATTGGATATGGTGCGTGCCATGATGTCTCTTATCGAATTACCACTATCGTTCATGGGTTAGGCATTAGAGACAACCACATTCACTTTAAATAGGGCACCACGTAATTCCGATGAGATGACACCGTATGAATTATGGTTTAGAGAAACCTAAGTTGTCGTTTCTTAAAAGTTTGGGGCTGCGACGCTTATGTGAAAAAGTTTCAGGCTGATAAGCTCAAACCCAAAGCGGATAAATGCATCTTCATAGGACACCCAAAACAGTTGGGTATACCTCCTGTCTCAGATTCGAAAGCAATAAGGGATTGTTTCTAGAATCGGGTCCTTTCTCGAGGAAAAGTTTCTCTCGAAAGAATTGAGTGGGAGGATGGTGGAGACTTGATAGGGTTATTGAACCATCACTTCAACCAGTGTGTATCAGGGCACAGGAAGTTGTTCCTGTGGCACCTACACCAATTGAAGTGGAAGCTTATGATATTGATCATGAAACTTCGGATCAAGTCACTACCAAACCTCGTGGGATGACAAGGATGCGTACTACTTCAGAGTGGTACGTAATCCTGTCTTGAAAGTCATGTTGCTGGACAACAATGAACCTACGAGCTATGGAGAAGCGATGGTGGGCCCGGATTCCGATAAATGGCTTGAGGCCATAAAATCCGAGAACGGATCCATGGACTTTGGTGGACTTGCCCAATGATCGGCAAGCCATTAAGATAAATGGATCTTTAAGAAGAAGACAGACGTGGATGGTAATGTCACCATCTATGAAGCTCGACTTGTGGCGAAGTGTTTTCCGACAAGTTCAAGGAGTTGACTACGATGAGATTTTCTCATCCGTAGCGATGCTTAAAGTCCGTCGGATTCATGTTAGCATTAGCTGTATTTATGAAATCTGGCAAATGGATATCAAAACGAGGTTCCTTACCAGTTTTCGTGAGGAAAGGTTGTATATAATACAATCAGAAAGTTTTTGTCGATCCTAAGGATGCTAAAAGGTATGCTAGCTCCAGCGATCCTTCTAAGGACTGGAGTGAGCATCTCGGAGTTGGAATGTATGCTTTGATGATGATCAAAGATTTTGGGTTTGTACAAAGTTTATGAGAAACTTGTATTTCCAAAGAAGTGAGTGGGAGCACTATAGAATTTCTGATAAGTATATGTTGTTGACATATTGTTGATCAGAAATGATGTAGAATTTCTGGAAAGCATATAGGGTTATTTGAAATGTGTTTTTCAATAGAAAACCTGGATTAAGCTACTTGAACATTGAGCATCAAGATCTATAAGGATAGATCAAAACGCTTAATGGTATTTTCAAATGAGCACATACCTTGACATGATCTTGAAGGTGTTCAAGATGAACCAGTCAAAGAAGGAGTTCTTGCCTGAGTTGTAAGGTATGAAGTTAAAACTTAAAGCTCGACCATGGCAGAATAGAGAGAAAGGACGAAGGTCGTCCCCTATGCTTAAGACGTAGGCTCTTCAGTATGCTATGCTGTGTACCGCACCTGAAGTGTGCCTTGCCATGAGTCAGTCAAGGGGTACAAGAGTGATCCAAGAATGGCTCACAGGACAGCGGTCAAAGTTATCCTTAGTAACTAGTGGACTAAGGAATTTTCTCGATTATGGAGGTGGTAAAAGAGTTCGTCGTAAAGGGTTACATCGATGCAAGCTTGACACCTATCCGGATTGCTCTGAGTAGAGATACCGGATACGTGTAATGGAGCAACAATTTAGAATAGCTCCAAGTAGAACAGTTATTTGGAATAGATCCAAATAGAACGTGGTAGCTGCATCTAGGAGATGACATAGAGATTTGTAAAGCACACACGGATCTGAAAGGTTCAGACCCGTTGACTAAAACCTCTCTCACAAGAAACATGATCAAACATAAAACTCATTGAGTGTTAATCACATAGTGATGTGAACTAGACTACCGACTCTAGTAAACTCTTGGGTATTAGTCACATGGCGATGTGACCTGTGAGTGTTAATCACATGGCGATGTGAACTAGATTATTGACTCTAGTGCAAGTGGGAGACTGTTGGAAATATGCCCTAGAGGCAATAATAAAAGTATTATTATTATATTTCCTTGTTCATGATAATTGTCTTTTATTCATGCTATAACTGTATTATCCGGAAATCGTAATACACGTGTGAATATATAGACCACAATATGTCCCTAGTGAGCCTCTAGTTGACTAGCTCGTTGTGATCAACAGATAGTCATGGTTTCCTGGCTATGGACATTGGATGTCGTTGATAACGGGATCACATCATTAGGAGAATGATGTGATGGACAAGACCCAATCCTAAGACTAGCACAAAAGATCGAGTAGTTCATTTGCTAGAGCTTTGCGAATGTCAAGTATCTCTTCCTTTGACCATGAGATCGTATAACTCCTGGATACCGTAGGAGTGCTTTGGGTGTATCAAACGTCACAACGTAACTGGGTGACTATAAAGGTGCACTACAGGTATCTCCGAAAGTATCTATTGTTTTATGCGGATCGAGACTGGGATTTGTCACTCCGTGTAAACGGAGAGATATCTCTGGGCCCACTCGGTAGGACATCATCATATGCGCAATGTGACCAAGTTTTTGATCACGGGATGATGTGTTACGCAACGAGTAAAGTGACTTGCCGATAACGAGATTGAACAAGGTATTGGATACCGACGATCGAATCTCGGGCAAGTAAAATACCGCTAGACAAAGGGAATTGAATACGGGATTGATTAAGTCCTTGACATCGTGTTTCATCCGATGAGATCATCGTGGAACATGTGGGAGCCAACATGGGTATCCAGATCCCGCTGTTGGTTATTGACCGGAGAACGTCTCGGTCATGTCTGCATGTCTCCCGAACCCCTAGGGTCTACACACTTAAGGTTCGATGACGCTAGGGTTATAAAGGAAGCTTGTATGTGGTTACCGAATGTTGTTCGGAGTCCCGGATGAGATCCCGGACGTCACGAGGAGTTCCGGAATGGTCCGGAGGTAAAGATTTATATATAGGAAGTCCTGTTTCGGCCATCGGGACAAATTTCGGGGTCATCGGTATTGTACCGGGACCACCGGAAGGGTCCCGGGGGCCCACCGGGTGGGGCCACCTGCCCCGGGGGGGCACATGGGCTGTAGGGGGTGCGCCTTGGCCTACATGGGCCAAGGGCACCAGCCCCTAGAGGCCCATGCGCCAAGATAAAGGAAAAAGGGAAGAGTCCTAAAGGGGGAAGGCACCTCCGAGGTGCCTTGGGGAGGATGGACTCCTCCCCATCCTTAGCCGCACCCCTTCCTTGGAGGAGGGGGCAAGGCTGCGCCTCCCCCCTCTCCCTTGGCCCTATATATAGTGGGGAAAAGGAGGAGCAATCATACCTAAGGCCTTTGGTTGCCTCCCTCTCCCTCCCGTGACACATCTCCTCTCCCGTAGGTGCTCGGTGAAGCCCTCCAGGATTGCCACGCTCCTCCATCACCACCGCGCCGTTGTGCTGCTGCTGGATGGAGTCTTCCTCAACCTCTCCCTCTCTCCTTGCTGGATCAAGGCGTGGGAGACGTCACCGAGCTGTACGTGTGTTGAACGCGGAGGTGCCGTCCGTTCGGCACTAGGATCATCGGTGATCTGAATCACGACGAGTACGACTCCATCAACCCCGTTCACTTGAACGCTTCCGCTTAGCGATCTACAAGGGTATGTAGATGCAAACTCTCCTCTCCTTTCTACTCGTTGCTGGTCTCTCCATAGATAGATCTTGGTGATTCGTAGGAAATTTTTTGAATTTCTGCTACGTTACCCAACACAACATTACTCCTAACATTTGTAATATCAGTTTGAAACTTGTAATATTGCCGTGTTCTATTCCTGCGTTTTCAAAATCCTGCGAATCAAATAGGTCCTGAGTTGGTGATGATGTTGTGCCTCCCATCTTTCACCAATAGCCGTCAGATCTAGATCTGACGCATACAAACCAAGATTCTCCATTTTTGCAAAAAGATGCCCGCACTTGTTCCCTATTTACAAACAACTCCTTGTCTCTCACAATCAACCTCATCTCCTCCCCACCACATCTAGGAGTAGAAGACCATGGAAAAATTTGGCGCGATGGCCGCTGTCGGAGCCGTCCACCCCCAATCTTGGTGTTCCGTGCAATGCACGGGCATCTACGCATGGGAAATTATGTCGAACAGGGCTAGTTGTAAGTAGGCTAGCTCTACAGCCATGATGATAGTGACTACAGACGGTGAGGCTGACTATGGTATGCCGAACATGGCGCCTATACTCAGGTGTCATCTCTGGCGCAGGGTCTTGTCACTTCACTGTGAGGAGCAACACGTAATAATTTGACCAACGGGTGGTACAGTGCTAGTACTCCTACTACTACATTGGTAGTACTACTACTAGTACTAGTAGCACCACCGTCTGGATTTAGGAGTACTACCACGTCCATCTCGATTTTAGTATTGACTAGCAATATCTAGTAATGCATGTCACCAAAAATGTACTACTCCCTCTGTAAATAAATACATGGTGTTTTATTCCTATCGGCGAGAGAACTTAATGTTTTTTGCTAACTAGAGTACTGTAATAGGATTACATGCAATGAACTAAACACTGCATGTCATGTTTGGTACTAGTCTCAAGTCATTGAAAGCATGCACGACCCACATCTCTCATTGGTTTATATGTCACGAAATAAGAAACAAGGAGGGAGTTAATGCACCGTGCCTAAGTATTTTGGGATTATTTGGTTTTCGTAAGGTGACTTACACAACATTTTTGTTTACATGCATTAACATTTTATTAGTTAAATCAAATGTCAAAACTTGGCGCAAAATGCAAAGGGGACTAATAAACCAGTAAACATCAAACTTCTCTCGTTTGGCCCCAATTAGAGGTCCGGTGAGATGACTATACTGCACCGGCACGGAGGGGGCGTAGCTTCATTGACTTACGGCAACTGCCTTTGGGTGAATGACACGTGGCCCCAGGGGGTGGCTGGCCCACCTATCATACAGCCAAAGGCAGGTGCAGTAGAGGGCCGAGGAGTAGTACGAAATCCTATGCACCTACGCACGCTAACCAAGGGCTGAGTGATCACTCGAATCGCAAGATCAGTTGACTAGAAGCTACGCTAGACCCATGGAGGCGATGAGCGCGAGCATCAGCCGGCTGTGCCAGATGGTCCACGACGCCGGCCTGCGGCCCGGCAGGTAGTATTGCTTGAGGCCGCCAGGGCGAGGGGCCGCTTGGACGATAGCTTCGCATCCTTGTTCGATGAGGTCCTCGTCGGTTTCCTCGACAAGTTCACCGCCGTCAAGAAGCTTGCGGACGACTTTGACGTAAGCCTCCAGCCAACGCGCCCAGGCTCTGCGATGCCCGCCACCCTCAACGACCGCTATGGTACAACTTCTTCGACGCACTGGTGGCCCTGCGACTGCCCACCGTCGCGCCGGAGAATGTCCACCTCGAGGTCGCGCTCGCCGCACAGTGCCTGGCGCAGCAAGACACCATCGACATAATCACCCACGTCTACGCGCAAATCGTCCAAGGACTAGTACATGCAAGAGGAGGATGATAGGACGCTGGCCTTCTTGGAGCGCAGGGCAACCTTGGACGACACTGTTCAGAAGCACGTTGAGCTCGCCGCCAACACCGCTGCTCCTCACACGTCGGTTGGTGACCCGGCGCACTAGGGCGTGAGGATGTCGTTGAACGTTGATGGATCCGTATGTATTTTTATCCTTCCGTCAAATCCATGTAGTAGTATATGATACTACAGTAATTATCTTACCTTTCGCATCAACTTCATAATTTTTGTACATACTCCATGCATGAACGGCGCCAGAAGCAAACTTCTCATTACTCTAGGCAAAATCATTATTTTCTGTCAATCGGTCGCGCCATGGAGCAGAACCAAATTTTACAAGTTAGGAGTTCAAAAGGAAAAGCCTACCGTGTTTGCGTCGCACCCCCACACGGTTGGTCCGGCACGCCGCTCAAGCGGGAATGCGTGTGGTGTTGCATTTTCACTTACAAGTGGGACCGCAGTTGAGCAAACTGACTATCGGCAAACCCCCACCCCGCCCATCGCGCGATGGCTGAGAAAAGAGGACAGGAGGGAGAAGAGATGGATGTAGCATGGACTCCAAGAAAATTGGTATCGGATGGGACTCATGTGGGTGGCATGTGCCGTACTGCCAGACGTGAATGCTAGTTATGGCCCATGCCACCCCACTATATCGAGCCTATATCGAGGTACATAGAACAAATTTCCTGCAGTCCGTGCTCAGCCCTCCTCTATCTCTCTTCTCAGCCAGCCAGCGGACGCGCGGAGCCCATCGTCTGTTTTCTCACATGCGGCCCCACATGTCAGTGAAAACGCAAGAGGACCCACTGAACCTGCACATCTTTCACCTCGACGTGTTGGTGATGAAAAACAAATCCAATAAAGATCTTCGGTGGCCGCTTTTGGAGTAAGATTCTATTTACAGTTTAACCCAAGATGCACATCTCGTGGCTTCAACTACCACTCTATTTTCTTTCATGACACGACCTGGATGCTGGATGTCCCACGTGTAGGCAAAAGGAGGAAGAACCCGACTAAATCTTCGGTTCTGCTCTCGGATTAGACTAGTTGTGCTAACTTAAAAATTTTATTGTGTACTCCCTCCGTTCCAAAATACTTGACTTCCATTTGTCCAAAAATGGATGTACCTATATACTAAGACATGTCTAGATACATATATATTTTGACAAATAGAAGGCATGTAGTATTGTGCAACAAAGGGAGTAGAATGGATGCAAGTTTTTGTATTGGGAAGAAGAGTACATCCATATATTGATAGAGCGCAATTTAGTAGATGTTCTATCACTTTTAGCTAGTATAGAATAGAGGCTAGACATGAGACTAGATGCGAGGAAGCAACGTCTACTTCTTTACACTCGAAGAAGAAAGAAGCACGCAAGATCGAGCCTCCGCAGATCAATAATGAATGCATCGAGAAGGCACTAATCCAACTTACTACATGAGTAATCAAAATTATCGTTGGAGTTCGTGCAAAACGGAGGTCCGTTTGGGGTCGTGCATTGGAGTTGGCCTTACAAGTGGGACCGCAGTTAAGGAAACCGACTATCGGCAAACCCCCACCTCGTCCGCCGCGCAATGGCTGAAGTTAGAGAAACGACGAGGTTGAAGAGATTGCTCTCGCATGGACTCCAAGAAATAATATGGTGTCAGATGGATGTCGTGGTGGTGGCGTGTGCCGTACTCCTGGACGTGAATGCTTGTTCTGGCCCATGCCACCCTACTACTCCTACTACTTACTCCTACTATATAGTATACTAGTATCGAGGATTCGAGGTGCTGGTTATGTACAATGAACACATTAACATATGGCTACAGTAAAAACACCCGCCCGACGCGCGAAGCATGTGAAGCTAGTACAAATAGTGTACTACTGTTGTTGATTGGCCTCATCTGATAACCTGTTGCAATGCACGTACAATTATGTATTCGGAAAATATTTTTTTGCCTCGTTGCACCACTCACTCAGAGAAGCGACTCGAAAGCCATTCATAAATATAGTAAGTTTATCACAGGCATACCATTTTTTTACATAGAACAACAGATCATCAACCCACATCGACAACGAGGATACATTATAAATACTAAAGTTTTCACCACACAACAAATAACAAGCAATGAAATGAACTTCAACTCAACCATTCCTCGGTGTTGCAAACCCTTGCTTTGAACCACAAGTGATTCTCTGGGACGGGCCATGCATTGTCAATCTGGAGACCAACGCAGGACTGATCATCCAGGCTAAAGCGGCCTACTATATCAGTACCAGGGTAAGTAACCATGAAAATGTCTGAGGTATAGACATAGTTGCTTCTCATAAATGTATCAACAACGGTTGAATCGCCTTACACCATCATCGGATAGTTTCGTCCAAGGAAGAGCGAGTTTTCTCCAAGACTATCAATTCTGTGCCAGGGAGAAGGAGTTGGCGCTAGCACACTAGTATCCATCCCGAATACCATGCAACGGGTGTTGGAATAGGTCCGGAGAGTGCGACCATGGGAGACTACACCTGTTTCCTTAGCAGTAACATCATCAGTGGGTTGTATACACACAAGAAGAGGTGATCCATCGGAATTAGTTGCCAGGCGCCACAGAGTATATCGGCACTGCTCGTCCTCATGCACGTGATCATCACCATTGTCATCTCCCCCTTGGTTATAAAAATCTTCAAGTATAGGTGGTGGGATGTCCACAGGACCTTGGAAACACAAGAAGAAGGTTAATTAGTAAAGGGAAAGTTGCTAACCCTCATGCATGTGGATGAAACAATTATAATTACGGTGGAAGACAAACGTACTAAAAAAACGAGGATCCCATGCAAAAACAGTGCCACGAGAGGTGGCAGCAAACATAAGATCCTTGTATTCAATTGCATCACAGTACACATCCGTGTATAGAAACTGATTTTTGAGTAATATCCATCCAGTCGAACCACGAGGATGGCAACTAGCTTGTCGAAGATAGCAACAACATCATAGTTTTTGTAATTCCAAGAGCGGTTGGGAACTCGACAAATTGCTATCTTCAGTACACGACAGTCACCATGATCGTATTTGAACATACGTAGATCATCTGTGTGCTCAACCTCAGGGCAGTCGGAGATTTTTGGAAGTGGAATCCGCTGACGAGTGTACACATTCACAAGTTCCCACTCGCAATTGTACCCAATATAAACAACCCAATCTCCATTTGCGCCAGCCCAGGACTTACCCTTAAGCGATGGCATCTTGACATCACACATATCATTATCAAGCGGCATCAACTTGCACAAGGCGAGGTCTCCGTCGTCCGCTCGCCAGCGAGCAGGGTCACGGCGAAGAAGATAGGGGAGATCAAACCGCTCCTTGACCCTTGGGTTCCTTGCAATGATGTTATAAGTTGAGTCGAGAATGGGCTGGAACGAACCTGCCATGCTAGCCGAGGTGATGACGTCGCACCGATCAATGAGTTCCTCCACCACGTCATCTTTCAGATCGGGGCAAGAATAACGAGGTCATTTCCGGCGTGTTCCCTCCATGGAGAAGATGATCGAACAATGGCAGAAGAAAGGGTGAAGGGCTGAAGGAAAATGGAGGAGGGAGAGGAAGAGCGTGCGAAAACAGTTCCAAATCAAGAGGGAAAGGCAAAGAGTCGGTGGATGGTTGCGAGTTTGCCACGGTTCATGAAGAGGCGCCCTGGCCTACACGTCCGTTCGGAAATACTCCTACTACTCGTCGTCGTCTCACTGATATGTTGGAATGGGACCACATGTCAACGAAACATGGTGTCTAATTTCTCGTGTAAAATGCGATCTGGCCACGTTGGCCCGAGGTGCCGCATTAGTTATCGACCTTTATTTTTTTAATGGCGTGCCGGTTAGTTTTGAAGCATGACTAACTGGTAATGTACGCAGAGAAAATATAAACTACTCTACCACTACCCCACCTTCGGTACTAGTAGTATAAAAAAGATATATATAGGATGGAGGTTCAGCGCTTTCTTGCTAAGGGCTGCCCACTTGCTACTCACACTACCACCCTCTCTCCAGATCTAAAAAAGATGGCCCCTCTCTCCCTCCTCACCGGTGGTCACAGATCTGCCGGGGAAGAAAAGGACGTGCAGCGTTGACGCACTCGTCGTCAGCGAACGAGGTCACGCACTGATGACAAGGCCGTCCTCTCAGACCTAGCGCCCGCGCGGGATGGCCTCCGTCTCCAAGCTCGCTGCCGTAGTGTGTGCGGAGGACGACGACCACGAGCAAAGCCACTTCCCACCGACCCTCGGGTATGCTACCTATTTTCGAGCCATAACCTTGTTCTATTGCCCCATCTGCTACGTCGTTGCATGTGGATCTTTTTCCACTCCACCATCTTCCCAATTTGCTATCCTCTACTCTGTTGGCCACGCAGACGAAAACCATAATTTGCACTATTAAAGGAAACCCTACTTCATGCAGACTAATCCATGTCTGGGTTGAATAAGGAAATGAAGGGAGACTGTACTGTCCAAGAGATTAGGCATCGAACCCGCATCTAGGTTGAAAAGGGGAAAATCAGTAGCTAAGGAACGAGTCTCGTGTCTCTTGGTTGAAGAAGGGTAGAAAGGCATGACAACGCAATAGAGAATGACAATGTCGATCGGTTTGTTGTCCTCGCATAGGAAAAAGGTGGCTAAAGAGAACAAAAATGGGACCGTAATCCACATATGCTGCCTGGATATTTGTTGCTCTGGGCAACCATACCTCCCTCACCACTCTGCGTCCGTGGAGGTACATTGTACTGGTGCCTCCCATGCTCTTATTGCCACTTTTTTGCTGTTAGTATAACGCCAGCAGTCAAGTCAAGCAATGCTACTGCTAAAGTGATGCCACATTTAACTAATGTCGCTCTCAGTCTAATGCCACCCATAAATTTAAGCAATGCCATTTAATGTCACTGGATTATTTCTGGGTTAGTTGTTGATTGTGGATGTATTAAAGATTTTTCAGCTATAAGGCATTCTAATGCTGTTGCACAGCCAGTACACCTACGATGAAACTTGTTACTCCCGTCAGATTTTTGCATTGTTAATGCTTATAGATTACATACCTCACTTTCATGAGATAAGTTAATTTTTTTTGTACAGTGTCACCAAAATGCCAAGGCGCTGATGTCATTTTATTTTGGTTAAACTGCACAGACAATTAAGAAGACAAGAGGAAAGGTCAAGAGTGGGCACCTCCTCCTCCGGCTGTTCTCTTGAGGAGGTCTTTATGTTTGTCTCTAATGCCTGTCGACTACATACCTGACATCATGATGTAATGTTAAGTCATTTCCTTTTGTACAGTGTCACTGAATTGTCAAGGCGGTGATGGCATTTTATTTTAGTAGAACTGCACAAAATTTGCATAAAAGAAGAGGAAAGGTCAGGAATGGCTCACTTTTCCAGAAAAAACTATGTATGCCTTCCTCACATCAGCCAGTGTTGCTTTATTTATTCCATCAAATAGGTGGTTAGAAACAGTCTTGCTACCTTTTCCCATTAAGAAATTGGAATGCTTATATTTGTGAGTCTATGCTTCAACTAGTGCCACTTTTAGAGTAATCACACTTTCAATATCTATGCAAACAGGGATGCTTGATTTTAGTGGAACTGCACAAAAAGTCCAATTGGTTCAACATTAGGAGCATGTTTTTCCCAACCTTTATATCCAATTGATGGCACTATGAGCTGTTCATTACGAAGGTACATGGTTTGCTACTATCTTGCTACTCTTTTTGTACTGTCATTAGATAGTAATACTAGTGGTTTGCATGTGAATTTATTGGTAGGGTGGACCTACATTGGAGGTGCAGGACAGGATTCAATGATTGGATGCTCAATTTCGGTTGTATCGATTTCACCTCTTCCATCACTGCGAACATGGATATCCTTGGTCTGATGAAGAATAGGCGCTATATTTCTGCTCTGAACCAGCAAATCAATTCAGTATGAAATTGTCCAGGGCAAAACATAACTGTATCAGATTGTCCACTGCAGAACATGACATATGCTAAGCGGAAGAGACATGTTTAAACCGAAAATACAAGGTGTGGTATATGTTTACTAGCTGCTTGATATCTGTGCAGACAGAGATGTCTGCCTGTTGCTATTTGGCAAACCAACAAAGTGCCCGCAATTTTGGTTGAACTGCACAAGAGAATAGTATAGTCACTGCATGCAATGCCATTTGAAAATAGACACATAAAGATTGGATAGACACTTCATGGACTGCAGAAAAGTAGTACTGTACTATTTATTGGCCAACACTAGGTGCTTCATTGCTTTGGTCTGATTATACAATGGGCATCATTTTGC
Source organism: Triticum dicoccoides (assembly GCF_002162155.2). Classification (NCBI taxonomy): domain Eukaryota; kingdom Viridiplantae; phylum Streptophyta; class Magnoliopsida; order Poales; family Poaceae; genus Triticum; species Triticum dicoccoides. The sequence continues at coordinate 538,694,475 of NC_041386.1, read as the reverse complement.
CTAAGTTAAAGTTTGTATTCCGAAAATAGTCTCGCCGTGTGATCGAGAGAAGACCAAATCATATTGAAGTGGATGTTCCTCCATCATGTCTGGTTCATTCTCATGGTTCCAGCTGTTGGTGAAACCATTTACATTTGCAAGAGGAATTGTAGACTTCACAAACAAATTTGTATTTCAGTCTGTACTGAATGTTGGCCAAGAGAAGCATCCATGTTAGTAGGAAGAACAAATGTTTTTTCTAGATCTTTGCTTTTGGAGCTACATATTTGTATATGATCTGTGAGTCATTGAGATGCATTAACATGTTGATCTTATGTATGGGAATCGTACTAGTTAGTTTTAGTTGCGACACAAGATCCGAAGTGGCTGATCTTTTCTTTTGGAGCTACATATTTGTATATGATCTGTGAATCATTGAGATGCATTAACAGTTACTTATTTCTGTTCGCTCAGTATTTACAAGTTACTGATCGATCACTAGCTAGCCTACAAATGCGCTCCTGGCAGTTTTATTTGCGACACAAGATGCGAAGTGGCAGTTTTTTGAATAAAAATGCCTACCTATGAAGAAACTGACAAGCTACACTATCGATCCTACACGGATAAAAATGCCCACCTCTAAAGAAACTGACAAGCTACACTATCCTACACGGATAAATAGCAGATCACGCACGTACTACCTCCTTTCCGGTTTGCAGAGCTCAATTCAAGAAACGACCTACTCGATCCTACACGAACAAATAGCGGATCACGCACGTACTAGTACCTCCTTTCCGGTCTGCAGGGCTTAATTCAAACCTCTCACCAACCAAGGTACTCCCTCCATCCGGGTTTATTAGTCCCGTGAGCAAAGCAGCAAGACCAAGGCATGGCAATAATTAACGGCATGCAGAAGTTTAAGCCTAATAAATTCCAGCTATTTAAGTGGTTGCATGCGTGCCCTCGGCATGCAGAAGTTTAAGCCTAATTAATTCCATTGATTTAAGTGGCTGCATGCTGCTTCGCGCACTACCTGCGAGCGATTCTGAGTGCCTGCATGCAGCCGGCCATAATTAAGGCAGCTAACTAATGCGAAAAAAGATACACTTTAAATCCGTGGAATCATTATTGACAAGGAGGGAGATGATTCGAGTGCACTCGTTTGACCGCCATGCCGGCGTGCGACCCAAACGGGACGGGACGACACAGTCATAATTTCAGTTTCTCTAGTTTTCCACGGCAAGCTGGTGCGCTAAGCCATTATGCATTGAATTCCGATGACCGTCGCGCTACCTTCCGCCTATAAGTACTGTTTCCCGGCCTTCTCAGGTGCCACCGTGACCCAACTCGCCATATCCTCATAAGCCCCCACCGGCCCGACGTCGCTCGCCACGTCTGCCATGCCCCTGCCTGTCCGCGGTAGGCGACGCCGGAGGCGGTCACCACCGGAACTAGTGTTCGGGTTTTCACCAGAAGGCAGACGGAGGGAGGAGGCATTCTATCTATCATTAGATGGCAATGCGGAGATCGAGGAGTTGTTGGAGCGCGACCGCATGGCGGAGGAGCAGGAGTTGTTGGAGCGCGACCGCCTGGCGGAGGAGCAGCATCTCGCCGATTTGTGCCGCCAGCGGGACATGGAGCAGCAGCGCACCGACGCTCTGAGTCGCGAGTAGAGCGCCCGCAACTGGGCCGACTACGTGGAGGCCGGCGCCCGGCAAATAGCCCTGGAGGCTGTCGGGCACGCACGCGTTCGTGACGCCGATTTTTACTACCAGCTCGTCAAGTGGGTTTCCCGCTTGGAAGCCGAAGCTTCGGTGGACCACGCCGGCATGGAAAGGGCCAACGCGCGCAAGCAACGCGTCCTATCGCACCTCTAGCAAGTCCGAGGCGAGGCGGAGGACGCCGGTGCCAACGTTTAGCTTGGACAGCAGATGGCGGCCGGCATCGTCTAGTTAGCTAAGAGTAAGTCAGTACTTGTACGCTACTAGAGTGTTAGTGGGAGTAGATAGTTCACTTGGCTATGATGGTTGTCAACATGGAAGTTCAATACTCTATATGTGGATCAGACCTGTTACTTTGCTCTGAATGTGGAACTTTCCATTTGAACGTATGGAATGGGATGTTATTTTTTAAAATGGGTTGTATTTGTCCTCCACGGTTTAGAGGCTAACTTGTGGGCCTAGCAAGTTGACGCGTACACAATCAGGAGATGATTGTACGTGGAGAGGATGACAACAGGGACCCGCCAAGGTCATGGCAGTACGCAAGCAAGTGCCTCCTTATTTCAAGCCAATAAAAAAAGGCTCCTCCTAGTGGATTTCTGACATCTAGGTCCCATGCCATTGTCAACGTAGTCAATAAACGAGAGAATTGCACAACGAGCGGCTGACACCAGGGACCCAGCAGCTCGCCCAGTTATTTTTGTTTTGGGTTAATTTGATAAATGCCACTCCAAATTTGGTGTATCCGAGAAATGCCACTGCAATTTCCAAACTTTGAAAAATGCCATTTCATGCCATTTCTAGTGGCATTTTTCGAAGTATGGAGTGGCGTTTTTCAAAGTTTGCAAACTGCAGTGGCGTTTTTCAAAGTTTGCAAAAATTGCAGTGGAATTTTTCAAAGTTTGGAAATTGCAGTGGCATTTTTATGAATCGCCATAATTGGAGTGGCATTTATCTAATTTGTTTTTGAGACGGAAGCATGGTGTCAACTTGGCTGTGCTGGACACTCTGGCCTGTCTAGACAGCCTTTTCTTTTATGTTTACCACAGACCAGCCCAGTAGTTTTTTTTTCTTTCTGAAAATGGCTAGCCTAGTTTTTTTGTGATTTGTCAAGTAAGTCGCTTTATCAGGCCTGTTGGGCCCGCCACCCTCAATGGACACTATGGTAACAACCTCTTCGACGCACTGGTGGCCCTACGACTGCCCACCGTCGCGCTGGAGAATGTCCACCTCGAGGTCGCGCTCGCCGTGCAACGCCTGGCGCAGCAAGACACCATCGACATAATCACCCATGTCTGTGCGTAAATCGTCCAAGGACTAGTACATGCAAGAGGAGGACGATAGGACGCTGGCCTTCTTGGAGCGCAGGGCAACCTTGGACGACACTGTTCAGAAGCACGTTGAGCTCGCCACCAACGCCGCTGCTCCTCACACGTCGGTTGGTGACCCGGCGCACTAGGGCGTGAGGATGTCGTTGAACGTTGATGGATCCGTATGTATTTTTATCCTTCCGTCAAATCCATGTAGTAGTATATGATACTACAGTAATTATCTTACCTTTCGCATCAACTTCATAATTTTCGTACGTACTCCATGCACGAACGGCGCCAGAAGCAAACTTCTCATTACTCTAGGCAAAATCGTTATTTTCTATCTATCGGTCGCGCCATGGAGCAGAACCAAATTTTACAAGTTACGAGTTCAAAAGGAAAAGCCTGCCGTGTTCGCGTCGCACCCCCACACGGTTGGTCCGGCACGCCGCTCAAGCGAGAATGCGTGCGGTGTTGCATTTTCACTTACAAGTGGGACAACAGTTGAGAAAACTGACTATCGGCAAACCCCCACCCCGCCCACCGCGCGATGGCTGAGAAAAGAGGACAGGAGGGAGAAGAGATGGCTGTAGCACGGACTCCAAGAAAATTGGTGTCAGATGGGACTCGTGTGGGAGGCGTGTGCCGTACAGCTAGACGTGAATGCTAGTTATGACCCATGCCACCCCACTATATCGAGCCTATATCGAGGTACGTAGAACAAATTTTCTGCAGTCCGTGCTCAGCCCTCCTCTATCTCTCTTCTCAGCCAGCCAGCGGACGCGCTGAGCCCATCGTCTGTTTTCTCACATGCGGCCCCACATGTCAGTGAAAACGCAAGAGGACCCACTGAACCTGCACATCTTTCACCTCGACGTGCTGGTGATGAAAAACAAATCCAATAAAGATCTTCGGTGGCCGCTTTTGGAGTAAGATTCTATTTACAGTTTAGCCCAAGATGCACATCTTGTGGCTTCAACTACCACTCTATTTTCTTTCATGACACGACCTGGATGCTGGATGTCCCACGTGTCGGCAAAAGGAGGAAGAACCCGACCAAATCTTCGGTTCTGCTCTCGGATTAGACTAGTTGTGCTAACTTAAAAATTTTATTGTGTACTCCCTCCGTTCCAAAATACTTGACCTCCATTTGTCCAAAAATGGATGTACCTATATACTAAGACATGTCTAGATACATATATATTTTGACAAATAGAAGGCATGTAGTATTGTGCAACAAAGGGAGTAGAATGGATGCAAGTTTTTGTATTGGGAAGAAGAGTACATCCATATATTGATAGAGCGCAATTTAGTAGATGTTTTATCACTTTTAGCTAGTACAAAACAGAGGCTAGACATGAGACTAGATGCGAGGAAGCAACGTCTACTTCTTTACACTCGAAGAAGAAAGAAGCACGCAAGATCGAGCCTCCGCAGATCAACAATGAATGCATCGAGAAGGCACTAATCCAACTTACTACAGGAGTAGTCAAAATTATCGTTGGAGTTCATGCAAAACGGAGGTCCGTTTGGGGTCGTGCGTTGGAGTTGGCCTTACAAGTGGGACCGCAGTTAAGGAGGCCAACTATCGGCAAACCCCCACCTCGCCCACCGTGCGATGGCTGAAGTTAGAGAAACGACGAGGTTGAAGAGATTGCTCTTGCACAGACTCCAAGAAATAATATGGTGTCAGATGGATGTCGTGGTGGTGGCGTGTGCCGTACTCCTGGACGTGAATGCTTGTTCTGGCCCATGCCACCCTACTACTCCTACTACTTACTCCTACTATATAGTATACTAGTATCAAGGATTCGAGGTACTGGTTATGTACAACGAACACATTAACATATGGCTACAGTAAAAACACCCGCCCGATGCGCGAAGCATGTGAAGCTAGTACAAATAGTGTACTACTATTGTTGATTGGCCTCATCTGATAACCTGTTGCAATGCACGTACAATTATGTATTCGGAAAATATATTTTTGCCTCGTCGCACCACTCACTCAGAGAAGCAACTCGAAAGCCATTCATAAATTTAGTATGTTTATCACAGGCATATCATTTTATTACATAGAACAACATTTCATCAACCCACCTCGACAACGAGGATACATATAAATACTAAAGTTTTCACCACACAACAAATAACAAGCAATGAAATGAACTTCAACTCAACCATTCCTCAGCGTTGGAAACGCTTGCTTTGAACCACAAGTGATTCTCTGGGACGGGCCATGCATTGTCGATCTGGAGACCAACGCCTGACTGATCATCCAGGCTGAAGCGGCCTACTATATTAGTACCAGGGTACGGAACCACGCAAATGTCCAAGGTATAGACACAGTTGCTTGTCATAAATGTGTCAACAGCGGTTGGATCGCCTTTCACCATCATCGGATAGTTTTGTCCAAGGAAGAGCGAGTTTTCTCCAAGACTATCAATTCTATGCCAGGGAGAAGGAGTTCACGCTAGCACACTAGTATCCATCCCGAATACCAAGCAACGGGTGTTGGAATAGGTCCGGAGAGTGCGACCATGGGAGACTACACCTGCTTCCTTAGCAGTAACATCATCAGTGGGCTGTATACACACAAGAAGAGGTGATCCATCGGAATTAGTTTCCAGGCGCCAAAGAGTATATCGGCGTTGCTCGTCCTCATGCTTGTGATCATCACCATCATCATCTCCCCTTGGTTATAAAAATCTTCAAGTATAGGTGGTGGGATGTCCACAGGACCTTGGAAACACAAGAAGAAGGTTAATTAGTAAAGGGAAAGTTGCTAACCCGCATGCATGTGGATGAAACAATTATAATTACTGTGGAAGAAAAACGAACTGAAAAAATGAGGATCCCATGCAAAAACAGTGCCACGAGAGGTGGCAGCAAACACAAGATCCTTGTATTCAATTGCATCACAGTACACATCTGTGTATAGAAACTGATTTTTGAGTAATATCCATCCAGTTGAACCACGAGGATGGCAACTAGCTTGTCGAAGATAGCAACAACATCATAGTTTTTGTAATTCCAAGAGCGGTTGGGAACTTGACAAATTGCTATCTTCAGTACACGACAGTCACCATGATCGTATTTGAACATATGTAGATCATCTGTGTGCTCAACCTCAGGGCACTCGAAGATTTTTGGAAGTGGAATCCGCTGACGAGTGTACACATTCACAAGTTCCCACTCGCAATTGTACTCAATATAAACAACCCAATCTCCATTTGCGCCAGCCTAGGACTTACCCTTAAGCGATGGCGTCTTGACATCACATGTATCATTATCAATCGGCATCAACTTGCACAAGGCGAGGTCTCCGTCGTCCGCTCGCCAGCGAGTAGGGTCACGGCAAAGAAGATAGGGGAGATCAAACCACTCCTTGACCCTTGGGTTCCTTGCAATGATGTTATTAGTTGAGTCGAGAATGGGCTGGAACGAACCTGCCATGCTAGCCGAGGTGATGACGTCGCACCGATCAATAAGTTCCTCCCTCACGTCATCTTTTAGATCAGGGCAAGAATAACGAGGTCGTTTCCGGCCTGTTCCCTCCATGGAGAAGACAATCGAACAATGGCAGAAGAAAGGGTGAAGGGCTGAAGGAAAATGGAGGAGGGAGAGGAAGAGCGTGCGACAACAGTTCCAAATCGAGAGGGAAAGGCGAAGAGTCAGTGGACGGTTGCGAGTTTGCCACGGTTCACGAAGAGGCGCCCCGGCCTACACGTCCGTTCGGAAATACTCCTACTACTCTCCATCGTCTCACTGATATGTTGGAACGGGACCACATTTCAACGAAACATGGTGTGTAATTTCTCGTGCAAGATGCGATCTGGCCGCGTTGGCCCGAGGTGCCGCATTAGTTATCGACCTTTATTTTTTTAATGGTGTGCCGATCAGTTTTGAAGCATGACTAACTGGTACTGTATGCAGATTAAATATAAACTACTCTACCACTACCCCACCTCCAGTACTAGTAGTATAAAAAAGATATATATAGGCTGGAGCTTCAGTGCTTTCTTGCTAAGGGCTGGCCACTTGCTTCTCACACTACCACCCTCTCTCCAGATCTAAAAAAGACGGCCCCTCTCTCCCTCCTCACCGGTGGTCATAGATCTGCCGGGGAAGAAAAGGACGTGCAGCGTTGACGCACTCGTCGTCGGCGAGCGAGGTCACGCACTGAAGACAAGGCCGTCCTCTCAGACCTAGCGCCCGCGCGGGATGGCCTCCGTCCCCAAGCTCGCTGCTGTAGTGTGTGGGGAGGATGACGACCACGAGTGAAGCTACTTCTCGCCGACTCTCAGGTATGCTACTTCTTTTCGAGCCATAACCTTGTTCTATTGCCCCATCTGCTACGTCGTTGCATGTGGATCATTTTCCACTCCACCATCTTCCCAATTTGCTATCCACTACTCTGCTGGCCACGCAGATGAAAACCATAATTTGCACTATTAAAGGAAACCCTACTTCATGCAGACTAATCCATGTCTGGGTTGAATAAGGAAAGGAAGGGAGACTGTACTGTCCAAGATAGTAGGCATCGAACCCGCATCTAGGTTGAAAAGGGGAAAATCAGTAGCTAAGGAACGTGTCTCGTGTCTCTTGGTTGAAGAAGGGTAGAAAGGCATGACAACGCAATAGAGAATGACAAGGTCGATCGGTTTGTTGTCCTCGCATAGGAAAAAGGTGGCTAAAGAGAACAAAAATGGGACCGTAATCCACATATGCTGCCTGGATATTTGTTGCTCTGGGCAACCATACCTCCCTCACCACTCTGCGTCCGTGGAGGTACATCGTACAGGTGCCTCCCATGCTCTTATTGCCACTTTTTTGCTGTTAGTATAACGCCAGCAGTCAAGTCAAGCAATGCTACTGCTAAAGTGATGCCACATTTAACTAATGCCGCTCTCAGTCTAATGCCACCCATAAATTTAAGCAATGCCATTTAATGTCACTGGATTATTTCAGGGTTAGATGTTGATTGTGGATGTATTAAAGATTTTTCAGCTATAAGGCATTCTAATGCTGTTGCACAGCCAGTACACCAACGATGAAACTTGTTACTCCCGTCAGATTTTTGCACTGTTAATGCTTATAGATTACATACCTCACTTTCATGAGATAAGTTAATTTTTTTTGTACAGTGTCACCAAAATGCCAAGGCGCTGATGTCATTTTATTTTGGTTAAACTGCACAGACAATTAAGAAGACAAGAGGAAAGGTCAAGAGTGGGCACCTCCTCCTCCGGCTGTTCTCTTGAGGAGGTCTGTATGTTTGTCTCTAATGCCTGTCGACTACATACCTGACATCATGATGTAATGTTAAGTCATTTCCTTTTGTACAGTGTCACTGAATTGTCAAGGCGGTGATGGCATTTTATTTTAGTAGAACTGCACAAAATTTGCTTAAAAGAAGAGGAAAGGTCAGGAATGGCTCACTTTTCCAGAAAAAACTATGTATGCCTTCCTCACATCAGCCGTTGTTGCTTTATTTACTCCTTCAAACAGGTGGTTAGAAACAGTCTTGCTACCTTTTCCCATTAAGAAATTGGAATGCTTATATTTGTGAGTCTATGCTTCAACTAGTGCCACTTTTAGAGTAATCACACTTTCAATATCTATGCAAATAGGGATGCTCGATTTTAGTGGAACTGCACAAAAAGTTCAACTGGTTCAACATTAGGAGCATGTTTTTTCCCAACTTTTATATCCAATTGGTGGCACTATGAGCTGTTCATTACGAAGGTACATGGTTTGCTACTATCTTGCTACTCTTTTTGTACTGTCATTAGATAGTAATACTAGTGGTTTGCATGTGAATTTATTGGCAGGGCGGACCTACATTGGAGGTGCAGGACAGGATTCAATGATTGGATGCTCAATTTCGGTTGTATCGATTTCACCTCTTCCATCACTGCGAACATGGATATCCTTGGTCTGATGAAGAATAGGTGCTATATTTCTGCTCTGAACCAGCAAATCAATTCAGTATGAAATTGTCCAGGGCAAAACATAACTGTATCAGATTGTCCAGTGCAGAACATGACATATGCTAAGCGGAAGAGACATGTTTAAACCAAAAATACAAGGTGTGGTATATGTTTACTAGCTGCTTGATATTTGTGCAGACAGAGATGTCTACCTGTTGCTATTTGGCAAACCAACAAAGTGCCCGCAATTTTGGTTGAACTGCACAAGAAAATAGTATAGTCACTGCATGCAGTGCCATTTGAAAATAGACACAAAAAGATTGGATAGTCACTTCATGGACTGCAGAAAAGTAGTACTGTACTATTTATTGGCCAACACTAGGTGCTTCATTGCTTTGGTATGATTATACAATGGGAATCATTTTGCCTAAGTTAAAGTTTGTATTCTGAAAATAGTCTCGCCGTGTGATCGAGAGAAGACCAAATCATATTGAAGTGGATGTTCCTCCATCTTGTCTGGTTCATTCTCATGGTTCCAGCTGTTGGTGAAACCACTTATGTTTGCAAGAGGAATTGTAGACTTCATAAACAAATTTGTATTTCAGTATGTACTGAATGTTGGCCAAGAGAAGCATCCATGTTAGTAGGAAGAACAAATGTTTTTTCTAGATCTTTGCTTTTGGAGCTACATATTTGTATATGATCTGTGAGTCATTGAGATGCATTAACATGTTGATCTTATGTATGCGAATCGTACTAGTTAGTTTTAGTTGCGACACAAGATCTGAAGTGGCCGATCTTTGCTTTTGGAGCTACATATTTGTATATGATCTGTGAATCATTGAGATGCATTAACAGTTACTTATTTCTGTTCGCTTAGTGTTTACAAGTTACTGATCGATCACTAGCTAGCCTACAAATGCGCTCCTGGCAGTTTTATTTGCGACGCAAGATGCGAAGTGGCAGTTTTTTGAATAAGCATGCCTACCTATGAAGAAACTGAGAAGCTACACTATCGATTCTATACGGATAAAAATGCCTACCTCTGAAGAAACTGACAAGCTACACTATCTATCCTACACGGATAAATAGCGGATCACGCACGTACTACCTCCTTTCCGGTTTGCAGGGCTCAATTCAAGAAACGACCTACTCGATCCTACACGAACAAATAGCGGATCACGCACGTACTAGTACCTCCTTTCCGGTTTGCAGGGCTTAATTCAAACCTCTCACCAACCAAGGTACTCCCTCCATCCGGGTTTATTAGTCCCGTGAGCAAAGCAGCAAGACCAAGGCATGGCAATAATTAACGGCATGCAGAAGTTTAAGCCTAATAAATTCCGGCAATTTAAGTGGCTGCATGCATGCCCTCGGCATGCAGAAGTTTAAGCCTAATTAATTCCAGCGATTTAAGTGGCTGTATGCTGCTTCGCGCACTACCTGCGAGCGATTCTGAGTGCCTGCATGCAGCCGGCCGTAATTAAGGCAGCTAACTGATGCAAAAAAAGATACACTTTAAATCCGATGAATCATTATTGACAAGGAGGGAGATGATTCGAGTGCACTCGTTTGACCTCCATGCCGGCGTGCGACCCAGACGGGACGGGACGACACAGTCATAATTTCAGTTTCTCTAGTTTTCCACGGCAAGCTGGTGCGCTAAGCCATTATGCATTGAATTCTGATGACTATCGCGCTACCTTCCGCCTATAAGTACTGTTTCCCGGCCTTCTCAGGTGCCACCGTGACCCAACTCACCATATCCTCATAAGCCCCCACCGGCCCGACGTCGCTCGCCACGTCCGCCATGCCCCTGCCCGTCCGCGGTAGGCGACGCCGGAGGCGGTCACCGCCGGAACTAGTGTTCGGGTTTTCACCGGAAGGCAGACGGAGGGAGGAGGCATTCTATCTGTCGTTAGATGGCAATGCGGAGATCGAGGAGTTGTTGGAGTGCGACCGCATGGCGGAGGAGCAGGAGTTGTTGGAGTGCGACCGCTTGGCAGAGGAGCAGCGTCTCGCCGATTTGCGCCGCCAGCGGGACATGGAGCAGCAGCGCATTGACGCTCTGAGTCGCGAGTAGAGCACCCTCAACTAGGCCGACTACGTGGAGGCCGGCGCCCGACAAATAGCCCTGGAGGCTGTCGAGCACGCACGCGTTCGCGATGCTGATTTTTACTACCAGCTCGTTAAGTGGGTTTCCCGCTTGGAAGCCGAAGCTTCGGTGGACCACGCCGGCATGGAAAGGGCCAACGCGCGCGAGCAACGCTCCCTATCACACCTCTGGCAAGTCCGAGGCGAGGCGGAGGATGCCGGTGCCGGCGTTTAGCATGGACAGCAGATGGCGGCCGGCATCGTCTAGTTAGCTAAGAGTAAGTTAGTACTTGTATGCTACTAGAGTGTTAGTGGGAGTAGATAGTTCACTTGGCTATGATGGTTGTCAACGTGGAAGTTTGGTACTCTATATGTGGATCAAACCTGTTGCTTTGCTCTGAATGTTGAACTTTCCGTTTGAACGTATGGAATGGGCTGTTATTTTTTAAATGGGTTGTATTTGTCCTCAACAGTTTAGAGGCTGACTTGTGGGCCTAGCAAGTTGACGCGTACACAATCAAGAGATGATTGTATGTGGAGAGGATGACAGCAGGGACCTGCCAAGGTCATGGCAGTACGCAAGCAAGTGCCTCCTTATTTCAAGCCAATAAAAAAATGGCTCCTCCTAGTGGATTTCTGACATCTGGGTCCCATGCCATTGTCAACGTAGTCAATAAACGAGAGAATTGCACAACGAGCGGCTGGCACCAGGGACCCAGCAGCTCGCACAGTTATTTTTGTTTCGGATTAATTTGATAAATGCCACTCCAAATCTGGTGTATCCGAGAAATGCCACTGCAATTTCCAAACTTTGAAAAATGCCATTTCATGCCATTTCTAGTTGCATTTTTCGAAGTCTAGAGTGGCGTTTTTCAAAGTTTGCAAACTGCAGTGGCGTTTTCAAAGTTTGCAAAAATTGCAGTGGCATTTTTCGAAGTTTGGAAATTGCAGTGGCATTTTTATGAATCGCCATAATTGGAGTGGCATTTCTATGAATCGCCATAGTTTACGGAAGCAGTGTGTCAACTGGGCTGTGCGGGACACTCTGGCCTGTCTAGACAGCCTTTTCTTTTATGTTTACCACAGACCAGCCCAGTAGTTTTTTTCTTTCTGAAAATGGCTAGCCCAGTTTTTTTGTGATTTGTCAAGTAAGTCGCTTTATCAGGCCTGTTGGGCTGCAAATCTTTCAAGACGAGGAGAGTGGCCTATCAGTAATGAGAAATGGGCTGTACATTTTTAAAACACATCAAACCGGCAATTATTTTCAAATATCTTTTTTTCATTTCGAGAATTTAAATTGCATCGATTTTTATGCGTGGAAAATTTATTGGATTTTATATTGATATACATTTATTTTTAAAATCAGTCTGAATGTGACTCGAAATTTCGGGATTAAAAACAATTCAGACCGCACCGACATATGCAAAATTTCGTATAATTTTTTAACAGTGGCCACAATATGGGCTGTAATGCTAACGTAAAGAATATGGGCTCCAAAAAAACCCGTAAGAATTAGCAAATGGGCTGTAAATTATTTGAAATAATGGCAAATGGGTTGTGTGCTGTTTTCCACATATTTGAGGCTTTCCACAGATGGCCTATATACTATTGGATGTCCATCCAACGACCGTCGTGCTTCTTCAATCTCTGCTCTTCATGCTCCAGCCGCTCAAACAAGCGCCGGCGGGACTGCCTGCTCCTTCCTCCCCGCGGCTGGCTGTGCTGCCGCGCAGGCCTCACTGCCCCACCGTACTCCCATCGCTAGCCTAGCCATCCCTCTACTCACACGCACCTGCTGTTATTCTCCGGTGACGACAGACGAACCAGTAAACCCTCGTACAATCGTACTCCCCTCCGCGTGGGAAACAAAAACAATGGCTGAGTCTTCCCTGCCTCCGTGTCATTCCCTTCCTAGGCCTCATCGTCGTCCACCGCCCTGGTGCTCTCGGCGTGGCGTGGTCAGCGTGGTTAACAACCAACATGCATCTGAAGTGGACTGTACGTGGAGAGGCTGACAGCTGGGTCCACGGTCGCACGCAAGGAAATGCCTCCTTATTACGCGCAAAATAATGATTTCCTCCACCTGACATCTGGGACCCATCGAAACGGCCTCTGTATTTCGCGAAAAAACGGTACTGCCACTGACAGCTCGAACCCACCAGCTATATCTTTGCACGCAAGGAAGTGCCTCCTTATTACGCATAAAAAATGAATACTCCCCCTGCTAGCTGGGACCCAGTATAGTGGGCCTACTAAGTTGACGGGGACGAAGGGCTTTGTCAACTTAGTCAATATGCATGATTCTAGCTTGATTGACTGTATGATGTCCATCCAATGGCCGTAGTGCTTCTTCAACCTCTGGTCTTCTTGCTCCAGCCGCCCAAACCAGTGCCGGTCGTGCCGCCTGCTCCTGCCTCCCGTGGTCGGCTGTGCTACCGCGGAGGCCTCACGGACCCCATACTACTCCCACCGCTGGCCAGGCCATCCCTCCACTCCACTCACCCACACCCCCTGTTATTCTGCGGCGATGGCAGCACAGCCGAACCAGTGAACCCTCGTACTCCTCTCCGTGTGGGCATCCACTGCCGCGTCTTCCCCGGCTCCGCGTCGTCCCCTTCCTAGGCCTCGCCGTCGTCCACCGCCGTGGTGCTGTCGGCGCGCCGTGGTCAATGTGGTCAACGACCGAATTCCATCGGAAGAATACTGTACGTGGAGAGGCTGATAGCTGGGTCCACGGCAGCTGCAAGGAAGTGCCTCCTTATTACGCGGAAAATAATTATTCCTCCACCTGACAGCAGGGACCCACCGGATGGGCCACCAGTATTTTGCGAAAAAATCGTTTCCCCTAACTGCTGGGACCCACCGGACGGGCCACCGTATTTCGCGAAAAAACGTTCCCCCCGCTGTCAGCTCGGACCCACCGGAAGTGCCTCCTTATTACGCACAAAAAATGAATACTCCCCCGGCTAGCTGGGACCCACCTTGGTGGGAGGCTGACTTGTGGGCCTACTAAGTTGACGGGGACGAAGGGCTTTGTCAACTTAGTCAATATGAACGATTCTAGCTCCAGTGACCGTACGATGTCCATCCAACGGCCGTAGTGCTTCTTCAACCTCTGGTCTTCTTGCTCCAGCCGCCCAAAGCAGCGCCGGTCGTGCCTCATGCTCCTACCTCCCGTGGCCGGCTGTGCTGCCGCGGAGGCCTCACCGCCCCCTACTATTCCCACCGCTGGCCAGGTCCTGCGGCGACGGCAGCCTCACACCGCAGCCGAACCAGTGAACCCTCATACTCCTCTCCTCGCGCACGCGGGCTTCCACTGCCGCGGGTTCCCCGGCTCCCCGTCGTCCCCTTCCTAGGCCTCACCGTCGTCCACCGCCCTGGTGCTCTCGGCGCGGTGTGGTCAATGTGGTTAAGGAACGACTTCCATCGGACGTGGACTGTGCGTGGAGAGGCTGACAGCTGGGTCCACAGCCGCAGCAAGGAAGTGCCTCCTTATTACGTGCAAAATAATTATTCCTCCACCTGACAGCGGGGACCCACCGGACGGGCCACCGTATTTTGCCCCCCTGACTGCTGGGACCCACCAGCTACATCTTCGCAGGCAAGGAAGTGCCTGACAGCCGGGACCCACCTGGTCGAAGCGTACGTAGCATTGTCATTCTGGTCGCGAACGTGTACGTACATATATACTGGTGGATGTAGAGGTGCGCACGTGTCGTAGTAGAGGCGGCCAGGGTGCAAGAAAGAAAATACAGCCACGTATGTGTATATACGGGCGGGGTCTCGAACGCCTACTCGCGCATACATACCGCGAGGGCTCGTGTACATGGCTGGGTCGGAACGGAGAAACAGCGTCGTCGTTGTGTTCATCGGTCGGAACGGAATGCATGGTCGTGTTCATCGGGAGGGCTTGGACGGAAGAGGCGATGGAAATGAGGCCTGGCGTACCGCACAACGGAGGAAACGGACCTCCTACGGTCGAAACGGGGGTCCTGTTGATCGGGAGGGGTGTGGCCTACCGCAAAACGGAGGAAATGGACCTCCTACGGTCGAAACGGGGGTCCTGTTAATCGGGAGGGGTGTGGCGTACCACAAAACGGAGGAAACGGACCTCCTACGGTCGAAACGGGGGTCCT
>NC_041386.1:538660790-538678864 GCF_002162155.2 Triticum dicoccoides | reverse complement strand
TCCACCGTCTACTGTTCATCCAGCCCTCCAGACCACGGGGTCCTGTTCAACCACCCCTCCACGGGCACCCATCCACCGTCTACTGTTCATCCTGCCCTCCACACCACGGGGTCCTGTTCATCCACCCCTCCACGGGCACCCCTCCACCGTCTACTGTTCATCCAGCCCTCCACCACACCATGGGGGTCCTGTTCATCCAGAGGCAACGCCACCGCTCACTATTCATCCACCCCCCCACACAATGCACAATGTTCATCCCATCGATCGGCTTCAGTTAGCAGCAGTAGCCAAGGAATCGCTCGATTGGCTTCAGTTAACAGCCATCGATTGATCGCTCGGGTTCAGTAACGCGTAGCCTGTAGTGCAATCACTCGGGTTCAGTTAGAGTCCAACGCCTCGCTCGGGTTCAGTTAGAGCCAACGCCTCGCACACACGCGTGTACGTGTACGAGAGAAACGCGCATCACTCGGCCCCCGACCTCCCACCGTAACCGGGAACTCCCCGAAATTTTCCTCCCCCTCGCTTCTACCACGGTTTTTTCCATCATGGACGGCCCAAAGAATGTCATGCAGCTGCGTCTCCGGCCCGCCCAGGACGAAAAGCCCATTTTCTGTCATGATTTTTTGTCATAGAAGTAGGAGCCCACCACATCTATGATGATACCGGGTTTTGTCACAATTATCGTCATAGAAGTGTCATATGTATGACAGAAAAAAAATTCGTTCGGCCCAAAATGTCACGGATGTGTCTTTTTTTTGTAGTGTACGCCAAGGAGGACTCAAGTGAATTCTCTTTCGGGAGTTGTTCAAGAGGAAGTACCAGTTGTGAAGGATTATCCCGATGTATTCCCCAAGGAATTTCCCGGCATGCCACCGGATCGGGACATACAGTTTTTGATCGAATTGTTACCAGGCACCGGACCAATATCCAAGAGACCGTACCGGATGCCCGCAAATGATCTGGAGGAAATTAAGAAGCAGATTAAGGAATTATTGGAGAAAGGTTATATTCGACCGAGTTCATCACCTTGGGGAGCCCCAGTGCTTCTAGTTGAGAAGAAGGATGGATCCTTGAGAATGGTGGTAGATTATCGTGCGCTGAATGAGGTGACGATCAAGAACAAGTACCCTCTGCCAATGATCAATGATTTGTTTGACCAGCTACAAGGAGCAAAAATTTTCTCTAAGATCGATCTTCGATCAGGATATCATCAGCTGAAGATTCGAGAAAAGGATATACCCAAGACAACCTTTACCACGAGATATGGGCTTTATGAGTACACAGTCATGTCTTTTGGTTTGACAAATGCCCCTACCTATTTCATGAGTATGATGAATAAGGTATTCATGGAGTTCTTGGATAAGTTTGTTGTGGTATTCATTGATGACATATTGATTTACTCGAAGAATGAAGAAGAACACAAGGAACATTTGTGCTTGGTTCTTGAGAAACTCAGGGAACATCAGTTATACGCAAAGTTCAGCAAGTGCGAATTCTGGTTGAAGGAAGTTGGATTTCTCGGACATGTTATATCAGGAGAAGGAATAGCAGTAGACCCCTCAAAGGTTGAAGCCGTCACTGAATGGAAGGCACCCACCTTAGTCGGAGAGATTCGCGGTTTTCTTGGACTCGCAGGATATTACCAGAGATTTATTGAGAATTTCTCCAAGATCGCGAAGCCCATGACAGAATTATTGAAGAAAGACACCAAGTTTAATTGGACCGAGGAATGTGAGGCTAGTTTCCAGGAGCTGAAGAAACATTTGGTCACAGCCCCAGTGCTAATTCTTCCGAATATACGCAAGGATTTCCAAGTATATTGCGACGCTTCTCGTCAGGGGCTTGGAGGTGTTCTTATGCAAGAAGGAAGAGTTGTTTCATATGCCTCACGCCAGCTTCGACCTCATGAGCGGAATTATGCCACACATGATTTGGAGTTAGCAGCCGTAGTGCACACACTCAAGACCTGGAGACATTTTCTTATTGGAAATAGGTGTGATGTTTACACGAATCACAAGAGTTTGAAATACATCTTCACGCAGAAGGAGTTGAACCTCAGGCAGAGAAGATGGTTGGAGCTCATAAAGGATTATGACATGAAATTGCACTATCACCCAGGAAAGGCCAATGTTGTGGCAGATGCATTGAGCCGCAAGAGCTATGTTAATACCCTCACAGCAGGAGGATTACCTCAGGAGTTAATTGATGATCTCAGAGATATTCTATTGGAGATAGTACCATGAGGTTTTGTTGCCGCAATGGAAATTCAGTCCACTTTGTTGGGAAAGATCCGAGAAGCCCAGAAGTTAGACAAAGGTATTGCGGAGATAAAGGGGAGGATGAACCAAGGAAAGGTAGAAGGATTTTGTGAGGATGAACATGGAACCATATGGTTTGAGCAGCGTATTTACGTGCCAAATGACCCAGAGATCAGGAAATTGATTCTTCAGGAGGCTCATGATTCGCCTTATTCAATACACCCGGGCAACACCAAGATGTATTTGGACTTGAAGGAAAGTTTCTGGTGGATAGGTATGAAAAAGGATATTGCCGAGTATGTCGCAGTATGTGACATATGTCAGAGGGTTAAGGCAGAGCACCAAAAACTAGCAGGATTACTTCAGCCTTTGCCGATACCCGATTGGAAGTGGGACAAGCTTGGCATGGACTTCATTACAGGATTACCCAGGACCGATCAGCCTATGATTTTATTTGGGTAGTGGTTGATCGCTTGACTAAGGTAGCTCACTTCATCCCCGTGAAAACCACATATACAAGTGCTAAGTTAGCCAAGATATACATGACCAGGATCGTATGTCTGCATGGAGTTCCGAGGACCATTGTATCAGATAGAAGAACACAATTTACCTCAAAGTTTTGGCATCAGTTACATGAAACTTTGGGTACCAGGCTGGAGTTTAGTACAGTTTTTCATCCACAGACAGATGGGCAGACCGAGAGAGTCAATCAGATTCTGGAGGACATGTTGAGAGCTTGTGCGCTAGATTATGGATCTAGTTGGGATGATAATTTGCCTTACGCAAAATTCTCATATAACAACAGCTATCAAGGTAGTTTGAAAATGGCCCCTTTCGAAGCTTTGTACGGAAGGAGGTGTAGGACACCATTGATGTGGGATGAAGTTGGAGACCGTAAATTATTCGGACCAGATTTAATTAGAGATTCAGAGGAGAAAGTCAAGCTGATTCACGACAGACTCATGGTAGCCCAATCCAGACAGAAGAGTTATGCCGATACTAAACGCAAGGAGGTAACCTATGAATTCGGAGATAGAGCATATCTGAGTGTGTCGCCACTTCGAGGAGTAAAACGATTTGGAGTCAAAGGAAAGTTGGCACCACGATTTGTGGTGCCGTACAGAGTTTTAGAACGCATTGGTGAAGTTGCCTACAAGTTGGAATTACCAGAAGCCTTGTCAGGAGTTCATGATGTGTTTCACGTTTCCCAGTTGAAGAAGTGCCATGCGGAGATGGCTGATATTCCTTTGAGAGATACAGTGCCACTGGAGGCCATACAGTTGGATAGTGATCTGACCTATGAGGAGAATCCCATCAAGATTCTCGAAACTGCAAGCAGGGTTACCCGCAGCAAGGTCATCAAGTTTTGCAAGGTTCAGTGGAGTCATCATACTGAGGAAGAAGCCACCTGGGAACGAGAAGAAGACCTCTGACAGGACCACCCACACCTTTTTGCTAGCCAACCAGAATCTCGAGGGCGAGATTCATCTTAAGGGGGGTAGGTTTGTAACATCCCAATTTTCAGTTTGGATGTTTATAAATAGATCATTCATATGCATCCATGATTTATGCATTTTTGCCTCCATTTGTTTTATTTGATTTTTGATCCAAGGAACTTGAGAAACTCAAGGACCAAAAGAGAGAGTTGGAAGTTTCCCTAAAATCTAATTTTGAATTTTTTTCGAAGTTGGGAGACTGGATCAAATTTGGTTTCACCAAAATTCATTTCCATTATATCAAAAATAAAATAAAGAGAGAAGATAAAATGACTTCTTCAAAAACAGAAAGAAAATATTGGAAATTGAATTTGGCACCAAAATATATTTGTTGGGTTTTATTTGCACTTTATTTTATTAGTTTAGCAAAAATGTTTATTTTTTAACTTGTATTTTAGGACAGATAAAAGTTCACTAGGTCATATATAAGACCATATAACTATGTGAATTTTCTGGGAGCTTTTTAGGCTAACTTTTATTTGTATTTTCGGTGTTTCTTTGCTTCTGTAAAAAAACGTTTTAAAACATGGGCAGCCAAGGCCCAAGGAAGGCCCAGCCTTCTTCACGACAGGAGGTCGTCTTCAACCTCCTGTACAAGAGCAGGAAGCACGTACGGAGCACTCCCACCCAACGCCCCACCCCCTCCCCTCCTCTCCCTCGCTCCAAAACCACTCTGAATCGGTTCCCCTCGCCTCCCTCTATCTTTCCCCTTCACTAGTGTGCCTTAATTCCTCCTCTAATGGCCATTAGAAGCCCAAGTAACAGTCACCATTAACATCATAAAGTTGGCAACGCTCAGCTCATCTCCAGACCTCCCCAAGCCCTATATAAAGCACCCCTGGGAGCCCCTCTCACCCCTCGTCCGAAGCCGTCTCCTTCTGGAGTTTTTCCCCCTCTCTAACCTCCCAATTGCTCGTTGGAGTTCGTGTATTCCAGCGGCTTCTCCACCGCGCCAGGAGACGAGAACTATCCCGTCGCACTGCTGCTCGGATCCGCCTCATCGTCCTCTACACCGACCCGCAGACATCCTTCGCCGAAGCACACCGGATCCACCATCTTCCTCATCTCCGGCGACAAGTCCGGTGAGCACCCAGCCAACCAATCAAAAAGTGCCACTTGGCATCTGGCCTAATTTATTTCTCGTTTTCCAGTATTTTCCCAATCTCAGATTCTAGATCAATTCTTGGTTCTAGTATATCTTTTAGTCTATAGATCAGATTTAGTTGATTCTTTTTCCTACCGCTTCATAAAAATATCCTCTATCCAGAGAACCAAACGAAAAATATGTTTGAAAATTTTAAATTTTGAATTTAAACAAATCTGAATTCAAACTTCGTTAGGTCGTAACTCGAGTTTCGTAACTCCGTTTTAGGTGATTCTTTTTGCAAATCGAAGCTCGTGACGTGTACTTTCTGTTAAACCCAAACACACGTATTTTTCTACTATAAAAATTACATTCTGTACAGAAACTTTATTTGGTTGTTTTTGAAGTTTTCTGAAGTCCTCTCTTTGTTTTCTTTTTGATTCTTCGCTTGTATGCTTATGTATGTTATTTCTTGCTTACGCTAGATCATCCGGAGTGTGAGGCTTGCTACTAGGAATCTTTAGAGTTCAACGATCGTCAGCAAGGCAAGTTCACACTTTGATCATAATTTTCAATACCCAGTTTTTACTATGCATTAGTTTCACCCTCAAAGATTGCATGAATAGGATTGGGAACATGTGGTTATGCTATGTAGTTCATGTGGTAGGAACCTATGACCTTTGATCACCCCGGGAATATTCGTTATATCATACTCCCTCTGTTCCTAAATATAGGGTGTATAGTTTTTGGCACGGAAATTAAAGAACACATGTGGAGGGAAAATTTTACAAGTACTGGGCGAGATTACACCTAACTAATTGACATGAGAAAATAGAGGAGTTTGCTTGATGTAAGCAGATGTAATCAAATCCCTAAAAAAAATATCCAAGGGAGTGGTGCAACTCAATACACCTTATATTTTGGATTTTTTCTCAAAAAACTATACACGTTATATCAAGGAACGGAGGGAGTATATTGCTTAGCCATGCTCGTAGACGGGGATTGGTATGTGTGATCCATGCAAGTTGTGAGAGTTAATAATTTTGGGATAACCTAAGGTGGCAACTTTAATACACATCTGGGTGGATTGTTGGGGCACCTGGAGAAACCAGTGCTTGCCCAAGGGGAATCCCGGAGTACCCGTGTGATTACCCTAGGTCCGCCACCCAGGCTCAAAGGGATCATAAGATATTTCATGCCTAGAAACTTTCGTGTGCAGCCACAAGCCATTATGGGCTCTGGCATAGTTGAGTAAGTTGTGTGACCTCTTTTCGTGGTAGACTAGCTGATGTAGGGGAAAGTAGGTGTACTGGTCTACCCAGGGTTTGGAGGAAATACTTTAGAAAAGCTATGTCTCGATCTTCTGATCATGGAGGTGGTCGAGTCTTGTGGGGAAAAGTGCGCAAACCTCTGCAGAGTGTACAAACTAATCATGATTAGGCGTGTCCCCGGTTACGGACATCTTGAGTATCTAGAAGTGAATTATTGGTTGATCTCATCACTCTATTTAATGAAATTATTGGGTTACTAATAACTTGGGAATTTTTTGGGATTGAGTTGGAGGAACCTTCTCAATAATGGCATTTTAATTTAGTATTAAATAAAAAAATTATTCCTTTTTTGTAGGGTAAAATTGGCTTTATGCAAAAATTAAACTTAGAGCCTCCACCAGCTAAATTTGCATATAGAGATAGTCTTTTCATTTATTATTATTCTATGGTATGAAATTGCCAGCATATTCCATGTGCTGACCTACACGGATGCAACGTCTCATGTTGCAGACTTTTTCGACGAGGATTAAAGGTGTGATAGGTCGTTGTTGTGCACTCAGTTTGCCGTGGAGTTGGATGGACTCATTTACCTTTGAAGCTTCCGCAGTTATTTTTATTTTAGATGGCCTTTGACCATATTATCGTAATAAATACTCTTTTGAGAACCTCGATGTAATAAAGTGTGATTGGACTCTGTTATAATTCCTCGAGTACTGTGTGTGTCAGCATACCGATCCAGGGATGACACTTAAGCACAGAGACTTCAATCCATTTTGGGTCGGGTCGCTACATGTTCATTGAGAAAATCATGTTCCCGAAGGTTTCATTCCATTTGGACTCCGTTTGATATTCCTTTTCTTCGAAACCCTGAAATAGGCAAAAAACAACAATTCTGGGTTGGGCCTCCGGTTAATAGGTTAGTCCCAAAAATAATATAAAAGTGGATAATAAAGCCCAATAATGTCCAAAACAGTAGATAATATAGCATGGAGCAATCAAAAATTATAGATACGTTGGAGATGTATCAAGCATCCCCAAGCTTAATTCCTGCTCGTCCTCGAGTAGGTAAATGATAAAAACAGAATTTTTGATGCGGAGTGCTACTTGGCATAATTTTGATGTAATTCTTCTTAATTGTGGCATGAATATTCAGATCCGAAAGATACAAGACAAAAGTTCATATTGACATAAAAATAATAATACTTCAAGCATACTAACTAAGAACTTATGTCTTCTCAAAATAACATGGCTAAAGAAAGTTCATCCCTACAAAATCATATAGTTTAGTCATGTTTCATTTTCATCACACAAGAATGCTCTCATCATGCATAACCCCGATGACAAGCCAAGCAATTGTTTAATACTTTAGTAATCTCAAACCTATAAAATTTCACGCAATATATGAGCGCGAGCCATGGACATAGCACTATGGGTGGAATAGAATATAATGAGGGGTGTTATGTGGAGAAGACAAAAAAGGAGAAAGTCTCACATTAATGAGGCTAATCAATGGGCTATGGAGATGCCCATCGATTGATGTTAATGCAAGGAGTAGGGATTGTCATGCAACGGATGCACTAGGGCTATAAATGTATGAAAGCTCAACAAAAGAAACTAAGTGGGTGTGCATCCAACTTGCTTGCTCACGAAGACCTAGGGCACTTGAGGAGGCCCATTGTTGGAATATACAAGCCAAGTTCTATAATGAAAAAATCCCACTAGTATATGAAAATGACAAAACAAGAGACTCTCTATCATGAAGATTACGGTGCTACTTTAAAGCACAAGTGTGGCAAAGGATAGTAACATTGTCCCTTCTCTCTTTTTCTCTCATTTTTGGACCTTCTCTTTTTTATGGCCTTTCTCATTTTTGGGCCTTCTCTCTTTTTATGGCCTTTTTTTATATATTTCTCACTTCGGACAATGCTCTAGAAAATGATGATCATCACACTTCTATTTATTTACAACTCAATGATTACAACTCGATACTAGAACAAAAGATCACTCTATATGAATGCCTTCAGCGGTGTACCGAGATATGCAATGGACCAAGAGTGACATGTATGAAAGAATTATGAATGGTGGCTTTGCCACAAATACTATGTCAACTACATGATCATGCTAAGCAATATGACAATGATGAATGTGTCATGATAAACGGAATGGTGGAAAGTTGCATGGCAATATATCTTGGAATGGCCATGGAAATGCCATAATAGGTAGGTATGGTGGCTGTTTTGAGGAAGATATAAGTAGGTTTATGTGTGAAAGAGCGTATCATATCATGGGGTTTGGATGCACCGGCGAAGTTTGCGCCAACTCTCAATGTGAGAAAGGACAATGCACGGTACCGAAGAGGCTAGCAAGGATGGAAGGGTGAGATTGCGTATAATCCATGGACTCAACATGTCATAAAGAACTCACATACTTATTGCAAAAATCTACAAGTAATCAAAAACCTTGGTACTACGCACATGCTCCTAGGGGGATAGATTGGTAGGAAAAGACCATCGCTCGTCCCCAACCGCCACTCATAAGGAAGGCAATCAAATAACACCTCATGTTTCAAATTTGTTACATAACGTTTACCATACGTGCATGCTACGGGACTTGCAAACTTCAACACAAGTATTTCTCAATTTCACAACTACTCAACTAGCATGAATTTGATATTATTACCTCCATATCTCAAAACAATCATCAAGCATCAAACTTCTCTTAGTATTCAAAACACTCATAAGAAAATTTTACTAATCTTGAATACCTAGCATATTAGGATTTTACGCAAATTACCATGCTATTTAAGACTCTCAAAATAATCTAAGTGAAGCATGAGAGATCAATATTTTCTATAAAACAAATCCACCACCGTGCTCTAAAAGATATAAGTGAAGTACTAGAGCAAAACTATATAACTCAAAAGATATAAGCGAATGACATAGAGTATTCTAACAAATTCCAAATCATGTATGGCTCTCTCAAAAGGTGTGTACAACAAGGCTGATTGTGGTAAACTAAAAAGCAAAGACTCAAATCATACAAGACGCTCCAAGCAAAACACATATCATGTGGTGAATAAAAATATAGCTCCAAGTAAAGTTATCGATAGAAGTAGACGAAAGAGGGGATGCCTTCCGGGGAATCCCCAAGCTTTGGCTTTTAGTTGTCCTTAGATTATCTTGGCGGTGCAATGGGCATCCCCAAGCTTAGTCTCTTGCCACTCCTTGTTCCATAATCCATCAAATCTTTACCCAAAACTTGAAAACTTCACAACACAAAACTCAAAGTAGAAAATCTCGTGAGCTCCGTTAGCGAAAGAAAACAAAAGACCACTTCAAGGTACTGTAATGAACTCATTCTTTATTTATATTGGTGTTAAACCTACTGTATTCCAACTTCTCTATGGTTTATAAACTATTTTACTAGCCATAGATTCATCAAAATAAGCAAACAACACACGAAAAACAGAATCTGTCAAAAACAGAATAGTCTGTAGTAATCTGTAGCTAGCGCAAGATCTGGAACCCCAAAAATTCTAAAATAAATTTCTGGACGTGAGGAATTTATATATTAATCAGCTGAAAAAATAATTAACTAAATAGCACTTTCCAAATAAAAATGACAGCAGTTCTCGTGAGCGCTAAAGTTTCTGTTTTTTACAGCAAGTTTAACAAGACTTTCCCCAAGTCTTCCCAACGGTTCTACTTGGCAAAAACACTAATTGAAAACAAAAAATACAACCAAAACAGTGGCTAGATAAATTATTTATTACTAAACATGAGAAAAAAGCAAGGAATAAAAATAAAATTGGGTTCCCTCCCAACAAGCGCTATCATTTAACGCCCCTAGCTAGGCATAACAAGCAAGGATAGATATAGGTATTGCCATCTTTGGTCGTCAATCCATTAGTGGCTCTCATAATAGATTCATAAGGTAATTTTATTTTATTTCTAGGAAAGTGTTCCATGCCTTCCCTTAACGGAAATTGGAATCTAATATTTCCTTCCTTCATATCAATAATTGCACCAATTGTCCTAAGGAAAGGTCTACCAAGAATAATAGGACATGAAGGATTGCAATCTATGTCAAGAACAATAAAATCTACGGGCACATAATTCCTATTTGCAACAATAATAACATCATTAATTATTCCCATAGGTTTCTTAATAGTGGAATCCGCAAGGTGCAAGTTTAGGGAGCAATCATCAAAATCACGGAAACCTAACAAATCACACAAAGTCTTTGGAATCGTGGAAACACTAGCACCCAAATCACATAAAGCATAGCATTCATGATCTCTAATTTTAATTTTAATAGTTGGTTCCCACTCATCATAAAGTTTTCTAGGGATATAAACTTCCAATTCAAGTTTTTCTTCATAAGATTGCATCAAGGCATCAACGATATGTTTAGTGAACGCTTTGTTTTGACTATAAGCGTGAGGAGAATTTAGCACGGATTGCAACAAGGAAATACAATCAATCAAAGAGAAATTTTCATAATTAAATTACTTGAAATCCAAAAATAGTGGGTTTAGCAACATCTAGGGTTTTAATTTCTTCAATCCCACTTTTATCAATTTTAGCATCAAGATCTAAAAACTCTGAATTCTTGGAACGCCTTCTAGGTAAAGGTGGATCATATTTACTCCCATAATTATCAAGATTCATATTGCAAAACAAAGATTTAATAGGGGACACATCAATAACTTTTAGATATTCATCTTTATTTTCATAGCAACTAGAAGAACACGCTCTTATAAAGGCATCTTTCTTAGCATGCATCCTAGCGGTTCTTTCTTTGCACTCATCAATGGAAATTCTCATGGCTTTGAGAGACTCATTGATATCATGCTTAGGTGGAATAGATCTAAGTTTCAAAGAATCAACATCAAGAGAAATCCTATCAACGTTCCTAGCCAACTCATCAATCTTAAGCAATTTTTCTTCAATCATAGCATTGAAATTCTTTTGCGAAGTAATAAATTCTTTAATATTAGATTAAAAATAAGAGGGCATTTTATTATAATTTCCATAAGAATTGTTGTAGGAATTACCATAATTATTAGAGGGATTACTAGGATAAGGCCTAGGGTTGAAATTTCCTCTATACGCATTGTTACCAAAATTGTTCCTACCAACAAAATTCACACCCATAGATTCATTATTATTCTCAATCAAGGTAGACAAGGGCATATCATTAGGATCAGAAGAAACACTCTTACTAGCAAATAATTTCATAAGTTCATCCATCTTTCCACTCAAAACATTAATTTCTTCTATCGCATGCACCTTTTTATTAGTAGAGCTTTCAGTATGCCATTGAGAATAATTAACCATAATATTATCTAGGAGTTTAGTAGCTTCTCCTAAAGTGATTTCCATAAAAATGCCTCCCGCGGCCGAATCTAAAAGATTTCTAGAAGCAAAATTCAATCCGGCATAAAAAATTTGTATAATCATCCACAAATTCAAACCATGAGTAGGGCAATTACGTATCATTAATTTCATTCTCTCCCAAGCTTGTGCAACATGTTCATGACCAAGTTGCTTAAAATTCATAATATCGTTTCTAAGAGAGATTATCTTAGTGGGAGGAAAATACTTGGAGATAAAAGCATCTTTGCACTTATTCCATGAATCAATACTATTTTTAGGCAAAGACGAAAACCAAGCTTTAGCACGATCTCTAAGCAAAAAAGGAAATAGCTTCAATTTAACAATATCATTATCCACGTCTTTCTTCTTTTGCATATCACACAAATCAACGAAGCTATTAAGATGGGTTGCGGCATCTTCACTAGGAAGGCCGGAAAACGGATCTTTCATGACAAGATTCAGCAAAGAAGTATTAATTTCACAAGATTCAGCATCGGTAAGAGGAGCAATCAGAGTGCTAATAAAAATCATTGTTGTTGGTATTGGTGAAGTCACACAATTTAGTGTTATCTTGAGGCATCACGACAAGCAAGCAAACTAACACACAAGCAAACAAAAAAACAAGCGGGCAAAAAGAGGCAAACGGGAAAGAGAAGGAGGATAGAGAGAGAGAGCGAATAAAACAGCAAGGGTGAAGTGGGGGAGAGGAAAACAAGAGGCAAATGGCAAATAATGTAATGCGGGAGATAAGGGTATGTGATGGGTACTTGGTATATTGACTTTTGCGTAGACCTCCCCGGCAATGGCGCCAGAAATCCTTCTTGCTACCTCTTGAGCACTGCGTTGGTTTTCCCCGAAGAGGAAGGGATGATGCAGCAAAGTAGCGTAAGTATTTCCCTCAGTTTTTGAGAACCAAGGTATCAATCCAGTAGGAGGCTACGCACGAGTCCCTCGTACCTGCACAAAACAAATAAATCCTCACAACCAACGCGATAAGGGGTTGTCAATCCCTACACGGCCACTTACGAGAGTGAGATCTGATAGATATGATAAGATAAGATAATATTTTTTGGTATTTTATGATAAAGATGCAAAGTAAAGTAAAAGCAAAGTAAAAGCAAAAGGAAATAACTAAGTATTGGTAGATTAATATGATGAAGATAGACCCGGGGGCCATAGCTTTCACTAGTGGCTTCTCTCGAGAACATAAGTATTCTACAGTGGGTGAACAAATTACTGTTGAGCAATTGACAGAATTGAGCATAGTTATGAGAATATCTAGGTATGATCATGTATATAGGCATCACGTTCGAGACAAGTAGACTGACTCCTGCCTGCATCTACTACTATTACTCCACTCATCGACCGCTATCCAGCATGCATCTAGAGTATTAAGTTAATGAAAACAGAGTAATGCCTTAAGCAAGATGACATGATGTAGAGGTATAAACTCATGCAATATGATGAAAACCCCATCTTGTTATCCTCGATGGCAACAATACAATACGTGCCTTGCTGCCCCTACTGTCACTGGGAAAGGTCACCGCAAGATTGAACCCAAAGCTAAGCACTTCTCCCATTGCAAGAAAGATCAATCTAGTAGGCCAAACCAAACTGATAATTCGAAGAGACTTGCAAAGATAACCAATCATACATAAAAAGAATTCAGAGAAGATTCAAATATTGTTCATAGATAGACTTGATCATAAACCCACAATTCATCGATCTCAACAAACACACCGCAAAAGAAGATTACATCGAATAGATCTCCACAAGAGAGGGGGAGAACATTGTATTGAGATCCAAAAAGAGAGAAGAAGCCATCTAGCTACTAACTATGGACCAGTAGGTCTGAGGTAAACTACTCACATTTCATCGGAGGGGCTATGGTGTTGATGTAGAAGCCCTTCGTGATTGATGCCCCCCTCTGGCGAAGCTCTGGAACAGGCCCCAAGATGGGATCTCGTGGATACAGAAAGTTGCGGTGGTGGAATTAGGGTTTTGGCTCTGTATCTGATCGTTTGGGGGTACGTAGGTAGATATAGGAGGAAGGAGTACGTCGGTGGAGCAACAGGGGGCCCGTGAGGGTGGAGGGCGCGCCTGGGGGGGTGGGGGTAGGCTTGCCCCCCTACCTCGTGGCCTCCTCTTTTGTGTCTTGATGTAGGGTCCAAGTCTCCTGGGTCTTGTTCGTTGAGAAAATCACGTTCCCGAAGATTTCATTCTGTTTGGACTCTGTTTGATATTCCTTTTCTTCGAAACCCTGAAATAGGCAAAAAAACAACAATTCTGGGCTGGGCTTCTAGTTAATAGGTTAGTCCCAAAAATAATATAAAAGTGGATAATAAAGCCCAATAATGTCCAAAACAGAAGATAATATAGCATGGAGCAATCAAAAATTATAGGTATGTTGGAGACGTATCAATGCACAACCTCGATGACAAGCCAAGCAATTGTTTCATACTTTTGATGTTCTCAAACTTTTTCAATTTTCACGCAATACATGAGCATGAGCCATGGACATAGAACTATAGGTGGAATAGAATGGTGGTTGTGTAGAAGACAAAACGTGGAAGAAGATAGTCTCACATCAACTAGGCGTATCAACAGGCTATGAAGTTGGCCATCAATAGATATCAATGTGAGCGAGTAGAGATTGCCATGCAGCGGATGCACTAGAGCTATAAGTGTATGAAAGCTCAAAAGGAAACTAAGTGGGTGTGCATCCAACTCGCTTGCTCACAAAGACCTAGGGCATTTTGAGGAAGCCCATCATTGGAATATACAAGCCAAGTTCTATAATGAAAAATTCCCACTAGTATATGAAAGTGACAAAATAGGAGACTCTCTATCATGAAGATCATGGTGCTACTTTGAAGCACAAGTGTGGAAAAAGGATAGTAGCATTGCCCCGTCTCTCTTTTTCTCTCATTTTTTTTGTTTTTTTGGGCCTTCTCTTTTTATGGCCTCTTTTTTTCTCTTTTTTTTATTTTTCGTCAGGAGTCTCATCCCGACTTGTGGGGGAATCATAGTCTCCATCATCCTTTCCTCACATGGGACAATGCTCTAATAATGATGACCTTCAGAGTTTTATTTACTTACAACTCACGAATTACAACTCGATACTTAGAACAAAATATGACTCTATATGAATGCCTCCGGCGGTGTACCGGGATGTGCAGTGACTCATGAGTGACATGTATGAAAGAATTATGAATGGTGGCTTTGCCACAAATACAATGTCAACTACATGATCATGCAAAGCAATATAACAATGATGAAGCGTGTCATAATAAACGGTACGATGGTAAGTTGCATGGCAATATATCTCGGAATGGCTATGGAAATGCCATAATAGGTAGGTATGGTGGCTGTTTTGAGGAAGGATATGTGGTGGGTTTATGGTACCCGCAAAAGTTGCATGGTACTAGAGAAGCTAGCAATGTAGGAAATGTGAGAGTGCGTATAATCCATGGACTAAACATTAGTCATAAAGAATTCACATACTTAGTGCAAAAATCTATTAGTTATCGAAACAAAGTACTACATGCATGCTCCTAGGGGGATAGATTGGTAGGAAAAGACCATCACTCGTCCGCGACCGCCACTCATAAGGAAGACAATCAAAAAATAAATAATGCTCCGACTTCATCACATAACGGTTCACCATACGTGCATGCTGTTGGGGAACGTAGTAATTTCAAAAAAAATCCTACGCACACGCAAGATCATGGTGATGCATAGCAACGAGAGGGGAGAGTATGTCTACGTACCCTCGTAGACCGAAAGCGGAAGCGTTTATCAACGCGGTTGATGTAGTCGTACACCTTCACGATCCGTCCCGATGAAGTACCGAACGTACGACACCTCCGCGTTCAGCACACGTTCAGCTCATTGACGTCCTCGCCTTCTTGATCTAGCAAGAGGGGCGAAGTAGTAGATGAGTTCCGGCAACACAACGGCGTGGTGACGGTGTTGGTGAAGAACAATCTTCGCTGGGCTTCTCCTAAGCACTACGAAAACTATGACGGAGGATAAACTAGAGGGGATGGGGTTGCCGACACACGGCTTGGTGTTTCTTCATGTGTCCTGGGTGCTAGCCCTACCCCTCTATTTATATGTTGAGCCTTGGGGTCGAAACTTGGAGTAAAAGCCTCCACAAAGTCGGTTTCACCCGAAAGGCAAGAGTCCTTCTCGGACTCCAGGGCCAGACGCCAGGGTTCCCGGCGTCTGGACCTAGACGCCAGGGACCCTGGCGTCTGGCCCCTAGACTCTGCAAAACTTCCTTTTGCGCTTTCCAAAAACCTTGTGGGCTTTCCCCTTTGGCCCAAATAAAGTGTTCTCGTACCCAAACATTTCGGGAAACATCTGGAACCCCTTCCGGAGACCAAACACTATTATCCCATATATCAAACTTTATCTCCGGACCATTCTGGAGTTCCTCATCATGTCCGTGATCTTATCCGGAACTCCGAACAACATTCGGTTACCAACATACATAACTCATAAATACTATATCATCAACGAACATTAAGCGTGCGGACCCTACGGGTTTGAGAACTATGTAGACATGACCGAGACACTTCTCTGGTCAATAACTAATAGCGGAACCTGGATGCCCATATTGGCTGCTACATATTCTACGAAGATCTTTATCAGTGGAACCGCATAACAACATACGTTGTTCCCTTTGTCATCGGTATGTTACTTGCCCGAGATTTGATCGTTGGTATCTCAATACCTAGTTCAATATCGTTACCGGCAAGTCTCTTTACTCGTTCTGTAATGCATCATCCTGCAACTAACTCATTAGTTACATTACTTGCAAGGCTTATAGTGATGTGCATTACCGAGAGGGCCCAGAGATACCTCTCCGACAAACAGAATGACACATCCTAATCTCGATCTATGCCAACTCAACAAGTACCATTGGAGACACCTGTAGAGCACCTTTATAATCACCCAGTTACATTGTGACATTTGATAGCACACAAAATGTTCCTCCAGTAATTGGGAGTTACATAATCTCATAGTCATACGAACATGTATAAGTCATGAAGAAAGCAATAGCAGTAAACTAAAATGATCAAGTGCTAAGCTAACGGAATGGGTCAAGTCAATCACATCATTCTCCTAATGATGTGATCCCGTTTATCAAATGACAACTCATGTCTATGGTTAGGAAACATAACCATCTTTGATCAACGAGCTAGTCAAGTAGGGGCATACTAGTGACACTCTATTTGTCTATGTATTCACACATGTATTATGTTTTTGGTTAATACAATTCTAGCATGAATAATAAACATTTATCATGATATAAGGAAATATAAATAGCAAATTTATTATTGCCTCTCGGGCATATTTCCTTCAGTCTCCCACTTGCACTAGAGTGAATAATCTAGTTCACATCGTCATGTGATTGAACACCAATAGTTCACATCTTTATGTGATTAGTTCACATCTCCATGTGACTAACAACCAAAGGGTTTACTGAAGTCAATAATCTAGTTCACATTGCTATGTGATTAACACCCAAAGAGTGATCATGTTTTGCTTGTGAGAGAAATTTAGTCAACGGGTCTGCAACATTCAGATTCGTATGTATTTTGCAAATATCTATGTCTACAATGCTCTGCATGGAGATACTCTAGCTAATTGCTCCCACTTTCAATATGTATATAGATCAAGACTTAGAGTCATCTAGATCGATGTGAAAAGCTTGTATCGACGTAACTCTTTATGATGAACTCTTTCATCACCTCCATAACCGAGAAATATTTCCTTAGTCCTCTTAAGGATAATTTTGACCGTTGCCTAGTGATCTACTCCTAGATCACTATTGTACTCCCTTGCCAGAAAAATGCTAAGGTATACAATAGGACTAGTAAACAGCTGTAACATCCCAATTTTCAATTTGGAATGCTATACATTAGATCATCATTGCATATCATATTTTATTGCATTTTGGCTAGATCCTAGAAATCCTACGCAACTCAAGGACCCATGGAGAGAGTTGGGGATTTCGTTATTTTCATATTTGGGTTTTCTCAAATTTTCAAAATAGGATCATTTGACTTTATTTATTTTATCTTCAATTATTTCAATTATAAAAATAAGAGAGAGGGAATAAAATGACTTACCCAAAATAAAGAAATATTGAGGATTTAATAAAAAATCAAATAAGATTTTATTTCGGAGTTTTCTCGCTATTTTATTTGAATTAGGAAAAAAATACGCGTTTTCAAAGTTGCATTTAGGCACCAAATAAATGTTCATCTTGTCCGGCTTGATTTTAGAAGTCGGGGAAAATTTATTTCGGGATTTTTGGAGTCCATTTAGTTTCTCTTTTATTTGTTTTTCTGCGTGAATTTATTAAGAAAAAAAACAAACAAACCGACCTAACCGGGCCGTGTCCGACTAGGACTCTGGCCCAGCCGGCCCATATAAGCCGGGGAGGCCACCCCGTAGCCCAACCCGAGCAGCCCCACCGCCCCAAACCCTAGCGCCGCCGCCGACGCTGCTGCCGTCGCCCGACCCCACCGCCTGTCGTCCCGCCGTCGCCCGCCGCCGCCGCCCGGAGCCGCTCC
>NC_041386.1:538583968-538660345 GCF_002162155.2 Triticum dicoccoides | reverse complement strand
GGAGCCGCCCCGCCACCGTCGTCCCGCCGCCGAGGTTGACCACCACCGCCGCCGCCGGTTTCCTCGAGAAAACCGCCCGGTTTTCATTCGGGTTTTAAAAAGAACTAAGATCTATTTTTTTATATAGATTGGTTTTTTTGGTTTAGTTTATTTAGCGAACGCCTGTTCATTCATTCGTTTTAACGAACAGTTTTTGTCTTTTCGCCGCAGTTAGCGAATGTTCGTTCGTTAGCCTGTTCGTCCGTTTTTCTTTTTCTCGGATTTTCCGCGGTTATTTCTGATCCCGATTTCCGATCTGTTTTTCGTTTTAGTATAACTTTTTGCTCGTTTATCGGAATCAGGCGATTCAAGCGCCTAGAGTTTCGTCTCGAAACCCTCTTTCCGTTTAACCAACTCAAACAAGTTTTTGCTTCTGTAAAATTTGACTTAGGTCCAGATTAGTAAACGAAGCCTGTTTCTTTCAACGTTTGACTTTCCTTGTTTCATTCGATTTGTTTCTTTTTGCAAACCGGAGTTCTTAAGTTGAACTTTATGGTTAAATCTCTTATTTGAGTTTTACCTGTGCATTAGATGAGTGCTTATTGTGTGCTTGTTTGTTTGCGATAGAGTACCCGGAGTGCGCCGCTTGCTACTTCGAATCTCTAGGTTTCACGGATCATCAGCAAGGCAAGTAACACTTTGATCATACCTCTTACTACCCAGTTTTATTGGATTAGATACATCCTCAAACAATTGCATGGTTAGGATCTGCGTTAAATTGTGGGTTTGGGAAGTAGATGAGGTAGTACCTATTCACCTGTTTATTATCAAACCCTGGGAGTTACTTCTACGTTATGCTTATATTGCTATGCTATGGTCGTAGACGTGGTTTGGGTTTGAGTGTATTCATGACAGATGTGAGATTCTTTAATTAATGGTTAACTTAAGGTGGCAACTCTAATACACATCTGGGTGGATTGAGGCACCTGGGTATTCCAGCGATTGCCTGTTTTTCTTTATGGACCGCCACCTAGGCTCAAAGGGATCATGAGATTATTCATACTAGAAACTTCCATGTGCAGCCACAAGCTACTATGGGCTCTAGCATAGTTGATTAAGTCATGCGAACTCTTACAGTGGTAGACTAGCAGATGTAGGGGAAAGTAGGTGTAACGGTCTACCCGATCGTAAGGTGCTAGCGCTTCTAAAAAACTATGTCTCGATCATCCATTTCTCAAACACCATGTAGTGCGAGAATCCCAACAGAGGAGATCGAGTCTTGTGGGGAAAAGTACGCAAACCTCTGCAGAGTGTATAAACTAATCATGGTTAGCCGTGTCCCCGGTTATGGACAACTTGAGTATCTAGTACTTGGATTATCATGTGAATCTCTTCATGTGACTTTAATTTATTTTGTTGGGTTTTAATGATGATGTTTAATTGGGATTGAGAGGGTGTATACGCTCTCAATGTTTAACAACCACCATGATAGTTAAATAAAATTTATTCCTTTGCAGTAGGGAAAAACTGGCTTTACGCAAAACTGTAAGCATAGAGCTTTCCACCAGCCATATATGCATGTAGTATAGCCTATTCTGTTCACTACTCTCTATGTGTTACATTGCCAGCATATTCCATGTGATGACCCGTTTTCGGGCTGCAACGTTCATGTTGCAGGCTTTTCAGACGACGAATAAGGAGCCTTAGGTCGTGGTTCTATACTTAGTGATGTCGTTGGAGTTGATGGGATCACTTATCTTCCAAGCCTTCCGCTGTTATCGTTATTAGATGGCCTTAAGCCATATTATTTGGAATAAGTTCTCTTTTGAGACATTCGATGTAATAAGTGTGTGATTGCTACTCTGTTATAAATCCTTCAAGTACTGTGCGTGTCAACATTACTGATCCAGGGATGACACTAAAGCACAGAGATCAGACTGTTTGAGGTCTGGTCGCTACAAAGATGGTATCAGAGCACACGCTCACTGTAGGACACGACCACTAAGATAAAGGCCTAGATCACTACTCTCTTCTCATTTCTGACTCCTCATCTTTTCTACTCTTTTAGGATGGCAGATGCAAGGAACAAGTTCACGCAACCGGATGAAGATACACCCTTTGTACGCCACCTGAAGGAAGTCACTAAGTACCTGAACATCGGAGTACCAAGCTTCACTGGGACCTACAACGCTACTTTACCCGAGGAGGAGCACTGGATGATTCAAGTTCAAGTTCCCGGAAGGACGTTCATGCTAGTCACCGAGCCCATAGAGTTTTCCTTTGATGCACCAACCTGGAGTCTAAGAAAGAGCACGGCAACCCACATTACCATGGGACGTATTGGAGAAGTTTACCGCAATGATCTCAAGGATACTATCTATTAGATTTGTGGGCGCCGAGATGAGCAATGGGATATGATCAGCATCAGGAAGCATAGATCAATCACAACTTTTATCCAAGAGTTAAATTAGCACATTCGACGTCAGGAGAACCAGATGTGCGCAGGCATGATAGATCTGAAGACGGCAATGACAAGAATCACGGAGCTGGAGGAAGAACTCAAAGCTACACGTGAAGATTATATGGAGGAAATCAAAGTATTAGTGGAGAAGAATGATGACCTGACTAGGAAGCTAGGAGTTTTCATGGGAGATCCCGCGCCAGGAGGAGAAGATGATGATTCCACTTGCCCGAAGAACTACATCATCATCGACGACACCGACTCGGACCCAGATGACAGCGATGATGACTATGTTGATGAAGCTGGAGCGGATATCATGGAGTCTTCATCGGAGCAGTTTTTCTAGTAGACCACCATAACAGTAGTAGTATTCCACCATATATATAGCATAGTCCAAGCACTTTTATAACGATAGTTCTATACCGATTGTATGCACTTGTTTGAATTGAATTAAGTGATTTTGTTTGCATTTGCCTCATGTGCATATGGGTAGTGTTTTCTCTCTAGACCTCAATCTATTCTATATTCTCATCTTTTCTAAACCCTCAGATGCCTCCGAGACGTGACAATGGATTTGTTTTTCCACCGGAGCTCACTCAGTTGATCCAACAGCAGAATGCATTAATGCAGTTGCTAGTCTAGAATCAGAATCAGGGGAACAACAACAACAACAACAACCCACCACCACCTGTTGATCACTTAACCCATTTCCTTAGACCGAATCCGCCGGTGTTCTCCAGTAGCACTGAGCCGATAGTGGCAGATGATTGGCTCCGCAAGAGAAGGAAGGAATTGACCACATCAGGATGCACAGATGCGGAAAAGGTGCGTTTTGCCGCACATCAGCTTGAAGGACCCGCAGCATCATGGTGGGAGAATTTCACAGCCACTTATCCTATCGACACTGTCACATGGGATCAGTTTTAGCAGGCTTTCCGTACTGCCCATGTTTCAGCAGGAGCTATGGCCATGAAGAAGCGTGAGTTTCGCAACTTGCGCCAAGGAGGACGGATAGTTGGCCAATATGTGGATGACTTTAGTAAGTTAGCACGTTATGCCCCGGATGACGTTGCTACGGATGCAGCTAAGCAGGAGAAAATTTCTGGAAGGACTGAATGATGAGTTGAGCATGTAGTTGATGGTAGCAACTTTCAACAACTACCAGGAGTTGGTAGATCGTGCTCTTATGATTGAAGGGGAGCAGCAACAGATTGAGAACCGCAAGAGGAAGTATGGACAAGGGAAATACAATTCATGAGCTCAGCAGAAGCCCCGTTTTACCCCGAAATCGAGAGGACATTTTCAGCATACCCATGGAGGAGGGAGTTCGCATAATCATAATGGCCCCAAGAATGGTAATGGGAATGGGGGAAGCAACGGCTAGAACCGTACCAACCCATCAACCCCAGCCAAGAGAGACCTAAGCCAAGTCACTTGTTATAAGTGTCAGAAGACTAGACATTATGCCAATGAATGTCCTGAAGCCCAGAATGGAAATGGCAATGGAAGCTCAGGGAAGAAACCAAACCCTTTCAATGGGGGACAGGTGAACCACGTTAACGTGGAAGAGGTTGAAGCCCAGCCAGATGCAGTAATAGGTAATTTTTTGGTTAAGTCATTTACTGCAATCGTTCCTTTTGATACTGGGGCATCGCATTCATACATATCAAGGGGATTTGTGGATAAGTATAAACTGCCCACCAAGGTTCTTAGAACACCTATGTTAGTAAGCTCACCAGGAGCGGAGTATATGGCCAGTAGAGGATGTTTTCAAGTGCCATTGAGTATAGGTAGACATGTGTTTCCCTCGGATTTAATCATTTTGGAATCGTAAGGTTTGTATGTAATTCTAGGTATGGATTGGCTATCAATGTATGGAGGAAACATTGATTGCGCCAGTAAGTCAATTTTTCTTACCACCCCAGAGGGAAGAAGGATCAAGTATGTATCATGGCATGTGCCGAATAGGACTCAAGTAAATTCCTTAACAGGAGTTGTGCAGGAGGAAGTACTGGTGGTAAAGGATTTTCCGGATGTATTTCCAGAAGAGTTGCCAGGCATGCCACCGGATAGAGACATTGAGTTTTTGATTGAGCTTTTGCCAGGCACAGGGCCAATATCTAAGAGATCGTACTGAATGCGTGCAAAGGATTTGGAGGAGAATAAGAAGCAGATTAAGGAGTTACTGGATAAGGGTTATATTCGCCCAAGTTAGTCACCTTGGGGATCACCAGTACTTCTAGTGGAAAAGAAGGATGGATCATTAAGGATGGTTGTTGATTATCGAGGATTGAATGAAATAACGATCAATAATAAGTACCCACTGCCAATGATTAATTATTTGTTTGACCAATTACAAGGAGTTAAGGTATTTTCCAAGATTGATCTGCGATCAGGATACCACCAGTTGAAGATTCGAGAGCAGGACATACCTAAGACAGCTTTTACCACAAGGTACGGGCTGTATGAGTATACTGTTATGTCATTTGGTCTGACTAACACACCTGCCTATTTTATGAACATGATGAACAAAGTGTTTATGGAGTTTTTGGATAAGTTCGTCATAGTATTCATTGATGATATTCTGGTTTACTCGAAGAATGAACAAGAACATAAAGAACATTTGCGTTTGGTACTTGCTAAGCTCAGAGAACATCAGTTATACGCCAAATTCAGCAAATGTGAGTTTTGGTTGAAGGAAGTTGGATTCCTCGGACATGTTATATCCGGAGAAGGAATAGCAGTAGATCCCACCAAGGTTGTCACTGTGA
Organism: Triticum dicoccoides; assembly: GCF_002162155.2. NCBI lineage: Eukaryota > Viridiplantae > Streptophyta > Magnoliopsida > Poales > Poaceae > Triticum > Triticum dicoccoides. Next base: position 538,655,134 of record NC_041386.1, on the reverse strand, counting down.
CAAATTGGGAAGCCCCAACAACAGTCGGAGAGATCCGGAGTTTTCTTGGACTCGCAGGATACTATCGAAGATTCATTGAAAATTTCTCGAAGATTTAAAAACCTATGACGGAGTTGTTGAAGAAGGGTACCAAGTTCAAATTGACTAAGGAATGTGAGGCCAGTTTCCAGGAGTTGAAGAAACGTTTGGTTACCTCGCCAGTGTTGATTCTGCCAGATTAGCGCAAGGATTATGAGGTATATTGCGACGCTTCACGTCGAGGACTTGGAGCAGTGCTTATGCAGGAGGGTAGAGTTGTTTCATATGCCTCACGACAGCTTAAGCCCCATGAGTTGAATTATGCTACTCACGACTTGGAGTTAGCAGCCGTAGTGCACGCCTTGAAGACATGGAGACATTTTCTCATCGGAAACCATTGTGAGGTGTACACGGATCACAAGAGTTTGAAGTACATCTTCATGCAGAAGGAGTTGAATCTCAGGCAAAGGACATGGTTGGAGCTCATCAAGGATTATGATATGAGATTGCATTATCATCCCGGAAAGGCTAACATAGTAGCTGACGCATTGAGCCGCAAGAGCCATGTCAACACACTAATGTCCGGAGAGTTACCAAAAGAATTAGCCAAGGATCTTCGTGAGCAATGTTTGGAGATAGTTCCGAGAGGCTATGTAGCAGCATTGGAGATTCAGTCTACTCTGATGCATAAGATCAGAGAAGCTCAGAAGACCGACAAGGAAATTGCCACCATAAAGGAGAAGGTGAGCAAGGGAAAAGTTAAAGGATTTCATGAGGATGAACACGATACCTTATGGTTTGAGGACCGCGTTTATGTGCCTAATGACCCGGAGATCAGGAAGTTAATTTTGCAAGAGGCCCATGATTCGCCGTACTCGATTCACCCATGAAACACCAAGATGTATTTGGATTTGAAGGACACTTTCTGGTGGACCGGAATGAAGAAGGATATTGCGGCGTATGTACCATTCTGTGATGTATGTCAGAGAGTGAAGGTAGAGCATCAGAAGCCAGCAGGATTGCTACAGCCATTGCCGATACCCGAATGGAAGTGGGATAAGCTAGGTATGGATTTTATCACGAGATTACCCAGGACCCGTTCAGGCTATGACTCAATATGGGTTATAGTCGATCGCTTGACGAAGGTAGCTCATTTCATCCCAGTAAAGACCACTTACACCAGTGCTAAGTTGGCAAAGATATACATGACAAGGATTGTATGTCTGCATGGAGTTCCGAGGAGCATTGTATTAGATAGAGGAACCTAGTTTACCTCAAAGTTCTGGAATCAGTTGCACGAAACTTTGGGTACCAGGCTAGAGTTCAGTATAGCTTTTCATCCGCAGACCGATGGACAGACCGAGAGAGTCAATCAGATTTTAGAGGATATGCTGAGAGCTTGTGCGCTAGATTATGGATCTAGTTGAGATGACAACTTTCCATATGCGGAGTTCTCTTACAACAATAGTTGTCAATCTAGTTTGAAGATGGCCCCTTTTGAAGCCTTGTACGGAAGAAGGTGCAGAACACCATTGTCATGGGATGAAGTTGGAGACTGCCAGTTGTTTGGACCAGATCTGATTAAGGAGTTTGAATAGAAGGTGAAGTTGATTCGTGATAGGCTCAAGGTAGCCCAGTCCAGATAGAAGAGCTATGCAGATTCTAAACGCAAGGAGACAGTTTACGAAGCCAGAGATAGAGTTTATCTTCGTGTATCTCCACTTCGAGGAGTTAAGCGCTTTGGAGTTAAGGGAAAGTTAGCGCCACGTTTTGTGGGACCATACAAAGTTTTGGAACGCATGGGAGAAGTTGCTTATAAATTGGAACTGCCTGAGGGATTGTTGGGAGTTCACGACGTGTTCCACGTTTCCCAGTTGAAGAAGTGCCACGCAGAGATGGCGGATATACCACTGACAGATATAGTGCCGCTGGAAGCGATTCAGTTGGATAGTGATTTGACTTATGAGGAGAAACCAGTCAAGATTCTCGAGTATGCCAGCCGAGTCACCCGCAGCAAGGTTATCAAGTTTTGCAAAGTTCAGTGGAGCCACCATACCGAGGATGAAGCCACCTGGGAACGAGAAGAAGATCTACGGAAGGACCACCCTCACCTATTTGCTAGCCAACCCGAATCTCGAGGGCGAGATTCATCTTAAGAGGGGTAGGTTTGTAACATCCCAAATTTTCAATTTGGAATGTTATACATTAGATCATCATTGCATATTATATTTTATTGCATTTTGGCTAGATCCTAGAAATCCTATGCAACTCAAGGACCCATGGAGAGAGTTGGGGATTTCATTATTTTCATATTTGGGTTTTCTCAAATTTTCAAAATAGGATCATTTGATTTTATTTATTTTATCTTCAATTATTTTAATTATAAAAATAAGAGAGAGGGAATAAAATGACTTCCCAAAATAAAGAAATATTGAGGATTCAATAAAAAAATCAAATAAGATTTTATTTTGGAGTTTTCTTACTATTTTATCTGACTTAGGAAAAAAATACGCGTTTTTTAAAATTGCATTTAGGCCCCAAATAAATGTTCATCTTGTCCGGCTTGATTTTAGAAGTCGGGAAAAATTTATTTCGGGATTTTTGGAGTCCGTTTAGTTTTTCTTTTATTTGTTTTTTGCGCGAATTTATTAAAAGAACAAATGAATCGACCTAACCGGGCCGTGTCCGACTAGGACTCTAGCCCGGCCGGCCCTTATAAGCCAGGGATGCCACCCCGTAGCCCAGCCCGAGCCGCCCCGCCGCCCCAAACCCTAGCACCGCCGCCGACGCCGCTGCCGTCGCCCGACGCCGCCGCCCGTCGTCCCGCGTCGCTCGGAGCCGCTCCGCGCCGACCCCGCCGCCCACCGGAGCCCCCACCCGACACCGGAGCCGCCCCGCCACCGAGGTTGACCACCGCCGCCACCACCAGTTTCCTCGAGAAAACCGCCCGGTTTTCGTTCGTTTAAAAAAAACTAGATCTGTTTTTTATATAGATTAGTTTTTTCGGTTTAGTTTATTTAGCGAACGCCTGTTCGTTCGTTCGTTTTAACGAATGGTCTTCGTCTTTTAGCCGCAGTTAGCAAACATTCGTTCGTTAGCCTGTTCGTCCGGGTTTTTTCTCGGATTTTCCATGATTATTTCTGATCGCGATTTCCGATCTGTTTTTCGTTTTAGTATAACTTTTCGCTCGTTTATCGGAATCAGGCAATTCAAGCGCCTAGAGTTTTGTCTCGAAACCCTCTTTCCGTTTAACCAACTCAAACAAGTTTTTGCTTCTGTAAAATTTGACTTAGGTCCAGATTAGTAAATGAAGCATGTTTCTTTCACCGTTTGACTTTCGTTGTTTCGTTCGATTTGTTTCTTTTTGCAAACCGGAGTTCTTAAGTTGAACTTTCTGGTTAGATCTCTTATTTGAGTTTTTCCTATGCATTAAATGAGTGCTTATTGTGTGCTTGTTTGTTTGCGATAGAGTACCCGGAGTGCGCCGCTTGGTACTTTGAATCTCTAGGTTTCACGGATCATCAGCAAGGCAAGTAACACTTGATCATACCTCTTACTACCCAGTTTTATTGCATTAGATAAATCCTCAAACAATTGCATGGTTAGGATCTGAGTTAAATTGTGGGTTTGGGAAGTAGATGAGGTAGTACCTATTCACCTGTTTATTATCAAACCCTGGGAGTTACTTCTACGTTATGCTTATATTGCTATGCTATGCTCGTAGACGTGGTTTGGGTTTGAGTGTATTCATGACAGATGTGAGATTGTTTAATTAATGGTTAACTTAAGGTGGCAACTCTAATACACATCTGGGTGGATTGAGGCACCTGGGTATTCCAGCGATTGCTTGTTTTTCTTTATGGACTGCCACCCAGGCTCAAAGGGATCATGAGATTATTCATACTAGAAACTTCCGTGTGCAGCCACAAGCTACTATGGGCTCTAGCATAGTTGATTAAGTCGTGCGAACTCTTACAATGGTAGTCTGGTAGACTAGAAGATGTAGGGGAACGTAGGTGTAACGGTCTACCTGATCGTAAGGTGCTAGCACTTCTGAAAAACTATGTCTCGGTCATCCGTTTCTCAAACACCATGTAGTGCGAGAATCCCAACGGAGGAGATCGAGTCTTGTGGGGAAAAGTGCGCAAACCTCTACAGAGTGTATAAACTAATCATGGTTAGCCGTGTCCCCGGTTATGGACAACTTGAGTATCTAGTACTTGGATTATCATGTGAATCTCGTCATGTGACTTTTATTAATTTTGTTGGGTTTTAATGATGATGTTTAATTGATTGAGAGGGTGTCTACGCTCTCAATGTTTAACAACCACCATGATAGTTAAATAAAATTTATTCCTTTGCAGTAGGGAAAAACTGGGCTTTACGCAAAACTGTAACCATAGAGCTTTCCACCAGCCATATATGTATGTAGTATAGCCTACTTTGTTCACTACTCTCTATGTGTTACATTGCCAGCATATTCCATGTGCTGACCCATTTTCGGGCTGCAATGTTCATGTTGCAGGCTTTTCAGACGACGAATAAGGAGCCTTAGGTCGTGGTTCTATACTCAGTGATGCCGTTGGAGTTGATGGGCTCACTTATCTTCCAAGCCTTCCGCTGTTATCGTTATTAGATGGCCTTAAGCCATATTATTTGGAATAAGTTCTCTTTTGAGACATTCAATGTAATAAGTGTGTGATCGCTACTCTGTTATAAATCCTTCAAGTACTGTGCGTGTCAGCATTACTGATCCAGGGATGACACTAAAGCACAAAGATCAGACTGTTTGAGGTCTGGTCGCTACAACAGCATAGCATACTTTATAGAACCTATGTCTGAGGCATAGGGAATGACTTTTCATTCTCTTTCTATTTTCTGCCATGTTCGGGTTTTGAGTCTTTACTCAACTTCACACCTTGCAACACAGGCAAGAACTCCTACTTTGACTGTTCCATTTTGAACTACATCAAAATCTTGTCAATGTATGTACTTATTGAAAAAACTTATCAAGCATCTTGATCTATCTCTATAGATCTTGATGCTCAATGTGTAAGCAGCTTCATCAAGGTCTTTCTTTGAAATACTCTTTTCAAACACTCCTTTATGCTTTCCAGAAAATTCTACATTATTTTTGATCAACAATATGTCATTCACATATACTTATCAGAAATGTTGTAGTGCTCCCACTCACTTTCTTGTAAATACAGGCTTCACCACAAGTCTGTATAAAACCATATGCTTTGATCACTTTATCAAATCATATATTCCAACTCCGAGATGCTTGCACCAGTCCATAGATGGATCACTGGAGCTTGCTCACTTTGTTAGCACCTTCAGGATCGACACATTCTTCTGGTTGCATCATATACAACTCTTCTTTAAGAAATTCATTAAGGAATACTGTTTTGACATCCATTTGCCAGATTTCATAAAATGCGGCAACTGCTAAAATGATTCGGACAAACTTTTAAGCATCGATACGAGTGAGAAAATCTCATCATAGTCAATACCTTGAACTTTTCGAAAACATTTTGCGTCAATTCGAGCTTTGTAGATAGTAACACTACTATCAGCGTCCGTCTTCCTCTTGAAGATCCATTTATTCTTAATGACTCGTCGATCATCGGGCAAGTCAATCAAAGTCCATACTTTGTTCTCATACATGGATCCCATCTCAGATTTCATGGCCACAAGCCATTTTGCGGAATTTGGGCTCATTACCGTACCGCTTTGGTGCGGACCATACTCTAGTTGTCCTATGAGGTTCTGTAGTAACTTGATCTGAAGTTTCATGATCATCATCATTAGCTTCCTCACTAATTGGTGTAGAGATCACTAGAACTGATTTCTGTGATGAACTACTTTCCAATTCGGGAGAAGGTACAATTATCTCATCAAGTTCTACATTCCTCCCACTCACTTCTTTCGAGAGAAACTTCTTCTCTAGAAAGGATCCACTTTTAGCAACAAAGATCTTGCCTTTGGATCTGTGATAGAAGGTGTACCCAACAGTTTCCTTTGGGTATTCTATGAAGACACATTTCTCCGATTTGGGTTCGAGCTTATCAGGTTGAAACTTTTTCACATAAGCATCGCAGCCCCAAACTTTAAAAAACGACAACTTTGGTTTCCTGCCAAACCACAGTTCATATGGCGTCGTCTCAACGGATTTAGATGGTGCCCTATTTAACGTGAATGCAGCTGTCTCTAATGCATAACCCCAAAACGATAGTGGTAAATCGGTAAGAGACATCATAGATTGCACCATATCTAATAAAGTACGGTTACGATGTTCGGACACACCATTACACTCTGGTGTTCCAGGTGGCGTGAGTTGTGAAACTATTTCGCATTGTTTCAAATGAAGACCAAACTCGTAACTCAAATATTCTCCTCCACGATCAGATCGTAGAAACTTTATTTTCTTGTTACGATGATTTTCCACTTCACTCTGAAATTCTTAGAACTTTTCAAATGTTTCAGATTCATGTTTCGTTAGGTAGATATACCCATATCTGCTCAAATCATCTGTGAAGTTCAGAAAATAACGATACCCGCTGAGAGCCTTAACACTCATCGGACTGCATACATCAGTATGTATTATTTCCAATAAGTCAGTTGCTCGCTCCATTGTTTCGGAAAACGGAGTCTTAGTCATCTTGCCCATGTGGCATGGTTCGCAAGCATCAAGTGATTTAAAAAATCCATCAGCATGGAGTTTCTTCATGCGCTTTACACCAATATGACCTAAACGACAGTGCCACAAATAAGTTGCACTATCATTATTAATTTTCCATCTTTTGGCTTCAATATTATGAATATGTGTATCACTATGATCGAGATTCAATAAACCATTTATATTGAGTGTATGACCATAGAAGGTTTTATTCATGTAAATAGAACAACAATCATTCTTTGACTTAAATGAATAACTGTATTGCAATAAACATGATCCAATCATATTCATGCTTAACGCAAACACCAAATAACATTTATTTAGGTTCAACACTAATCCTGAAAGTATAGGGAGTGTGCGATGATGATCATATCAATCTTGTAACAACTTCCAACACACATCGTCACTTCACCCTTAACTAGTCTTTGTTTATTCTGCAACTCCTATTTCGAGTTACTAATCTTTAGCAACTGAACTAGTATCAAATACTGAGGGGTTGCTATAAACACTAGTAAAGTACACATCAATAAAATGTATATCAAATATACCTTTGTTCACTTTGCCATCCTTCTTATCCGCCAAATACTCGGGGCAATTCTGCTTCCAGTGACCAGTCCCTTTGCAGTAGAAGCACTTAGTCTCAGGCTTAGGTCTAGACTTGGGCTTCTTCACTTGAGCAGCAACTTGCTTTCCATTCTTCTTGAAGTTCCCCTTCTTCCCTTTGCCCTTTTTCTTGAAACTAGTGGTCTTGTCAACCATCAACACTTGATGCTTTTCTTGATTTCTACCTTTCGTCGATTTCGGCATCACGAAGAGCTTGGGAATTGTTTCCGTTATCCCTTGCATATTATAGTTCATCACAAAGTTCCAGTAACTTGGTGATAATGCCTAGAGAACTCTGTCAATCACTATCTTATCTGGAAGATTAACTCCCACTTGATTCAAGTGATTATAATACTCAGACATTCTGAGCACATGCTCACTGAGCTATTCTCCTCCATCTTGTAGGCAAAGTGTTTGTCAAAGGTCTCATACCTTTCGACATGGGCATGAGTCTGAAATACTTATTTCAACTCTTGGAACATCTCATATGCTCCGTGGCGTTTCAAAAAACGTCTTTGAAGCCCCGAGTCTAAGCCGTAACATATGGTGCACTAAACTATCAAGTAGTCATCATGTCGAGCTTGCCAAATGTCCATAACGTATGCATTTGCTCCTCAATCGGTCTGTCACCTAGCGGTGCATCAAGGACATAATTCTTCTGTGCAGCAATGAGGTTAATCCTTAGATCAGGGATCCAATCCGCATCATTGCTACTAACATATTTGAACTTAGTTTTCTCTAGGAACATATCAAAAATAAAGCAGGGGAGCTAAACGCGAGCTATTGATTGATAACATAGAAATGCTAATACTACCAGGACTAAGTTCATGATAAATTAAAGTTCAATTAATCATATTACTTAAGAACTCCCACTTAGATAGACATCCCTCTAGTCATCTAAATGATCACCTGATCCAAATCAACTAAACCATGTCCGATCATCACGTGAGATGGAGTAGTTTTCAATGGTGAACATCACTATGTTGACCATATCTACTATACGATTCACGCTCGACCTTTCGGTCTCAGTGTCAAAACCGGCGGATCTCGGGTAGTGGGTCCTGAACTGTGTGTCTAGGCCGGATGGTAACAGGAGGCAGGGAACACGATGTTTTACCCAGGTTCGGGCCCTCTTGATGGAGGTAAAACCCTACATCCTTCTTGATTAATATTGATGATATGGGTAGTACAAGAGTAGATCTACCACGAGATCAAGGAGGATAAACCCTAGAAGCTAGCCTATGGTATGATTGTTGTATATGGAGTTGATTGCCTACGGACTACAACCCTCCAGTTTATATAGACACCGGATAGGGTTAGGGTTACATAGAGTCGGTTACAATGGTAGGAGATCTTGAATATCCGCATCGCCAAGCTTGCCTTCCACGCCAAGGAAAGTCCCATCCGGACACGGGACGAAGTCTTCAATCTTGTATCTTCATAGTCCAGGAGTCCGGCTGAAGGTATAGTCCGGCTACCCGAACACCCCCTAATCCAGGACTCCCTCAGTAGCCCCTGAACCAGGCTTCAATGACGACGAGTCCGGCGCGCAAATTGTCTTCGGCATTGCAAGGCGGGTTCCTCCTCCAAGTTCTTCATAGAAGATTGTAAACACCAAGAGTAGTGTCCGGCTCTGCAAAATAAGCCTCCACATATTGCCATAGAGAGAATGATATTAACACAAATCAAATCTGCTGACGTATTCCGCAGTGCGTCATCACACTACAGCCAAATCCTTTACTCAAATCGTTTTCACTTTTCCACCTCAGCGTGTTTTGCGAGGCAGTTTCCTTGGTGCGTCTTGTCAAAGCAGAGATCGTGTGCCCCCCTTTTACGGGATTCTCATAAATACGGACGTGGGTAACCCAATCGTGCCCGTTAGCATGTTTTCTCGATTAAAGGCGAGTCCCAAACGGTTACGGGGAGGGCTCCTGGTATTCAACCTCTTATAAAGAGACCAGGGCCTTACTCTTTTTCTCCAATCCCAAAACAAGTTCGCCCGTGGCCTCGAGTTCCAACACCCTAGGCTCCAGATTCTGGGCACCTCAGACCTTCGACAATGTCCGGTTCCGACCTTCAAGGTCGATGGATGCCCTCCTCCGTCACGGAGGAGGACGTGCTAACGTTGTGAGAGGCTAAGTTCTTGACCGCCGAAATTTCACACAGGTTGCCTGCTCAAAGGAAGGCTATCCCTAGTCCCCAGCCCGGTGAGAGCGTAGTGTTCGTGTCTCACTTCCTTCGGGGGTTAGGCTTCTCGATGGATACCTTTGTGAGGGGACTGCTGTTTTATTGCAGGCTGGAATTCCACGACTTAGCTCCGGAGTCCATCCTCCATATCTCCTCGTTTATCGTTGTATGCGAAGCGTTCCTCCGTGTTACCCCTCACTTCGGATTATGGCTCCGGACTTTCAAAGTGGAGCCGAAGATGATCAAGGGACGGCACGCAGAGTGTGGAGGCGCTGTTATAAGCAAAAATGTTGATGCTCCATGGCCCGAGGGCTCTTTTCAAGAGGAGCTAGGCTTGTGGCAATGAGAGTGGTTTTATATCACCGCTCCCCGGAGCACCAAGTGGGTGGTGCTTCCTGCCTTTCGCTCGGGTCCCCCACCACGGCTAGCATCATGGGTTAACAGAGGGTTAGATCGGGGTTTTCCCAAAGACGTGCCCTTGTTACAGGGCCGAATTAAGGATCTCTTGGAAGGAGACCTCAGCTTGGTCAAGGTGACGCAGGTCATGCTGATTCGCCGAATATTGCCTGGCAAACGTCGCCCCCTTCGCCTGTGGGAGTTTAATCCAGAGGGACCGCGAGCTCTCTAGAACTTTATGGGCGCAACGCCCGCGGAGATGTATAGACTGTTCTTCGGATCACAAGAGATGTGTCCGGATTTAACCGAGGATGCAGGCCTAAGCTGCAATCGCCCGGATACTCAAGTAAGCAACCTTTTGCCCGGACCTTCTATCCGTATAATTGTCATAAACTTGCCCCTAAAAGAGCCGTCCTTTTAAACAGGAGTGGATAGCGAAGGCAAAGCTGATCAGGTGTCCGGCTCCCCTTCCTGAAACCAGGCCGGATCTCGTGCTGGTCAGGATGCTGGAGATAATGCCTTTGGAGGGGGAGGACAAGGAAGCTATGGCCTCCTCGAAGGAGGCTGCTCCGAAGGGAGGAACCGACAATTCCTCTCCTAAGGGGAAGAAGAGAGCCGCCTCTGACGACCCGGAAACCATGGCCTCGAAGCGGGGGAGAAAATCCTCGTCAGAGGGTCCGACGCCGGGGAGTTCCTCGGCCGGACTACGCCCTCAAGGGGATCAGCCCTCCAGCGAGCCGTAAGTGGAGAAAAGATTTTCCTTTTGAGGGATGAGGGAAATCCTTGATTTATATCTGAGAAGATTAACCAAACCTTTACCTTGTAGCTCGGACCTTAGCCCTTCTCAGCAGAGCTCGTCTTCGGGGGATCTCCTTCCAGAGATGATGGAGAGCGGGACGCCTCCCCCTGCCGTGCCGCCTAGCGAGGCGGGCGACCCAGAGGTGTCATCGCGGAGGGTTTCTACGAATCCGGCAGGGGCGGAAGGTAGCTATGCGGCCCCCCGAGGTTCTCTGCGTCCGGCCTTCGAAAGAGGTCATGGGACGAGCCCGGCACCATCTGGTGCTCGGCCGGAGGAGCTAAAGATTCTGCTGGGGCGAGCTTCTATCTCAAAGGAGCACCGTGCATTGATGGGCACGGTGATTGAAAGGATTTCATCCGCAGAGAGCGGATTGTATGAGGCCGTCAAAAGTTTACTGACGGGTTTCGAGGTACATTAGATGATGTATACTTTTGTCAGTTGCGCATGAATAAGATGCGCCCTGTGTAGATAGTAGCCCCTGAGACTCTGCGCGTCGTCAAGAAATGACGGCACACGGAGGATCATAATCCCAGGTCTAAGATGTCGCCTTTGAATGTAGGCGGCAGGGTGTCCGGAATCGAGCCGAACTGACGATTTTGCCGAACTAAAGCGGCAACTGGACGTGGCAGATGCCGACATCACGCTTGTCAATAAGTGGCTTGATGAGGCTCAAGGTATGTAATTCCTCGGGCGGCATCAGGTAAGAACAGTTTTATGCCTGTGTCTTACGATGTGTGTGCTTGACGCAGATGGTGCGGCCGCCGTGGAGAGTCTTAGGGCAGAACTTGCCCGAGCTAAAGAACAAGCCAGCGAAAGTGATGCGGCCACCAGGAAAGCCCATGAAGAGCTAAGAGCCGAACAGGCTGCTCATTGCCGAAGCAAGGAAGAGATGGCCGAGATGGCCAAAAAGTTAAAAAGCGCTACAGACCGTTGCAGACTTCTTGAAAAAGAAGACCAGGCAAAACAGACGGACTTAGAGAAGGCCGTTGCCAATGCCAAGGACGCGCGCTCTGCGATGAGAGCTGCGAAGGAGGAGCTGCGTCAGGCCGAACAGATTGCGGCTGGAAAGCCCTTTATGCTGCGAAGGAAATTTTGCGATCCGAAGTTTGCTCCGTTGGACCAGATGTGGAGTGTGGAGGATACCTATCTGGACTTGGCAGCGAGTGCTGCTGATGCGACCGAACACTTTCGAGATCAGAAAGATCGCGAAGTGGAAAAGCTTTTCTGGTCGCAGTTTCACAATCCAGAGCGTCCACTGGCAGTGGATGATCGTTTGGCTCAATGGGCCGAACTGAATAGGTTGTCTAGACTCGCCATGAAGTACGTCATGGGTCACCTGTGGCCGGGGAGATCAGAGCCGAAGAGTTATTTCAGCTTAGTGCAGCAATTCCTTGACGCGGTGCCGCATATAAATGAAATGAAGAGGTCAGCATGCATAGAGGGCGCTAGGATGGCTCTTGCCCGTGTTAAGACATACTGGGCAGAGCTGGAGACCACCGTTGTTGCGTACCGAGATTCGGACAAAAGCCGAGTACCCTCCGAGCACTATTTTCAGGAAGTTCTTGAAGGCGCTCGTGTAATAGAGACGCAGTGCCCGAAAGATGCTATGTTATGATAGCATATGTAATTATAAAGTAATATTTTGATAAACTGTAGTGGCCTTTTTTATACTTGTGCCTCCAAGTATTGGGAACACCTCCTGTGCGGCCGTTTTAAGATATATATATATATATATATATATATATATATATATATATATATATATATATATATACAAAATCTGAAAGATGGCAGTCGTTGGCTTCAGCCCCCACGCACATAGTGCGGGGGTGCTCGCAGAAGACGCATTTTCACACTTAACCCAACGTCTTGGTCCTAGAAAGGAGGTGATAGCGCAGCGGGCCAGGCAATCGGACTATAATGCTTTAACACTTTCACTTAGCCATAGGAGTTTGACAGTGAGACTATTTAGGTAGCCCCTTGGTGGCAACTGCGCTCGTCCGAGTTCGGGGCGCGTATGTGCCTGACCGGGAAGCGGCCCTTCGTTAAAGCGGAGGAATCCGATAGATTTCGATAGGTCATCGAGTGGCTGACCAGTCTCACGCTACATCATGACAGTCAGTTTTCGGCTTTCTCTACTGAGGTGCTCGCCCGGCTGAACCGGGGCACAATCGCAGTAGTTCTCCTGGTGCTACCTTAGCCGATAGAGTGGAACGTAAGGTAGCCGAACTTGGGAGCCGGGCAACCCAACATTTGACCAAAGACATGATTTGGAGTTGATGCATATAATGCCAAAACTCGCGACGCCGAACACTCCCTAAGGTGTTCGGTCTTTATGAGTGCGGGCGAAACAACACTCTTTATTAAAAAAGCCCCTAGTGTCCAGGTACGTGCAAAAATTCTGACGTGGCAACATGCCAAGACGCCAGCCTCCTCCTTGGTTATATCAGAAAAAACCAGGGGATGTGTAGCAACAAGAGACAGTAAAAAAGGTTTATGCAGGGTCTTGATCTAAAAAGAATCCTTTAGGACGGGTCCCTACTGCACGTCTGCGCCTGTGTCTCCGTTGTGCCGTATCCTGGACGGGCGCCGCACGACGTTCCGACGTTCATCTGTAAAAGAGAGGAATTGAGTTGAAAACGGGTCGTGCCGAAAAAGTTTAAAATAAACAAATTATAAAGTAAAATATATAAGATTGAGCTTTATTGTCTCTTATTGTATATGCGTGGAGCCCCTAGTGCAGGGGTATGTGGCCTCTAGGCCTGCATCAATGATGATTTTGCACCGAACTCGTCTATCTGCGTTCGTGGTCTTGAATGACCTATTTCGAAGTTTTTTGGTCGGTGAGGCCATTTTGCTGTGGGGCTGTCAAAGCGGCCGCACAGTCCTCCGCTTGGGGAGGCGCACTTTAGTGCTTCCCCTTCAAAGAGATGATGCCTCGTGGACCGGGCATCTTAAGCGTAAGAGATGCATAATGCGGTATTGCGTTAAAGCGAGCAAAAGCTTCGCGTCCAAGTAGTGCTTGATAGCGACTTGAGAACGGGACGATATGGAAGGTCAGCTTTTCGCGGCGGAAGTTATCGGCAGAGCCGAATATGACTTCGAGCCGGAGAAAACCCATACAATGGGTGTCCGGACCAGGTATTACCGCTTGAAAGGAGGTTTTGCTGCGGCGGATTCTTGCTGGGTTTATCCCCATGTGCTGGATTGTATCCTGATATATCAGGTTTAGTCCACTGCCGCCGTCCATAAGGACATTTGAAAACTAGAGTCCGCCAATTATTGGGTCAAGTATCAAGGCAGTCCAGCTTACATTCTTGATATTTCTAGAATAATCTAGCTGATCGAAGATGATTGGTTTTGACAACCAGTGGCAGGACCCTTTGGGGATGGGCCGTGTGGTGCGTACCTTTACAGGCGCCGCACGTTTTGTTATGTGAAGTGAGTTCACTTTTTTTACTTCTTGTGGGAAGTTCTTTTGTTTCCTGGTGCTCTGCTTTTGGGGTTCGTCCTCGTCTTCGCTTGGTGTGTTGAGCCCCTTGTGTTCGGCATTGAGTCCGCCGGATTGTTTGAAAACCCAACAGTCTCTGTGGGTATGGTTAGCAGGCTTCCCGGGAGTACTGTGTATCTGACATATCCTGTCCAGGATTTTATTTAGGTTGGATGGATCGTCCCTGTTATCCTGTGGGGGCGATTTTGCCTGATTTTGTCGTGAGCCTTTGAATCCAGCATTGACTGCCGTGCTCTTCGGACTTTTGTCCTTAGTCCAGCGACGGTCCTTGTTGCGTCGCGGTTTTCCGTTTCCATCCCTAATTTCGGATGTACTTGGGTCGCTGGGGCTGCACCTTGCCAACCAGCTGTCCTCCCCTGCACAAAAGCGGGTCATGAGGCTTGTTAGTGCGGCCATTGTTCTTGGCTTTTCTTGGCCGAGGTGTCTGGCGAGCCATTCGTCTCGGACGTTATGCCTGAAAGCTGCTAAGGCTTCAGCGTCCGGACAGTCGACTATCTGATTCTTTTTAGTGAGGAATCTATTCCAGAACTGCCGAGCTGATTCTCCGGGTTGCTGAGTTATGTGACTAAGATCGTCTGCATCCGGAGGGCGGACATAGGTCCCTTGAAAGTTTGCTCGAAAAGCATCCTCGAGCTCTTCCCAGCTTCCAATTGTGTTTTCGGGAAGGCTTTTAAGCCAATGCCGGGCTGGCCCTTTAAGCTTAAGGGGTAAATATTTTATGGCGTGGAGATCATCTCCTCTAGCCACGTGTATGTGGAGGATATAATCCTCGATCCAAACTCCAGGGTTTGTTGTTCCATCATATGCCTCTATGTTTACGGGTTTGAATCCCTCTGGAAATTCATAGTCCAGGACCTCATCGGTGAAACATAGGGTGTGTGCGGCGCCCCTGTATTTGGGTGTGCCGGATTCTGATGATGGCTTCATAGCGTTGCTTACGAGAGCTTGATTTCTTGGCCCATAAATGGACCTGACTGGGCCATGATGCGAATCCTTAAGTGGGTCGCATGCCGATTTAGGTGCGGCGCCGCTTGCCGCTTTATGGGGTCGTCTATCCGACCGTGTGGCTTTCTCATTTTTTGAATGCGAGGGCTCTAGGGCCTCTTTGTCGAATTCAGGCAGTAGCTTTCTTTTCGGATAGCTTTAGTGCGGCGACTGTCGCCGTATTTATCTACGGTATTGATTACTTTGCTCCATCTAATCCAGAGTGCATCTTCTGTTGTTTTTAGCTTCTGCTTCTGCTTTTTTAGGCTGCGTGCAGTTGCAACGAGCCTCTCGTGGAGATTCTTCTGCTCCATAGGTTTATCCGGTGTGAGGTCATCCGGAATGCCGTTTTCGCCAGAGGAGGGATATTCGGTTTCTCTATCCGTGTTGCCCTGTTCGGACGGTTGCTCTAAGGCCTGCTCGTTGTCTACCGGCTCGTCCTGCTCTATGGCTGGGTTTTTGTCAAGGCGGGGCTTGGGTCGGCATTTACGCCGATGCTTTGATTGCTTTTCGGGGGGTCGAACTCCCGTCCCATCCCCTTTTTCCTCGTTGTCGCTTCCTTTAGGGGTATCCACCATGTACACATCGTGAGATGAGGTGGCTGTCCAATGCCCTATGGGCGTTGGTTCGTCAGTATCTCCTGCATCGTCATCCATGTTGTCGATATCTCCGGAGTCGAAGTTGAGCACGTCGTTTAAATTGTCGACAGTGGCTACCAAGTGGGTGGTGGGTGGGCTTTGAATTTCCTCATCGTCCGCATCCCACCCTCGCTGACCGTACTCCGGCCATGGCTCTCCTGATAAACAAAGAGACATAAGAGAATTCAGGATGTCGCCAAAAGGCGAATGTTGAAAGATGTCTGCGGTGGTGAACTCCATTATCGGCGCCCAATCGGATTCGATCGGCCGGGGTGCGGGGGGTTCGGAGTTCGGAAAGGAGTCCAGATCCTCGGAGTCACAGATCATGCAGAGTGGGGGGCTAGCGTTCGGCTCGATCGCCTTTGAGATCGAAGCCCTCGAGCTGACGTCCAACCGCTCATAATCGATTGGCGCAATAGGCTCCGAGTTAGGGGTTGGAACCAATGTGTGTGCGGCCTCCAAGACACTGTCCAGAGGCAGAGCTAGATCATTCCCCTCGAGATAGTGCGGCGCGCTTGGCCGTGGCTCGAACCCGTCGAAGATCAAGTCTCCGCGGATGTCAGCCGTGTAGTTTAAGCTTCCAAACCTGACTTGATGGCCAGGGGCGTAGCTTTCGATCTGCTCCAGGTGGCCGAGCGAAGCCGCCGAAGACGAAGATCTGTCCGGGGAGAAAAGTCTCACCCTGGACCGTATCGTTGTTGATGATTAGAGGAGCCATCGGGCCTAAAGGTGACGACACAGAGGAGCTCTCAATGAAAAGCACCAATGTCGGTGTCAAAACCGATGGATCTCGGGTAGTGGGTCCCGAATGCGTCTAGGCCAGATGGTAACAGGAGGCAGGGAACACAATGTTTTACCCAGGTTCGGGCCCTCTTGATGGAGGTAAAACCCTATGTCCTGCTTGATTAATATTGATGATATGGGTAGTACAAGAGTAGATCTACCACGAGATCAAGGAGGCTAAACCCTAGAAGCTAACCTATGGTATGATTGTTGTATATAGAGTTGATTGCCTACGGACTACAACCCTCCGGTTTATATAGACACCGGATAGGGTTAGGGTTACATAGAGTCGGTTACAATGGTAGGAGATCTTGAATATCCGCATCGCCAAGCTTGCCTTCCACGCCAAGGAAAGTCCCATCCGGACACGGGACGAAGTCTTCAATCTTGTATCTTCATAGTCCAGGAGTCCGGCTACCCGAACACCCCCTAATCCAGGACTCCCTCAACTATGTTGACCATATCTACTATACGATTCACGCTCGACCTTTCGGTCTCAATGTTCCGAGGCCATATCTGCATATGCTAGGCTCGTCAAGTTTAACCCGAGTATTTTGTGTGTGCAAAACTGTCTTACACCCGTTGTAGATGAACATTGAGCTTATCATACCCGATCATCACGTGGTGTCTCGGCACGACGAACTTTGGCAACGGTGCATACTCAGTGAGAACACTTTTACCTTGAAATTTAGTGAGAGATCATCTTATAATGCTACCGTCAAACATAGCAAAATAAGATGCATAAAGGATAAACATCACATGCAATCAATATAAGTGATATGATATGGTCATCATCATCTTGTGCCTTTGATCTCCATCTCCAAAGCACCGTCATGATCACCATCGTCACCGGCGCGACACCTTGATCTCCATTGTAGCATCGTTGTCGTCTCGCCAACTATTGCTTCTACGACTATCGCTACCGCTTAGTGATAAAGTAAAGCAATTATAGGGCGATTGCATTGCATACAATAAAGAGATAACCATATGGCTCCTGCCAGTTGCCGATAACTCCGTTACAAAACATGATCATCTCATACAATAAATATAGCATCATGTCTTGACCATATCACATCACAACATGCCCTGCAAAAACAAGTTAGATGTCCTCTACTTTGTTGTTGCAAGTTTTACGTGGCTTCTATGGGCTGAGCAAGAACCGTTCTTACCTACGCATTAAAACCACAACGATAGTTCGTCAAGTTAGTGTTGTTTTAACCTTTGCAAGGACCGGGCGTAGCCACACTCGGTTCAACTAAAGTTGGAGAAACTGACACCCGCCAGCCACCTGTGTGCAAAGCACGTCGGTAGAACCAGTCTCGCGTAATCGTACGCGTAATGTCGGTCCGGGCCGCTTCATCCAACAATACCGCCGAACCAAAGTATGACATGCTGGTAAGCAGTATGACTTGTATCGCCCACAACTCACTTGTGTTCTACTCGTGCATATAACATCTACGCATAAACCTGGCTCGGATGCCACTGTTGGGGAACGTAGTAATTTCAAAAAAATCCTACGCACACGCAATATCATGGTGATGCATAGCAACGAGAGGGGAGAGTATGTATATGTACCCTCGTAGACCAAAAGCGGAAGCGTTTATCAATGCGGTTGATGTAGTCGTACACCTTCACGATCCGTCCCGATCAAGTACCGAACGTACGGTACCTCCTCCTTCAACACACGTTCAGCTCAATGACATCCTTGCCTTCTCGATCCAGCAAGAGGGGCGAAGTAGTAGATGAGTTTCGGCAACACGATGGCGTGGTGACGGTGTTGGTGAAGAACAATCTTCGCAGGGCTTCGCCTAAGCACTACGAAAACTATGACGGAGGATAAACTAGAGGGGACGAGGTTGCCGGCACACGGCTTGGTGTTTCTTGATGTGTCTTGGGTGCTAGCCCTACCCCTCTATTTATATGTTGAGCCTTGGGGTTGAAACATGAAGTAAAAGTCTCCACAAAGTCGGTTTCACTGGAAAGGCAAGAGTCCTTCTCGGACTCTAGGGCCAGACGCTAGGGTTCCCGGCGTCTGGACCCAAACGCCAGGTACCCTGGCGTCTGGCCCCTGGACTCCGCTAAACTTCCTTTTGTGCTTTCCAAAAACCTTGTGGGCTTTCCCCTTTGGCCCAAATAAAGTGTTCCCATACCCAAACATTTTGGGAGACATCCGGAACCCCTTCCGGTGAATTCCGGAACCCTTCTGGAGACTAAACACTATTATCCCATACATCAAACTTTATCTCTGGACCATTCTGGAGTTCCTCGTCATGTCCGTAATCTTATCCGGAACTCCGAAAAACATTCGGTTACCAACATACATAACTCATAAATACTATATCGTCAATGAACGTTAAGCGTGTGGACCCTATGGGTTCGAGAACTATGTAGACATGACCGAGACACTTCTCTGGTCAATAACCAATAGCGGAACCTGGATGCCCACATTGGCTCCTACATATTCTACGAAGATCTTTATCAGTGGAACCGCATAACAACATACGTATCTCAATACATATTCTACGAAGATCTTTATCATCGGTATGTTACTTTCCCGAGATTCGACCGTTGGTATCTCAATACCTAGTTCAATCTCGTTACCGGCAAGTCTCTTTAATCGTTCCGTAATGCATCATCCCGCAACTAACTCATTAGTTACATATAGTGGTGTGCATTACGGAGAGGGCCCAGAGATACCTCTCCGACAATCGGAGTGACAAATCCTAATCTCGATCTATGCCAACTCAACAAGTACCATTAGAGACACCTGTAGAGCACCTTTATAATCACGCAGTTACGTTGTGACGTTTGATAGCACACAAAGTGTTCCTCCAGTAATAGGGAGTTGCATAATCTCATAGTCATAGGAACATGTATAAGTCATGAAGAAAGCAATAGCAGTAAACTAAAACGATCAAGTGCTAAGCTAACGGAATGGGTCAAGTCAATCACATCATTCTCCTAATGATGTGATCCCGTTTATCAAATGACAACTCATGTCTATGGTTAGGAAATATAACCACCTCTGATCAACGAGCTAGTAAAGTAGAGGCATACTAGTGACACTCTTTTTGTCTATGTATTCACACATGTATTATGTTTCCGGTTAATACAATTCTAGCATGAATAATAAACATTTATCATGATATAAGGAAATATAAATAACAACTTTATTATTGCCTCTAGGGCATATTTCCTTCCCATGCTACGGGAATCACAAGCTTTAATGCAAGTATCTCTCAAATTCACAACTACTCAACTAGCATGACTCTAATATCACCATCTTCATATCTCAAAACAATCATAAAGAATCGAACTTCTCATAGTATTCAATGCACTTTATATGAAAGTTTTTATTATATCCCTCTTGGATGCCTATCATATTAGGACTAAATTTATAACCAAAGCAAATTACCATGCTGTGTAAGACTCTCAAAATAATATAAGTGAAGCATGAGAATTCATCAATTTCTTTAAAATATAATCATCGCCGTGCTCTGAAAAGATATAAGTGAGGCACTAGATCAAATGACAAACTACTTCGAAAGATATAAGTGAAGATCAACGAGTAGCTGAATAATTATGCAACTATGTGAAGACTCTCTAACATTTAATAATTTCAGATCTTGGAATATTATTCAAACATCAAGCAAAACAAAATAAAATAAAATGACGCTCCAAGCAAAACACATATCATGTGGTGAATAAAAATATAGCTCCAAGTAAAGTTACCGATGAACGAAGACGAAAGAGGGGATGCCATCCGGGGCATCCCCAAGCTTAGGCTCTTGGTTGTCCTTGAATATTACCTTGGGGTGCCTTGGCCATCCCCAAGCTTAGGCTCTTGCCACTCCTTATTCCATAGTCCATCGAATCTTTACCCAATAACTTGAAAACTTCACAACACAAAACTCAACAGAAAACTCGTAAGCTCTGTTAGTATAAGAAAGCAAATGACCACTTAGGTACTGTCAAGACAAGATTCATAATTTCTCTCACATGATGCCTACTGTACCATATCATTTGTACAATTTATATTAAGCAATATAAGCCATAGAAACTAGAAAACAAGCAAACTATGCATCGAAAACATAATCTGGCAAAAACAGAACAGTCTGTAGTAATCTGTAACTCTCGAATACTTCTGTAACTCCAAAAATCCCTAGAAGTTAGGAAGTACTAGACAATTTGTATATTGATCTACTTCAGTTGGATTGGTATTTTATCACTCTCTGGTAAAAAAATGAAAATTATTTTCGTGGGCGCATACTTTCTGTTTTTATTAGCAAGATCAAACAATAATCACCCAAGAAGATCCTAAAGGATTTACTTGCACAAACACTAATTAAAACATAAAAAACACAATCTTAACAGAATCTTGATGAATTATTTATTACTAAACAGGAGCAACAAACAAAGAACAAAAATAAAATTGGGTTGCCTCCCAACAAGCGCTATCGTTTAACTCCCCTAGCTAGGCATGATGATTTCAATGATGCTCACATAAACGATAAGAATTGAAACATAAAGAGAGCATCATGAAGAATATGACTAACACATTTAAGCCTAACCCACTTCCTATTCATAGGGATTTTGTGAGCAAACAACTTGTGGGAACAAGAATCAACTTGCATAGGAAGGTAAAACAAGCAAATCTTCAAGATTTTCAACATATAGAGAGGAAACTTGATATTATTGCAATTCCTACAAGCATATGTTCCTCCCTCATAATAATTACATGTAGGATCATAAGAAATTCAACAATATAGCTATCACAAAACATATTCTTAACACAATCCACATATATGCAAAGTTGACACTCTTCCAAAATAGTGGGATTAATATTAACTAAAGTCTTGACCTCTCCAAACCCAATTTCATAATTATCACAATAAGATTCAACACCCTCCGAAATAGTGGGATCGTTACTTACTAAAGTTGACACTCTTCCAAACCCACTTTCATTAATATAATCATCATAAATAGGAGGCATGCTATCATCAAAATAAATTTGCTCATCAAAACTTCGGGGACAAAAAATATCATCTTCATCAAACATAGCATCCCCAAGCTTGTGGCTTTGCATATCATTATTATCATGGATATTCAAAGAATTCATACTAACAACATTGCAATCATGCTCATCATCCAAAGATTTAGTGCCAAACATTTTAATACATTGTTCTTCTAACACTTTGGCACAATTACCGGAATCTTTTTTTTCACGAAAGACATTAAAAAGATGAAGCATATGAGGCAACCTTAATTCCATTTTTTGTAGTTTTCTTTTATAGACTAAACTAGTGATAAAACAAGAAACTAAAAGATTCGATTGCAAGATCTAAAGATATACCTTCAAGTGCTAACCTCCCCGGCAACGGCGCCATAAAAGAGCTTGATGTATACTACACAACCTTCTTCTTGTAGACGTTGTTGGGCCTCCAAGTGCAGAAGTTTGTAGGACAGTAGCAAATTTCCCTCAAGTGGATGGCCTAAGGTTTATAAATCTGTGGGAGGCATAGGATGAAGATGTCTCCCTCAAACAACCCTGCAACCAAATAACAAAGAGTCTCTTGTGTCCCCAACACACCCAATACAATGGTAAATTGTATAGGTGCACTAGTTCGGCGAAGAAATGGTGATACAAGTGCAATATGGATGGTAGATATAGGTTTTTGTAATCTGAAAATAGAAAAACAGCAAGGTAACCAATGATAAAAGTGAGCGTAAACGGTATTGCAATGCTAGGAAACAAGGCCTAGGGTTCATACTTTCACTAGTGCAAGTTCTCTCAACAATAATAACATAATTGGATCATATAACTATCCCTCAACATGCAACAAAGAGTCACTCCAAAGTCACTAATAGCGGAGAACAAACGAAGAAATTATGGTAGGGTACGAAACCACCTCAAAGTTATCCTTTCTGGTCGATCTATTCAAGAGTCCGTAGTAAAATAACACGAAGCTATTCTTTCCGTTCAATGTATCATAGAGTTCATACTAGAATAACACCTTAAGACACAAATCAACCAAAACCCTAATGTCACCTAGATACTCCAATGTCACCTCGAGTATCCGTGGGTATGATTATACGATATGCATCACACAATCTCAGATTCATCTATTCAACCAACACAAAGAACTTCAAAGAGTGCCCCAAAGTTTATACCGGAGAGTCAAGACGAAAACGTGTGCCAACCCCTATGCATAAGTTCACGAGGTCACGGAACTCACAAGTTGATCACCAAAAGATACATCAAGTGGATCACATGAATATCCCATTGCCACCACAGATCAGCACATGCAAGACATACATCAAGTGTTCTCAAATCCTTAAAGACACAATCCGATAAGATAACTACAAAGGGAAAACCCAATGCATTACAAGAGAGTGGAGGGGGAGAAACACCATAAGATCCAACTATAATAGCAAATCTCGCGATACATCAAGATCGTGCGAGTCAAGAACACGAGAGAGAGAGAGAGAGAGAGAGAGAGATCAAACACATAGCTACTGGTACATACCCTTAGCTCCGAGGGTGAACTACTCCCTCCTCGTCATGGAGAGCGTCAGGATGATGAACAAGGCCACCGGAGAGGGATCCCCCCTCTGGCAGGGTGCCGGAATGGGCCTAGATTAGTTTTTTGTGGCTACAGAGGCTTGCGGCGGCGGAACTCCCGATCTAGGTTATTTTCTGGAGGTTTCTGTATTTATAGCAATTTTTGGCGCCGGGAACAAGTCAGGGGGGTCCCCGAGTCGTCCACGAGATAGGGCGGCGTGCCCGGGTGGGTAGGGCGCGCCCCCACCCTCGTGGACGGCCTGGGACTCTTCTGGCCCAACTCTTTTACTCTGGGGGCTTCTCTTGGTCCATAAAAAATCATCAAAAATTGGCACGTCAATTGGACTCCGTTTGATATTCCTTTTCTATAAAACTCAAAAACAAGGAAAAAACAGAAACTGACACTAGGCTCTAGGTTAATAGGCTAGTCCCAAAAATCATGTAAAATACCATATAAATGCATATAAAACATCCTAGATGGATAATATAATAGCATGGAACAATACAAAATTATAGATACGTTGGAGACGTATTAGAGGCAAGGGCCTGCTGCAGATGAGCTTCGTCTAGAGGAGGCAAACAGGGTCACGGCGACGGGAGGCTGCAGGAGACAGTGAGGATGGTGAGGTGGCTCGGGGCAGCGAAGGCAGAGGCGTGCGAGGTGGCGGCTGGTCTCGGGAGGAGGTCGCCTCCTTCGGTCGACGAGGAGAGCGAGGAGGCTCATGCGCGAGGCTGCAGGCATGGTGGTTGGTAGGCATGGAAGGCAAGGAAGATCAGGGGCGGCTGGCCGATGGATGGATGCATCAGGAGTGGAGGGGAGATCCTGAGGGGGATTCAGTGGAGTGGTGGCGGCGACGAGTGGATGTGACAATGTCCCTAGATTTTAGGGTTTGTGCAAAAAATAGGCTAGTGGTTGATCTATATATAGTGATACGTCTCCAACGTATCTATAATTTTTGATTGTTCATGCTATTATATTATTTGTTTTGGATGTTTAGTGGGCTTTTATATGCTCTTTTATATTATTTTTGGGACTAACATATTAACCGGAGGCCCAGTGCCAGTTTATTTTTTTTTGCCTATTTCAGTGTTTCGTAGAAAAGGAATATCAAACGGAATCCAAACGGAACGAAACCTTCGCGAGATCTTTCTTGGAACAAACGCAAACAGGAGACTTGGAGTAGAAGTCTGGAACTCCGTGAAGCTTCCACGAGGCAGGGGGCGCGCCCCCACCCTCGTGGGCCCCACGGAGCTCCACCGACGTACTTCTTTCACCTATATATACTCTTATGCCCTAAAAACATAAGGGGGAGTCACGAAACCACTTTTTCACCGCCGCAACCTTCTGTACCCGTGAGATCCCATCTGGGGCCTTTTCCGGCGATCTGCCGGAGGGGGATTCGATCACGGATGGCTACTACATCAACACCATAGCCTCTCCGATGATGTGTGAGTAGTTTACCACAGACCTTCGGGTCCATAGTTATTAGCTAGATGGCTTCTTCTCTCTCTGTTGTTCTCAATACAAAGTTCTCCTTGATGTTCTTGGAGATCTATTCGATGTAATACTTTTTACGGTGTGTTTGTCGAGATCCGATGAATTGTGGATTTATGATCAAGTTTATCTATGAACAATATTTGGTTCTTCTCTGAATTCTTATATGCATGATTTGTTATCTTTGCAAGTCTCTTCGATTATTGGTTTAGTTTGGCCTTCTAGATTGATCTTTCTTGCAATGGGAGAAGTGCTTAGCTTTGGGTTCAATCTTGTGGTGTCCTTTCCCGATGACAGTAGGGGCAGCAAGGCACATATTGTATCGTTGCCATCAAGGATAAAAAGATGCGGTTTATATCATATTGCTTGAGTTTATCCCTCTACATCATGTCATCTTGCCTAAAGCATTACTCTGTTCTTAAGAACTTCATACTCTAGATGAATGCTGGATAGCGGTTGATGTGTGGAGTAATAGTAGTAGATGCAGAATCATTTCGGTCTTCTTAACACGGACGTGATGCCTATGTTCATAATCATTGCCTAGCTATTCTCATAATTATTCGCTCTTCTATCAATTGCTCGGCAGTAATTTGTTCACCCACCATCATACTTCTATCATATTGCCACTAGTGAAACCTATGGCCCCCGGGTCTCTTTCTTATTATATTGCATATCTTTTTATTATCGCATCTCGTTTACTATTTTGCAATCTTTACTTTCCAATCTATACCAAAAAAATATGAAAAATATTTATCTTACTATCTTTATCAGATCTCACTTTCGCAAGTGACCGTGAAGGGATTGACAACCCCTTTACCGCGTTGGTTGCAAGGTTCTTGATTGTTTGTGTAGGTACTAGGTGACTTGCGTGTTATCTCCTACTGGATTGATACCTTGGTTCTCAAAAACTAAGGGAAATACTTACGCTACTTTGCTGCATCACCCTTTCCTGTTCAAGGGAAAACCAACACATGCTCAAGAGGTAGCAAGAAGGATTTCTGGCACCGTTGCCGGGGAGATCTACGCTCAAGTCAAGACATATGAAGTACCCATCATAAACTCTTCTCCCTCGCATTACATTATTTGCCATTTGCCTCTCGTTTTCCTCTCCCCCACTTCACCTTTGCCGTTTTATTCACCCCTTTTCCATTCGTCTCTTTTTGCTTAATTCTTGTGTGATTGTGTGTTGGATTGACTGTTTGTCACGATGGCTCAAGATAATTCTAAATTATGTGACTTTTCCAATACCAACAACAATGATTTTATTAGCACTCCGATTGCTCCTATGACTGATGATGAATCTTGTGAAATTAATGCTGCTTTATTGAATCTTGTCATGAAAGATCAATTTTCTAGCCTTCCTAGTGAAGATGCCACTACGCATCTAAAAAACTTTGTTGATTTATGTGATATGCAAAAGAAGAAAGATGTGGATAATGATATTGTTAAATTGAAGCTGTTTCCGTTTTCTCTTAGAGATTGTGCTAAAACTTGGTTCTCTTCTTTGCCTAAAAATAGTATTGATTCATGGAATAAGTGCAAAGATGCTTTTCTCTCTAAGTATTTTCCTCCCGCTAAGATCATCTCTCTTACAAACGATATTATGAATTTTAAGCAACTTGATCATGAGCATGTTGCACAAGCTTGGGAGAGGATGAAATTAATGATACGTAATTGCCCTACTCATGGTTTGAATTGTGGATGATTATACAAATTTTTTATGCCGGATTGAATTTTGCTTCTAGAAATCTTTTAGATTCGGCCGCAGGAGGCACTTTTATGGAAATCACTTTAGGAGAAGGCACTAAACTCGTAGATAATATTATGGTTAATTATTCTCAATGGCACACCGAAAGATCCACTAGTAAAAAAGTTCATGCGATTGAAGAGATCAATGTTTTGAGTGGAAAGATGGATGAATTTATGAAATTGTTTGCTAATAAGAGTGTTTTTTCTAATCCTAATGATATGCCTTTGTCCACTTTGATTGAGAATAATAATGAATTTATGGATGTGAATTTTGTTGGTAGGAACAATTTTGGTAACAACGTGTATAAAGGAAATTTTAATTCTAGGCCGTTTCCTAATAATTCCTCTAATAATTATGTTAATTACTACAACAACTCTTATGGAAATTTTAATAAGATGCCCTCTGATTTTGAGACTAGTGTTAAAGAATTTATGAGTTTGCAAAAGAATTTCAATGCTTTGATTGAAGAAAAATTGTAAGATTGATGAGTTGGCTAGGAACGTGGATATAATTTCTCTTGATGTTCATTCTTTGAAACTTAGATCTATTCCACCTAAGCATGACATCAATGAGTCTCTCAAATCCATGAGAATTTCCATTGATGAGTGCAAGGAAAGAACCGCTAGGATGCGTGCTAAAAAAGATTGCTTTGTGAAAGCATGTTCTTCTAGTTTTCATGATAATAATGATGAAGAACTAAAAGTGATTGATGTGTCTCCTATTAAATCTTTGTTTTCCAATATGAATTTTGATAAAGATGGGACTGGAGATGAGTCAACTTTAGTTAAAAGGCGTCCCAATGATTCAGAGTTTTTAGATCTTGATGCTAAAATTAATAAAAGTGGGATTGAAGAGGTCAAAACTTTACATAGCAATGAACCCACTATTTTGGATTTCAAGGAATTTAATTATGATAATTTCTCTTTGATAGATTGTATTTCCTTGTTGCAATCCGTGTTACATTCTCCTCATGCTTATGATCAAAATAAAGCTTTTAATAAACATATCGTTGATGCTTTAATGCAATCTCATGAAGACAAGCTTGAACTAGAAGTTTCTATTCCTAGAAAACTTTATGATGAGTGGGTACCTACTATCAAGATTAAGATTAAAGATTGTGAATGCTATGCTTTGTGTGATTTGTGTGCTAGTGTTTCCATGATTCCAAAACTTTGTGTGATGTGTTAGGTTTCCGTGAATTTGATGATTGTTCTTTAAATTTGCACCTTGCGGATTCCACCATTAAGAAACATATGGGAAGGATTAATGATGTTCTTATTGTTGCAAATAGGAATTATGTTCCCGTAGATTTCATCGTTCTTGATATAGATTGCAATCCTACATGTCCTATTATTCTTGGTAGACCTTTCCTTAGAATGATTGGTGCAATTATTGACATAAAAGAAGGAAATATTAGATTTCAATTTCCGTTAAGGAAAGGCATGGAACACTTTCCTAGAAATAAAATTAAATTTCCTTATTAATCAATTATGACATCCACTTATGGATTGCATACCAAAGATGACAATACCTAGATCTATTCTTACTTTTATGCCTAGTTAGGGGCGTTAAACGACAACGCTTGTTGGGAGGCAACCCAATTTTATTTTTGTTCTTTACTTTTTGTTCCTGTTTAGTAATAAATATTTTATATAGGCTCTATTATGCTTGTGTATTTTATGTTTTAATTAGTGTTTGTGCCAAGTAAAGCCTTTAGGATCTTCTTGGGTGATTGTTGTTTGATCTTGCTGAAAAAATAGAAAGTATGCGCTCGCGAGAATAATTTTCATTTTTTACCAAAGAGCGATAAAATACCAATTCCAACGGCAGTAGATCAATATACAAATTATTTAGATCTTCCTAATATTTCAGAATTTTTGGAGTTACAGAAGTATTTGAAACCTCCAGATTGCTACAGACAGTTTTGTTTTGACAGATTCTGTTTTCGTGTGTTGTTTGCTTATTTT
Source organism: Triticum dicoccoides (assembly GCF_002162155.2). Lineage (NCBI taxonomy): Eukaryota > Viridiplantae > Streptophyta > Magnoliopsida > Poales > Poaceae > Triticum > Triticum dicoccoides. The sequence goes on along the minus strand of NC_041386.1, from coordinate 538,626,762 downwards.
GATGAATCTATGGCTAGTATCGGGGGTATGAACCATAGTGAAGTTGGAATACAGTAGGTTTAATACCAATAAAAATAAAGAATGAGTTAATTACAGTATATTAAAGTGGTGGTTTGTTTTCTTATACTAATGGAGCTCATGAAATTTTCTGTTGAGTTTTGTGTCGTGAAGTTTTCAAGTTTTTGGGTAAAGATTTGATGGATTTTGGAACAAGGAGTGGCAAGAGCCTAAGCTTGGGAATGCCCATGTCACCCCAAGGTAAAATTCAAGGACAACCAAAAGCTTAAGCTTCCGGGGCATCCCCTCTTTCGTCTTCGTCTATCGGTAACTTTACTTGAGGCTATATTTTTATTCACCACATGATATGTATTTTGCTTGGAGCGTCTTGTATGATTTGAGTCTTTGATTTTTAGTTTACCACATTCATCCTTGCTGTACACACCTTTTGGGAGAGACACACATGAATCGGAATTTATTAGAATACTCTATGTGCTTCACTTATATCTTTTGAGCTAGATAATTTTGCTCTAGTGCTTCACTTATATCTTTTTAGAGCACGGTGGTGGTTTTATTTTATAGAAATGATTGATCTCTCATGATTCACTTATATTATTTTGAGAGTCTTTTAGAACATCATGGTAATCTGCTTTGGTTATGAAATTAGTCCTAATATGATGGGCATTCAAGATGGGTATAATAAAAAAATTCATATAGAGTGCATTGAATAGTTTGATACTTGATAATTGTTTTGAGATATAAAGATGGTAATATTAGAGTTGTGCTAGTTGAGTAATTGTAAAATTGAGAAATACTTGTGTTGAGGTTTGCAAGTCCCGTAGCATGCACGTATGGTAACCATTGTGTGACAAATTTGAAGCATGAGGTGTTGTTTGAGTGCCTTCCTTATGAGTGGCGTTCGGGGACGAGCGATGGTCTTTTCCTACCAATCTATCCCTCTAGGAGCATGCGCATAGTGCTTAGTTTTGATGAATTGTAGATTTTTGCAATAAGTATGTGAGTTCTTTATGACTATTGTTGAGTTCATGGATTATACGCACTCTCACCCCTCTACCATTGCTAGTCTCTCTTGTACCGTGCAACTTTCGCCGGTACCATAAACCCATCATTTAACTTCCTCAAAACAGCCACCATACCCACCTATTATGGCATTTCCATAGCCATTCCGAGATATATTGCCATGCAACTTTCCATCGTTCCATTTATTATGACATGCTTCATCATAGTCATATTGCTTTGCATGATCATGTAGTTGACATCGTATTTGTGGCATGGACACCATTCATAATTTTTTATACATGTCACTATTGATTCATTGCACATCCCGGTACACCGCCGGAGGCCCAGTGCTAGTTTCCTTTTTTTTCCTATTTCAGTGTTTCGTAGAAAAGGAATATCAAACAGAACAAAACCTTCACGAGGATCTTTCTTGGAACAAACGCAAACAGGAGACTTGGAGTAGAAGTCTGGAACTCCGTGAAGCTTCCACGAGGCAGGGGGCGCGCCCCCACCCTCGTGGGCCCCACGGAGCTACACCGACGTACTTCTTTCGCCTATATATACTCTTATACCCTAAAAACATAAGGAGGATCCAAGAAACACTTTTCCACTGCCGCAACCTTCTGTACCCGTGAGATCCCATCTGGGGCCTTTTCCAGCGATTTGCCGGAGGGGGATTCGATCACGGATGGCTTCTAGACCAACACCATAGCCTCTCCGATGATGTGTGAGTAGTTTACCACAGACCTTCGGGTCCATAGTTATTAGCTTCTTCTCTCTCTTTGGTTCTCAATACAAAGTTCTCCTCGATGTTCTTGGAGATCTATTTGATGTAATACTTTTTGCGGTGTGTTTGCGGAGATCCGATGAATTTGTGGATTTATGATCAAGTTTATCTATGAACGTTATTTGGTTCTTCTCTGAATTCTTATATGCATGATTTGATATCTTTGCAAGTCTCTTCGAATTATTGGTTTAGTTTGGCCTACTAGATTGATCTTTCTTACAATGGGAGAAGTGCTTAGCTTTGGGTTCAATCTTGTGGTGTCCTTTCCCAGTGATAGTAGGGGTAGCAAGGCATGTATTGTATTGTTGCCATCAAGGATAAAAAGATGCGGTTTATATCATATTGCTTGAGTTTATCCCTCTACATCATGTCATCTTTCCTAAAGCATTACTCTATTCTTATGAACTTCATACTCTAGATGCATGCTGGATAGCGATCGATGTGTGGAGTAATAGTAGTAGATGCAGAATCGTTTTGGTATACTTAACACGGACGTGATGCCTATGTTCATAATCATTGCCTAGATATTCTCATAATTATGCGCTCTTCTATCAATTGCTCGACAGTAATTTGTTCACCCATCGTAATACTTGCTATCATGAGAGAGGCCACTAGTGAAACCTATGGCCCCCGGGTCTCTTACTTATTATATTGCATCTCTTTTTATTATCGCATCTCGTTTACTATTTTGCAATCTTTACTTTCCAATCTATACCACAAAAATACCAAAAATATTTATCTTACTATCTTTATCAGATCTCACTTTCGCAAGTGACCGTGAAGGGATTGACAATCCCTTTATCGCGTTGGTTGCGAGGTTCTTGATTGTTTGTGCAGGTACTATGTGACTTGCGTGTTATTTCCTACTGGATTGATACCTTGGTTCTCAAAAACTGAGGGAAATACTTACGCTACTTTGCTGCATCACCCTTTCCTCTTCAAGGGAAAACCAACGCATGCTTAAGAGGTAGCATATAGCAAGTGGGCTAAGTTTGGGGGCATTTGGTCCCTTCGATTTTTAATCGGACAGTCGAGAATAAATAGCTTAGGAGTGTCCAACGAGAAACCAATGATGATTTAGGGATGTTCGGGGATGATCCGGATCCAACGGTCATGACTGCCGGAGTTGGGTCCGGGAAGTTTCGGACACGCACGCAAAGGGGGTTAGGCGGTCATGGTCAAGAGGGAAGTGAAAACCCGATTGGTCTGGAATGGTCAACGAAGGCAAAGCGGTCCGAGGGAAGGTGATGAAGGCAAAGGGAGAAATGGCATTACGAGTGAATGCAAGTTTTTGAAAAATGACGGCAACAAAGTGCCGATGGGAATGATGCGACGATGAATGCAACAAACAAATAAATAATAGAGCTGACATGCAAAACATGGAATGCATCTGGAGCGCCAGTCTTGGGGCGTCACAACTCTCCTCCACTTACAAGAGATCTCGCCCCGTGATCTAAGGTTGGCACCGGAGAGAAGCGGAAGAGGAAGAGTTTAAACAAGTTGCTTCTTGTACAAATGAGTGAAACTAGTGAACCTTGAGAGGTTAAACAATTTTGAGAAAAGAATACAACCGAGATGAATGAAGTCGAAAACACTCCGTTAGAAAAGAGGAACAAGGAACATTGCGAAAACCTTGGGGTTGCCAAAGACATGAATGAAGAGCTCCAGCGACAAGGAAGGACATGTAACCACTCCGGTTGAAATGGAATAAGCAAGGAATGAGAACGAAAGAATGCAGGCAGCACTCCGGTAGAAAAGAGAAGCAAAACTTGACAAAATGAGAAGAACTTGAAAAGAGGACATGACACTCGGTTAAATGGATAAGCACGAAAAGAACACGATCCTCACAATTCGAGATGATGAGTGAAGAGAGCAACATCACAATGCCTCCAGAAGAAAGAATAGAAGATAGATCATCAGAATAAAAGAACGGAGAAGAAAAAGCCAACTTCTGCCACAAATGAGCTTGGAAAGCACCCTTCCAAGAAGGTTAGAACGGAGTTGTTGAAAATCCAACAACGAAACGAATAAGCTTGTAGTGGGCTTATGGAAAACTTCTTAAAATTGAGGCGAAATTCTGCCACTACAGAAACAAATAATATAATTGATAACACCAACGAGATGAAAACTTCTTCCACGAAGATGACAGGGAGAAAACTTGGATCATTGATAAGCACCACAATAGCAACATTCCTTAGGGAAGGCTTTAGGTGAAATATGACACAAGATAACTCCAACGAAGCGATTGATGGATTTAAAATACCTCATTCCTGACAACATGTGAATCGCGAAACATGCATGGAAATTGTCAAGAATGATATAACACCACCTCAAAATATATGAAGAACAATTGCAATTCGCAATGCAAGATGAAGAATGCTTGAGCTCCTCCAATAAGAATCTTGGCGAACACCTCGAGAAGGAATAAAATCCTTGATGAACCACCATGAAGAAACTCTCGAAGAACTCCGGATAGATAAAAAGATGGTCACAAAAGAAAGGAGCTTTGTGATGAAATAACCGAGGAAAGCTTGGAACTCCAGAAAAGAAAAGATGAATCACTTAGAGCCAAGGAATTGATATCATGAACAAACTCCGGAAGAAGAAATTAATCACTTGGATGGAACAAGAATAAGAATTATATCAAGCTTACCCTTCATCAACTTGAATTGATGAGAAGCAACAGATTTGGCATGGCACTTATTCTTCTTGCAAGGATTGAGGAGAGATATAGCGCAAACTCAATGGACCACCGGTAGGATTTTGGAAAGAAATGAATGAATTAATATGATAACAAGGAAAAGGAATCTTGAACGAACCATCGTAAGAATTGAAAACGATTGAAGAAAAGTGAACGAATCACCAGGAAGAATTTAGAAAACGAACGAATATACTTGAGGGAGTTCAGATGCAAAAGAACAAAGAGATCATGAACTAATTACAGGATATTTGAACGATGCACCAGCCGGTAGAATTGGGGGAAGAGAGCTGAATGTTGAGAACGAATAAATCTTCTGAAATGATGGCCTTTGGATGATCAAGAAATGAAAACAACTCATGAAATGATCCGGATGGGTATGAAAAGAATTTCTCACGATCGGAACAATTATGAGGATGGCATGAAGCTAGAACCATGAACCTTCAAGAGAATGGACAAGATTTAAGAGAAACTCTTCTTCAGTTTTCAAATCCGAGAATGATGACAAGAGACACCACCATGAATTGTTGAGATACTCCAGGAGAATGAAAACAAAGAGGTTGAGCAAACAATGAAAAATAATCGATCTTGGAAAACGTCTGACTGATGAAATTCATTCTTACGTCAAACTTCAAAAAGAATTTGGGAATAGCTCCGGGAAAATTAGAAGAGTCAGGTAAGATCCTAGGAAAAGACATGTGGGTTAGGGCCCACTCAAAAGATACATTGTTGAACGATTTAAAAGAGAGATTGCGCCGGTTGAATTAAATGGCTTGAAAGAGATAACAACCTCGAGATAGCTTGAACGGATTAGGAATGGAAACGCGAATCTTCCTAGATATCTTCAACACTCCAGATATGAACTGGGAGAGGTGAATAAATAAGAGAGGCTTGGATAAGAAATTCACATGGGAAAATATGTGAAACAAAAGGAAGAGATATGATCAACACCAAATCTTGAAATTAATCCACCGGAGAAGAAAACGAGTGAAGAATGACTAACTTGAAGCTCCCTTAGCATCTTCATAAGAAACACCGGGTAAAACATTAAGGGAGAAGAATGAAGAGACTTCACTCAATAAAATGGATACTTAATTAAGAAATCTGAGTCATTGAAGAAACAAGGGGTGGGAGGGCGGGAAAAACAAAGACAACTTGGGACGGGTGAAACAAACACCATTGAGAAAACTTAGAATTGATCACGCGAATGTTGAAATGATTTAATTCATAACTAATTAACCGTAGCTCGGATTTAAATAAACTTTATATGCAAATGGGGTAGAAAAATGCCTAGTTTAAAATGGTGCACTCATCTTGCATGTTTAACAACTCTAAAATATGGTTTAGGGCAGAACAGTACCAAATTCGTAATATGCATATGGGGATTTTTCGGAATTGTTGTTTGTTATTTCCGGCCTCATTTAAACTTGCCTAAATAGTTAGTTTACTTATGCCTCACCTCTTGCCATGTTAACCAACATTTAATATTATTGAGTACCTAACTGGGACTGAACTAAATAATCGAATGTGGTGTTTTGTCAACATGCATCTTGTTACATGTTGAGCTCCACTTAACTTGCAGTTTTGTTTGTGCACTTTGCCATGACATGCATATTTAAACCGGACATGCATCATCCTTGGTTGTGCATCATGCCATGTTTATGCTTGTGTGTTTACCATGTTGCTTGCTTCTTTCCGGTTTGCTTCTCTCGTTAGCTTCAGTTTCGTTCCGGAGTTGAGAGGTTTCGTTCGACTACGTCCGTTTGTCTTCTTCATGGACTCGTTCTTCTTCCTTGCGGGATCTCATGCAAGATGATCATTACCCTCTATATCACTTCTATATTTTCTTGCTAGTTGTTCATTCTACCGCTATGTCGCGTTACCTACCATTTGTTTATCATGCCTCCCATATTTGCCATGTCAAACCTCTAACCCACCTTCCTAGCAAACCATTGTTTGGCTATAAGTTACCGCTTTTGCTCAGCCCCTCTTATAGTGATGCTAGTTGCAGGTGCCTTGCAGGTTGTTCCATGTTAGAACATGGATATGTTGGGATATCTCATTATCTCTTATTTAATTAATGCATCTATATACTTGGCAAAGGGTGGAAGGCTTGGCCTTTTGTGAAGGAAATATGCCCTAGAGGCAATAATAAAGTTATTATTTATTTCCTTATATCATGATAAATGTTTATTATTCATGCTAGAGTTGTAACCGGAAACATAATACTTGTGTGAATACATAGACAAACTAAACGTCACTAGTATGCCTCTACTTGACTAGCTCGTTAATCGAAGATGGTTATGTTTCCTAACCATAGACATGTGTTGTCATTTGATTAATGGGATCACATCATTAGGAGAATGATGTTATTGACATGACCCATTCCATTAGCTTAGCACCCGATCGTTTAGTATGTTGCCATTGCTTTCTTCATAACTTATACATGTTCCTGTGACTATGAGATTATGCAACTCCCGTTTACCGGAGGAACACTTTGTGTGCTACCAAACGTCACATTGTAACTGGGTGATTATAAAGGTACTCTACAGGTGTCTCCAAAGGTACATGTTGGGTTGGCGTATTTCGAGATTAGGATTTGTCACTCCGATTGTCGGAGAGGTATCTCTGGGCCCTCTCGGTAATGCACATCACTTAAGCCTTGCAAGCAATGCAACTAATGAGTTAGCTGCGAGATGATGTATTATGGAACGAGTAAAGAGACTTGCCGGTAATGAGATTGAACTAGGTATTGAGATACTGACGATCGAATCTCGGGCAAGTAACATACCGATGACAAAGGGAACAACGTATGTTGTTATGCGATCTGACCGATAAAGATCTTCGTAGAATATGTAGGATCCAATATGAGAATCCAGGTTCCGCTATTGGTTATTGACCGGAGACATGTCTCGGTCATGTCTACATTGTTCTCGAACCCGTAGGGTCCGCACGCTTAACGTTACGATGACAGTTTCATTATGAGTTTATATATTTTGATGTACCGAAGGTTGTTCGGAGTCCCGGATGTGATCACGGACATGACGAGGAGTCTCGAAATGGTCGAAACATAAAGATCGATATATTGGACGGCTATATTCGGAGACCGGAAGTGTTTCGGGTGATTTCAGAGAAAACCGGAGTGCCGGAAGGGTTACCGGAACCCCCCGGGGAAGTATTGGGCCTTAGTGGGCCTGAGGGGAGAGAGAGGGCAGCAGCCCAGGAGGTGGCGCGCCCCCTCCCATGAGGAGTCCGAATTGGACTTGGGGAGGGGGGCGCGGCCCCTCTTTCCCTCTCCCTCTCCCTCTCTTTCCTTCCCCCTTCTCTCTTCCTAGTTGGACTAAGAAAGGGGAGTCCTACTCCTACTAGGAGGAGGACTCCCCCCTCCTTGGCGCGCCCCAAGGGCCGGCCGGCCTCCCCCTTGCTCCTTTATATACGGGGGCAGGGGGCACCTCTAGACACACAAGTTGATCTTCGTGATTGTTCTCTTAGCCATGTGCGGTGCCCCCCTCCACCATAATCCTCGATAATATTGTAGCGGTGCTTAGGCGAAGCCCTGCGACGGTAGAACATCAAGATCGTCACCATGCTGTCGTGCTGACGGAACTCTTCCCCGACACTGGAGTCCAGGGATTGTCATCGAGCTGAACGTGTGCTAGAACTCGGAGGTGCCGTAGTTTCGGTGCTTGATCGGTCGGGCCGTGAAGACGTACGACTACATCAACCGCATTGTCATAACGCTTCCGCTTTCGGTCTACGAGGGTACGTGGACAACACTCTCCCCTCTCGTTGCTATGCATCACCATGATCTTGCGTGTGCGTAGGAATTTTTTTGAAATTACAACGTTCCCCAACAGTGGCATCCGAGCCTAGGTTTTATGTGTTGATGTTATATGCACGAGTAGAACACAAGTGAGTTGTGGGCGATATAAGTCATACTGCTTACCAGCATGTCATACTTTGGTTCGGCGGTATTGTTGGATGAAGCGGCCCGGACCGACATTACGCGTACGCTTACGCGAGACTGGTTCTACCAACGTGCTTTGCACACAGGTGGCTGGCGGGTGTCAGTTTCTCCAACTTTAGTTGAACCGAGTGTGGCTACGCTCGGTCCTTGCGAAGGTTAAAACAACACCAACTTGACAAACTATCGTTGTGGTTTTGATGCGTAGGTAAGAACGGTTCTTTCTAAGCCTGTAGCAGCCACGTAAAACTTGCAACAACAAAGTAGAGGACGTCTAACTTGTTTTTGCAGGGCATGTTGTGATGTGATATGGTCAAGATGTGATGAGATATAAGTTGTTGTAAAGATGATCATGTTTTGTTGAAGTTATCGGCAATGGGCAGAAGCCTTATGGTTGTCTCTTTATTGCATAAGATGCAAGCGCCAAATAATTGCTTTACTTTATCGCTATGCGATAGCAATAGTTGCAAGAGCAATAGTTGGCGAGACGACCATGTGACGACACATTGATATAGATCAAGATGATGGAGATCATGGTGTCATGCCGGTAACGATGGAAATCATGACGATGTTTTGGAGATGGAGATCAAAGGCACAAGATGATGATGGCCATATCATATCACATATTTTGATTGCATGTGATGTTTATCTTTTATGCATCTTATCTTGCTTTAATTGATGGTAGCATTATAAGATGATCTCTCACTAAATTTCAAGATAAAAGTCTTCTCCCTGAGTATGCACTATTGCCAAAGTTCATCGTGCCCAGACACCACGTGATGATCGGGTGTGATAAGCTCTACGTCCATATACTACGGGTGCAAGCCAGTTTTGCACACGCAGAATACTCAGGTTAAACTTGACGAGCCCAGCATATGCAGATATGGCCTCAGAACACTGAGACCGAAAGGTCGAGTGTGAATCATATAGTAGATATGATCAACATAGTGATGTTCACCATTGAAAACTACTCCATTTCACGTGATGATCGGTTATGGTTTAGTTGATTTGGATCACGTGATCACTTAGATGATTAGAGAGATGTCTATCTAAGTGGGAGTTCTTAAGTAATATGATTAATTGAACTTTAATTTATCATGAACTTAGTCCTGGTAGTATTAGCATATCTATGTTGTAGATCAATAGCTCGCGATGTTGCTCCCCATTTAATTTTTATATGTTCCTAGATAAAACTAAGTTGAAAATGATTAGTAGCAATGATGCGGATTGGATCCGTGATCTGAGGATTATCCTCATTGCTGCACAGAAGAATTATGTCCTTGATGCACCGCTAGGTGACAAACCTATTGCAGGAGCAGATGCAGACGTTATGAACGTTTGTCTAGCTCAATATGATGACTACTTGATAGTTTAGTGCACCATGCTTAACAGCTTAGAATCGGGATTTCAAAAATGTTTTGAACGTCATGGACCATATGAGATGTTCCAGGAGTTGAAATTAATATTTCAAGCAAATACCCGAGTTGAGAGATATGAAGTCTCCAACAAGTTCTATAGCTAAAAGGTGGAGGACAATAGCTCAAGAAGTGAGCATGTGCTCAGATTGTCTAGATACTACAATCGCTTGAATCAAGTGGGAGTTAATCTTCCAGATAAAATAGTGATTGACAAAATTCTCTAGTCACCATCACCAAGTTAGTAGAACTTCGTGATGAACTATAATATGCAAGGGATAAGAGAAACGATTCCCAAGCTCTTCGTGATGATGAAATCGACGAAGGTAGAAATCAAGAAAAGCATCAAGTGTTGATGGTAAACAAAACCACTAGTTTCAAGTAAAGGGACAAAGGGCAGAAAGGGGAACTTCAAGAAGAACGGCAAGCAAGTTGCTGCTCAAGTGAAAAACCCAAGTCTGGACCTAAGCCTGAAACTGAGTGCTTCTACTGCAAACGGATTGGTCACTGGAAGCGGAACTACCCCAAGTAATTGGCGGATAAGAACGATGGCAAAGTGAACATAGGTATATTTGATATACATGTTATTTATGTGTACTTTAGTAGTGTTTATAGGAACCCCTTAGTATTTGATACTAGTTCAGTTGCTAAGAGTAGTAACTCGAAACGGGAGTTGCAGAATGAACAAAGACTAGTTAAGGGTGAAGTGACAATGTGTGTTGGAAGTGGTTCCAAGATTGATATGATCATCATCGCACACTCCCTATACTTTCGGGATTAGTGTTGAACCTAAATAAGTGTTATTTGGTGTTTGCGTTGAGCATGAATATGATTTGATCATGTTTATTGCAATACGGTTATTCATTTAAGTAAGAGAATAAATTGTTGTTCTGTTTACATATATGGTTACACACCCAATGAAAATGGTTCGTTAGATCTCGATCGTAGTGATACACATATTCATAATATTAAAACCAAAATTTGCAAAGTTAATAATGATAGTGCAACTTATTTGTGGCACTGCCGTTTAGGTCATATTGGTGTAAAGCGCATGAAGAAACTCCATGCTGATGGACTTTTGGAATCACTTGATTATGAATCAGTTGATGCTTGCGAACCATGCCTCATGGGCAAGATGACTAAGACTCCATTCTCCGGAATAATGCAGCAAGCAACAGATTTGTTGGAAATCATGCATACTGATGTATATGGTCCGATGAATATTGAAGCTCGCGGCAGGTATCATTATTTTCTGATCTTCACAGATGATTTGAGCAGATATGAGTATATCTACTTGATGAAACACAAGTCTGAAATATTTGAAAAGTTCAAAGAATTTCAGAGTGAAGTGGAGAATCATCGTAACAAAAATAAAAGTTTCTACGATATGATCGCAGAAGTAAAATATTTGAGTTACGAGTTTGGCCTTCAGTTAAAACAATGTGAAATAGTTTCACTACTCACGCCACCTGGAACACCACAGTGTAATGGTGTGTCTGAACGTCGTAATCGTACTTTACTTGATATGGTGCGATCTATGATGTCTCTTACAGTTTTACCGCTATCATTTTGGGGTTATGCATTAGAGACAGCTACATTCACGTTAAAAAGGGCACCATCTAAATCCGTTGAGGCGACACCGTATGAACTGTGGTTTGGCGAGAAACCTAAGCTGCCGTTTCTTAAAGTTTGGGACTGCGATGCTTATGTGAAAAAGTTTCAACTTGATAAGCTCGAACCAAAATTGGAGAAGTAAATCTTCATAGGATACCCAAAAGAAAATGTTGGGTACACCTTCTATCACAGATCTGAAGGCAAGATATTCATTGCTGAGAATGGATCCTTTCTAGAGAAGGAGTTTCTCTCGAAAGAAGTGAGTGGGAGGAAAGTAGAACTTGATGAGGTAACTGTACCTGCTCCCTTATTGGAAAGTAGTTCATCACAGAAATCTGTTTCTGTGACTACTACACCAATTAGTGAGGAAGCTAATGATGATGATCATGTAACTTCAGATCAAGTTACTACCGAACCTCGTAGGTAAACCAGAGTGAGATCCTCACCAGAGTGGTACAGTAATCCTATTCTGGAAGTCATGTTACTATACCATGACGAACTTGCGAACTATGAGGAAGCGATGATGAGCCCAGATTCCGCGAAATGGTTTGAGGCCGTGAAATCTGAGATGAGATCCATGTATGAGAACAAAGTATGGACTTTGATTGACTTGCCCAATGATCGGCGAGTCATTGAGATTAAATGGATCTTCAAGAGGAAGACGGACGCTGAGAGTAGTGTTACTATCTACAAAGCTAGAATTGTCGCAAAAGGTTTTTGACAAGTTCAAGGTGTTGACTACAATGAGAGTTTCTCACTTGTATCTATGCTTAAGTCTGTCCGAATCATGTTAGCAATTGCCGCATTTTATGAAATCTAGCAAATGGATAAACAAAACTGCATTCCTTAATGGATTTATTAAGGAAGAGTTGTATATGATGCAACCAGAAGGTTTTGTCAATCCTAAAGGTACTAACAAAATACGCAAGCTCCAGCGATCCATCTATGGACTGGTGCAAGCATCTCAGAGTTGGAATATACGCTTTGATAAGTTAATCAAAGCATATAGTTTTATACAGACTTGCGGTGAAGCCTGTATTTACAAGAAAGTGAGTGGGAGCACTACATCATTTCTGATAAGTATATGTGTATGACATATTGTTGATCGGAAATAATGTAGAATTATTCTGCAAAGCATAAAGGAGTGTTTGAAAGGATTTTTTCAAAGAAAGACCTCGGTGAAGCTGCTTACATATTGAGCATCAAGATCTATAGAGATAGATCAAGACGCTTGATAAGTTTTCAATGAGTACATACCTTGACAAGTTTTTGAAGTAGTTCAAAACGGAACAGTCAAAGAAAGAGTTCTTGCCTGTGTTACAAGGTGTGAAATTGAGTAAGACTCAAAGCCTGACCATGGCAGAAGATAGAGAGAGAATGAAAGTCATTCCCTATGCCTCAGCCATAGGTTCTATAAAGTATGCCATGCTGTGTACCAGACCTATTGTATACCCTGCCCTGAGTTTGGCACGGGAGTACAATAGTGATCTAGGAGTAGATCACTGGATATTGGTCAAAATTATCCTTAGTGGAATAAGGATATGTTTCTCGATTATGGAGGTGACAAAAGGTTCGTCATAAAGGGTTACATCGATGCAAGTTTTGACACTAATCCAGATGACTCTAAATCTCTATCTGGATACATATTTAAAGTGGGAGCAATTAGCTAGAGTAGCTCCGTACAAAGCATTGTTGACATAGAAATTTGCAAAATACGTACGGATCTGAATATGGCAGACCTATTGACTAAACTTCTCTCACAAGCAAAACATGATCACACCTTAGTACTCTTTGGGTGTTAATCACATAGCGATGTGAACTAGATTATTGACTCTAGTAAACCCTTTGGGTGTTGGTCACATGTCGATGTGAACTATGGGTGTTAATCACATGGTGATGTGAACTATTAGAATCATTACTGTGTAATCTAGATTATTGACTCTAGTGCAAGTGGGAGACTGAAGGAAATATGCCCTAGAGGCAATAATAAAGTTATTATTTATTTCCTTATATCATGATAAATGTTTATTATTCATGCTAGAATTGTATTAACCGGAAACATAATACTTGTGTGAATGCATAGACAAACTAAACGTCACTAGTATGCCTCTACTTGACTAGCTCGTTAATCGAAGATGGTTATGTTTCCTAACCATAGACATGTGTTTTCATTTGATTAACGGGATCACATCATTAGGAGAATGATGTGATTGACATGACCCATTCCATTAGCTTAGCACCCGATCGTTTAGTATGTTGCTATTGCTTTCTTCATAACTTATACATGTTCCTGTGACTATGAGATTATGCAACTCCCGTTTACCGGAGGAACACTTTGTGTGCAACCAAACGTCACAACGTAACTGGGTGATTATAAAGGTACTCTACAGGTGTCTCCAAAGGTACATGTTGGGTTGGCGTATTTCAAGATTAGGATTTGTCACTCCGATTGTCGGAGAGGTATCTCTGGGCCCTCTCGATAATGCACATCACTTAAGCCTTGCAAGCAATGCAACTAATGAGTTAGTTGCGAGACGATGTATTACAGAATGAGTAAAGAGACTTGCCGGTAATGAGATTGAACTAGGTCTTGAGATACCGACGATCGAATCTCGGGCAAGTAACATACCAATGACAAAGGGAACAACGTATGTTGTTATGCGGTCTGACCGATAAAGATCTTCGTAGAATATGTAGGAGCTAATATGAGCATCCAGGTTCCGCTATTGGTTATTGACCGGAGACGTGTCTCGGTCATGTCTACATTGTTCTCGAACCCGTAGGGTCCGCACGCTTAACGTTACGATGACAGTTTCATTGTGAGTTTATATATTTTGATGTACCGAAGGTTGTTCGGAGTCCCGGATGTGATCATGGACATGACGAGGAGTCTCGAAATGGTCGAGACATAAAGATCGATATATTGGATGGCTATATTCAGAGACCAGAAGTGTTTCGGGTGATTTCGGAGAAAACCGGAGTGCCGGAAGGGTTACCGGAACCCCACGGGGAAGTATTGGGCCTTAGTGGGCCTGAGGGGAGAGAGAGGGCAGCAGCCCAGGAGGTGGCGCGCCCCCTCCCATGAGGAGTCCGAATTGGACTAGGGGACGGGGGTGCGGCCCCTCTTTCCCTCTCCCTCTCCCTCTCTTTCCTTCCCCCTTCTCTCTTCCTAGTTGGACTAAGAAAGGTGAGTCCTACTCCTACTAGGAGGAGGACTCCCCCCTCCTTGGCGCGCCCCAAGGGCCGGCTGGCCTCCCCCCTTGCTCCTTTATATACGGGGGCAGGGGGGCACCTCTAGACACACAAGTTGATCTTCGTGATTGTTCTCTTAGCCGTGTGCGGTGCCCCCCTCCACCATAATCCTCGATAATATTGTAGTGGTGCTTAGGCGAAGCCCTGCGACGGTAGAACATCAAGATCGTCACCACGCCGTCGTGCTAACGGAACTCTTCCCCGACACTTTGTTGGATCGAAGTCCGGGGATTGTCATCGAGCTGAACATGTGCTAGAACTTGGAGGTGCCGTAGTTTCGGTGCTTGATCGGTCGGGCCGTGAAAACGTACGACTACATCAACCGCGTTGTCATAACGCTTCCGCTTTCGGTCTACGAGGGTAGGTGGACAACACTCTCCCCTCTCGTTGTTATGCATCACCATGATCTTGCGTGTGCGTAGGAATTTTTTTGAAATTACTACGTTCCCCAACATTTTGCTCGGTGTTTTGTTCCACTCTTGTCGCCCTAGTTTCTGTCATACCGGTGTTATGTTCCTTGATTTTGCATTCCTGACGCGGTTGGGGTTATGGGACCCCCTTGATAGTTCGCTTTGAATAGAACTCCTCCAGCAAGGCCCAACCTTGGTTTTAACATTTGCCTAATAACAACCTAGACTTTTTCCTAGGGAGTTATAAACCCGAGGATCATCTTTATTTAACCCCCCTGGGCCAGTGTTCCTCTGAGTGCTGGTCCAACCTAGGCAATGTCCGGCGCCCCTGGGCAACCAGGGTCTCAACCAACTTGATGTCTTGCCCATCCGGTGTGCCCTGAGAACGAGATACGTGCGACTCCTATCGGGATTTGTTGGCACATCCGGCGGTCTTGCTGGTCTTGTTTTACCATTATCGAAATGTCTTGTAACCGGGATTCCGAGACTGATCGGGCCTTTCCGGGAGAAGGAATATCCTTCATTGATCGTGAGAGCTTGTGATGGGCTAAGTTGGGACACCCTTGCAGGGTTTAAACTTTCGAGAGTCGTGCCCGCAGTTATGTGGCACATGGGAATTTGTTAATATCTGGTTGTAGAAGACTTGAAGTAAACTCTTTTAAAATACACCAACCGTGTTGCGTAACCATGATGGTCTCTTTTCGGGGAAGTTCAAGAAGACAACACGATTGGGTTATGTTTGACCGTAAGTAGCTCAGGATCACTTATTGATCATTACTAGTTTGCGACCGTTTGCGTAGTTTCTCATCTTACTCTTGTATTCGTAAGTTAGCCACCATACATTGCTTAGTCGCTGCTGCAACCTAACCACTTTACCCCTTCCATACCCTTTAAGCTTTGCTAGTCTTGATACCCATTGTAATGGGATTGCTGAGTGATACGTCTCCGTCTTATCTACTTTTCCAAACACTTTTGTCCTTGTTTTGGACTCTAACTTGCATGATTTGAATAGAACTAACCCGGACTGACGCTGTTTTCAACAGAATTGCCATGGTGTTATTTTTGTGCATAAATAAAAGTTCTCGGAATGACCTAAAAATCAACGGAGAATTATTTTGGAATATATAAAAAATGCTGGAAGGAAGATCCACGTCAGGGGGGGCTCCACCTGTCCACGAGGGTGGGGGCGCAACCTACCCCCTGGGCGCGCCCCCCTGCCTCGTTAGCCCCCTGACGCTCCATCGACCTCAACCATGACTCCATATATTCACTTCCGGGGAGAAAAAACCAGGGAGAAGGATTCATCGCGTTTTACGATATGGAGCCGCCGCCAAGCCCTAAACTCTCTCGGGAGGGCTGATCTGGAGTCCGTTCGGGGCTCCGGAGAGGGGAATCCGTCGCCAGCGTCATCATCAACCTTCATCCATCACCAATTTCATGATGCTCACCACCGTGCGTGAGTAATTCCATCATAGGCTTGCTGGACGGTGATGGGTTGGATGAGATTTATCATGTAATCGAGTTAGTTTTGTTAGGGTTTGATCCCTAGTATCCACTATGTTCTGAGATTGATGTTGCTATGACTTTGCTATGCTTAATGCTTGTCACTAGGGCCCGAGTGCCATGATTTCAGATCTGAACCTATTATGTTTTCATCCATATATGAGAGTTCTTGATCCTATCTTGCAAGTCTATAGTCACCTATTATGTGTTATGATCCGTTAACCCCGAAGTGACAATAATCAGGATACTTACCGGTGATGACCGTAGTTTGAGGAGTTCATGTATTCACTATGTGTTAATGCTTTGTTCCGGTACTCTATTAAAAGGAGGCCTTAATATCCCTTAGTTTCCAATAGGACCCCGCTGCCACGGGAGGGTAGGACAAAAGATGTCATGCAAGTTCTTTTCCATAAGCACATATGACTATATTCGGAATACATGCCTACATTACATTGATGAATTGGAGCTAGTTCTATGTCACCCTAGGTTATGACTGTTACATGATGAACATGATGAACCGCATCCGGCATAATTCTCCATCATTGATCCATTGCCTACGAGCTTTCCATATATTGTTCTTCACTTATTTACACTATAAAACACCAAAACCACTACTATCATATTACTTTGCTACTAAACACTTTGCTGCAGATATTAAGTTTCCAGGTGTGGTTGAATTGACAACTCAGCTGCTAATACTTGAGAATATTATTTGGCTCCCCTTGTGTCGAATCAATAAATTTGGGTTGAATACTCTACCCTCGAAAACGGTTGCGATCCCCTATACATGTGGGTTATCACTGAGTCCTCGTGGCTCACAGATTACTACACCAACAGTTGCAGGTACAGGTAATGCGATGATCATGACGCGAGATCGATGTTTATTGTTTTGGAGTTCTTGTTCCGCTTCTTCCTCGTTCGAGGGATAGGTTCCTGGTCGGCAGCCTGGGCTAGCAGGGTGGATGTCGTTCGAGCTTCTGTTTGTGTTTCATCCATAGTCGGATGTTGATCTTATGTATTGATGTATTCTTGAGGCATTTGTATGCCTTGTATGTATCCCCATCTATTATGTAATGTTGATGTAATGATATCCACCTTGCAAAAGCGTGTCAATATGCAGTTCTATCCTTGGTGGGACCTCTGCGTCTCTTTAGGATAGTGTCGCATATTGGGAGTGACAACTTATACCTTGAATTTTTTAGTGGGGGATCATCTTATAATGCTACCGCCGTACTAAGCAAAATAAGATGCATAAAAGATAAACATCACATGTAATCAAAATATGTGACATGATATGGCCATCATCATCTTGTGCCTTTGATATTCATCTCCAAAGCACCGTCATGATCTCCATCGTCACTGGCTTGACACCTTGATCTTCATCATAGCGTCGTGGTCGTCTCGCCAACTATTGCTTCTACAACTATCGCTAACACATAGTGATAAAGTAAAACAATTACATGGCGTTTACATTTCATACAATAAAGAGACAACCATAAGGCTTCTGCCGGTTGCCAGTAACTTTTACAAAACATGATCATCTCATACAATAACGTATATCACATCATGTCTTGACCATATCACATCACAACATGCCCAGCAAAAACAAGTTAGACGTCCTCTACTTTGTTGTTGCAAGTTTTACGTGGCTGTTACGGTCTTCTAGCAAGAACCGTTCTTACCTACGCATCAAAAACCACAAGGGTGATTTATCAAGTTTGCTATTTTAACCTTCAACAAGGACCGGCCGCAGTCAAATTCGATTCAACTAAAATTGGAGAAACAGACACCCGCCAACCACCTTTATGCAAAACTAGTTGCATGCCTGTCGGTGGAACCGGTCTCATGAACGTGGTTATGTAAGGTTGGTTCGGGCCGCTTCATCCAACAATACCGCTGAATCAAAATAAGACATTGGTGGTAAGCAATATGACGATCACTACCCACAAATCTTTGTGTTCTACTCGTGCATATCATGTACACATAGACCTGGCTCGGATGCCACTGTTGTGGCACATAGCATGCAATTTAAAAAAATCCTATGCTCAAGCAAGATCTATCTAGGATATGCATAGCAACAAGAGGGGGAGAGTGTGTCCATGTACCCTCGTAGACCGAAAGCAGAAGCGTTTGATAACGCGGTTGATGTAGTTGAACTTATTCTCGTTCCGACCGATCAAGCACCGAACGTACGACACCTCCGAGTTCTGCACACGTTCAGCTCGATGACGTCCCTCGAACTCTTGATCCAGCAAAGTGTCGAGGGAGAGTTCCATTAGCACGACGGCGTGGTGACGGTGATGTTGAAGTGATCTGCGCAGGGCTTCGCCTAAGCACTACGAAGATATGACCGAAGGTGTAATCTGTGGAGGGAGGCGCCGCACACGGCTAACAGATGTTGTAGTGTGTTCTAGGCACCTCCCCCTCATATATATAGGTGGGGAGAGAGGGAGAAGCCAAGGGGGGCACCCCAAGTAGGCCGAATACTACTTGGGGTTCCTCCCCAATTCGGCCCCCCCTTTCCTTATTCTTCGGAGGGGAAAGGAAAGAGAGGGGGGAGGGAAGGAAGGGGGAAGCCGAATCCTCCCCTTTCCTTCTCCCTTCCCCTTTTTCATTCTCCTCCTAGGCCTACATGGGGGGCATGCTAGCCCCTTAGGGCCTGGTATGTCCCCCTCTTGGCCCATTAGGCCCATATAGTTGCTCGGGGGGGGGGGGTGCCCGAAACCCCTTCCGGTGGCCCGATATGTACCCGGTACCCCTGGAACACTTCCGGTGTCCGAATACCATCATCCTATATATCAATCTTGACCTCTCGACCATTTAGAGACTCCTCGTCATGTCCGTGGTCTCATTCGGGACTCCGAACAACATTCGGTCACCAAATCACATAACTCATATAATACAAGATCATCATCGAACGTTAAGCGTGCGAACCCTACGGGTTTGAGAACTATGTAGACATGGCCGAGACACCTCTCCGGTCAATAACCAACAACGGAAACTGGATGCTCATATTGGTTCCTACATATTCTACGAAGATCTTTATCGGTCGTACCATAATGACAACATACGTTATTCCCTTTGTCATCGATATGTTACTTGCCCGAGATTTGATCGTCGGTATCTACATACCTAGTTCAATCTCTTTACCGGCAAGTCTCTTTACTCGTTCTGTAATACATCATCCCGCAACTAACTCATTAGTCACATTGCTTGCAAGGCTTATTATGATGTGCATTACCGATAGGGCCCAGAGATACCTCTCCGATACTCGGAGTGACAAATCCCAATCTCGATCTATGCCAACCCAACAAACACCTTCGGAGATACCTGTAGAGCATCTTTGTAATCACCCAGTTACGTTGTGACGTTTGATAGCACACAAGGCATTCCTCCGGTATCTGGGAGTTGCGTAATCTCATAGTCAAAGGAATATGTATATGACATAAAGAAAGCGATAGCAATAAAACTAAACGATCAATATGCTAAGCTAATATATGGGTCTTGTCCATCACATCATTCTCCTAATTATGTGATCCCGTTCATCAAATGACAACACATGTCTATGGTTAGGAAACTTAACCATCTTTGATTAACGAGCTAGTCTAGTAGAGGCTTACTAGGGAGATGGTGTTTTGTCTATGTATCCACACATGTATCAAGTTTCTGGTTAATACAATTCTAGCATGAATAATAAACATTTATCATGATATAAGGAAATATAAAATAACAACTTTATTATTGCCTCTAGGGCATATTTCCTTCAGGGCGGAATGGAGGCTGCCCCTCCTTGCGTGCTAGGTGACTTACGTGCAGCTCCCTCAAGATGGAAGCATATATAGCTCATGCCAAGACCTCTCCCTCATTGATCACCCACTTCCATCCAAGGGCTAGAAGGTGGATCATATTCTCTGAATAACTTCCTTATCTTCTCCTGAAAGAAGGAAACAAACCATGGATGAATCAAAGTTAAAACGAGAAATTTATAGCACTTTCCGTGACCCAATCGCACAAGCACCGGTACAATGACACGTGATCGTACCGATGGTCGGCTATCCTTCTAGTCTCGCGCAATGTTTCATATTTTGACCGCCCATTCTTCACTCCGACTTTGATTGAGGTGATCTTGAGCTCATTGGATTCATATCGACGGGACACACAATATCTAAGTATTAGATCTTCAATTTGTGCATATTGTGGGGAATTCATGTGTCAAAATCTCCATTGGCCTTGCATCTAGTGTTAGTAACTTCTTTAGATGAATCCCAACATGGCTCTATCCATTAGGTCCATGGGAGATCCAAAGTACCTTTGCATAAAGTAGAACGACGAAAAACTAAGAAAACCTAAAAAAAACCATAACCACTATGTAGTGCTCATGATTAAAAGGTACGAAATCAGGTAACTCTACAAAACAAACATAAAAAGGGCTCAATAGAACATGATATGAGGAATTTTAGTGTCAGGATATGCAACAAATGAGCCACAAAACATGATGCACTCTGGACACATCAAGCGACCAACAGATATTTCGAAGCTGTTTTTTGGAGCACTTGAAGGCCAAGCTACTCCACTCTTGGAACCTTTTCTTAGTATACTCCATCTATCTTTGCTCCATCCTCCAATTTTTAGTAAGAGGGAGATTATACATTTTCTTGAAGAGTTGATTAAAGATCTATTAGGGACTTCATTCAAGTGACTTTACTCTTCTTATTACTCTTGGAGGGTGTGCGCCTCTCCTAGGGAGTTTGGAGGTCATTAAGATCCTTCAAGGTGTGAAGGAATCAAGAGTATGTACAAGGCCCTAGTGATCACCTTCTTCATAAAGATCATCCCCGACTGAGGCTTAGACCTCCACGGTATCAATCCGTGGTGAGATAGGTGGACAAATGCTTAGTGAGCTCTTTGTGGGTGACCTTACCTCGGCCTTGGTGACCTTAGGACTTTCCCAAGCCTTCACCAACAAGTAGGACTGCGTCGACAATCCGAACCTTGGGAAGACGCCATCGTGTTTGTTGTGTTTGAAATCTCTTTTCTTACTCCTACTTCATTGCAAGTTTTGCTTCCGCACTTTATTTTGTTGTAAACGTGCATGTGTAGGCTCCCCCTGGACAACCTGGTAGAGAACACCCCTCTTCACCATAACTCGACCATACGCCCGTGTTTGTGATTCTGTGGCACAAGATTGGGACCTTTTGTTGCATAGGTTGAATTTTGATTCAAGTTCATATTGTCTAGCATCAGTATAAAAACATCTTCAACTAATCTTGACTTGCTTCTTGAATTAGGTCGAAGCATGCGTTATAGACATTTTAATTTATTACGGTTGCATGCATGTAATATTTTGTGTTAGAGAAATGTTAGTTTATTATTGTTGCACATATGTAATATTTCTGTTGCATATATTTGGGTTTTGCATAGTTTTCCATTTGATCTTTTGTGTTTAGTTTGTGCGCGGCCTCTGATTTCGTGTTGAATTTTGTCGGAGCCGCCAAGTGATCGCCAACTTTGAATAACTTTGGTTTATGATGACCATACATGTCTACAGTTTCTTGAAGAGTTAGTGTGAGAGAGATCTTAAAGTTTTTTGAAGAATTAATGAAATATCTATTGGGGAGTTCATTCAAGTGACGTTACTCTTCTTGTTACTCGTGGAGGGTGTCTGCCTCTCCTAGATAGTTAGGAGTCATTGAGAGCCTTCAAGGTGTGAAGGAATCAAGAGTCCATACAAGGCCCTAGTGTTCACCTTTTTCGGGAAGAGCATTCTTGGGTGAGGCTTTGACCTCTGAGGTATTAAGCCATGGTGAGTGGGTGACCTTACCTAGGCCTTGGTGGACTTAGGACTTGTCCGAACCTTCATTGATAAGTAGAATTGCGCCAATAATCTGAACCTCGCAAAGACATCATCGCGTTTGCTATGTTTGCCTTACTCCTACTTTCTTGCAAGCTTCAGTTCCGCACTTTATTTTGGTGTAAACATGTATGTGTAGGCTCCCGTGGACAACCTGGTAGAGAACACTCCTCTTTTTTTTTTGAGGCACTAGAAGAACACCCCTCTTCACCATAACCTCGACCCTACACCCATGTTTGTGATTTTGTTGCGCAAGTTTGGTATTTTTTGTTGGATAGGTTGACTTTTGATGGAAGTTCTTACTGTGTAGCACCAATATAATTTCAGCTAATCTTGATTCATTGTTGAATCTTGTCGACACATGTATTGTAGACATTTTAATTTCTTACTGTTGCATGCATGTAATCTTTCATGTTAAGAGAAATGTTACTCCCTCGGTCCCATAATATAAGAGCGTTTTTTTACACTAGTATAGTGTCAAAACGCTCTTATATTTTGGGACAGAGGGAGTAGATTGTTAGTGTTGCATATATGTTATATTTCTATTGCATATATTTGGGTTTCATTGCATAGTTTTTTATTCGATCTTTTGTGTTTAGCTTGTGCGCGGCCTCTGATTTCTTGTTGAATTTTGCAGGAGCCGCCAAGTGATCGCCGGCTTCGAATAACTTTGATTAATGTAACCATACCTGTCACTCTGTCAGTTGCTGATAACGCTAGCTAGCCCACTTGCTAGACAAACATCGCTACAAATACTGCCGGCAGGTCACTAGCTCCGGCCGGCGACCACCGAGGTCTACTCAAGTTACCAAGCTACCCATCATCTACCTCGAAGAAATGAGAGCCACCGTACGCAGCAAATTTCCATGGAGAAACCCAAGAGATCAAACCAGCCATCACACAGACGATTGGAGTCGCTGGACGTCAAGAGGTCGTCTTCCTCGCTCAACATGTCCACGTCTTCCCTCAGGAGCATCAACGAGGAGGACAGGGGGCCTGCCGCCGCCCATTCCGGCAGGAGGCCCACCGTCGTGAGGTTTGCTCCCACCCCTACACCTCCGCGGCCGTCGTCGTCGTCGGGGACGAGGAGGGGTTCGCATTTGGCGCCAGCGCCACAGCAGGCGCCCAAGGGGAGGCCGGCAACTGCTGCAACTGCACGCCCGGCTTCGCCTTCCGGACCGAAGCCGGTCAGGTCGTCGCCTGCGGAGTCTGCACCGAAGGCGACGAGGAGGAGCTGGGGGTGCACGGGGAGCCCCCGCGATCAGAAGGAGAGGAAGACCGGTGATGTGATCGGCCGGGAAAGGAGCAAGGGGACGGCGGCGACGCTGGTGCGGAGTTCCTCGGTGAGTTCGTCGGTGTCAATGGCAGGCACCCCCGTTAAATCTTTTGTCATTGTTTAACTTATATTTTTACAAAAATCTATTCCACCATGTCAGGGAGAAAATCTTGTCCACCTCTGTCCTCTTTCTTCCAGAGAAAGGAAAATTTCTGTTAGTGTCACAACATGAGAGTTTTGAGAATATTCTAAGAACTTAGAAGGCACTACTGTCTATTGTCCTGTAAAATCTCCCGTTTTGTACAAACACAATACTATCATTTTCCCTGATGCATTGCGCCAGAAATCTGAGAGTGTGCAAGTTTTCTCCACTTCTCCATCTCTGTGCAATTCCACTGAAAATGCAGAGAGTTGAGTCACATAATTGCAGTTTCATGGAGCAAACACAACACTCGTCACAGTCATCAGCTATCAGTTCACTTATGACAAGTTATACTCATTTGCACCTTTAGTACCTACATACAGTACTTTCCTTGTTGCCAGAGTTGTAAAAATGATGTCCTAGGTGAGATTGTCTGTACTACATCTGTTCCAAAACAGAAGACATTCCAAAAAGTGCGCAGTTTAAAAAAATTGAGTTGGAGCTTTTTTTTCATTTGATGAGGTGAAAATAACATCATCATAACTGCTCTAACGTCTTTTCCATAATATCGTAGTTTTATTACATTTTGTCGATTTTGTGCAAAATGTAGTAGAACCAAACTTGTATATTTGAGATTGTGCAAACTTCAAAACACCGTCTATTTAGAAATGGAGGGGTTGCACTTCGATAATTTTCTTTCATCAGTGATAACTTCTGAAATACTCCAATAATATTATTGGTAATTTCACATCAACTACTCCCTTTCTCCATGACAAGGTGGCACTGGTTGGTCTGCGGTGAGTGGTGACGCATGTAACTTTTCTTGAGATGGACATCGCAACTATTTTTCCTAACCACGGCGGTCACTACTCTTCTAATGGCAAGTTGTTATGATTACTATAATCGAGTAATTCACCTTTTGTTGATTGAGAGCTCGTCTTTGAGTGAAACTTAAACTGAATTAGGTGCACCTAATAAGATTCATGGTCGTGTGCCAAATCTCTGCCTTTTCATATGGTCGTTTGGCTACAACCGCCAATTTGTCTCTTATTTGCTTCACTCGTGAGTGAAACATCTTTTGCAATTTGCATGCAGCTGTCAGAAAACAGAGCGAATCAAGTTGAGGAAAAAGTTCAAAAAAAGAAAACAGAGTGAATATGAGGGTAGTAACTCTTCTGTGTAAAATGCCGGAAA
The DNA here is from genome assembly GCF_002162155.2 of Triticum dicoccoides. NCBI lineage: Eukaryota > Viridiplantae > Streptophyta > Magnoliopsida > Poales > Poaceae > Triticum > Triticum dicoccoides. The sequence continues at coordinate 538,601,639 of NC_041386.1, read as the reverse complement.
ACATTGCAATATTCTTCTAAACTTGCATAGATTTTTTGAATTGAATAGCTCTTTGTTCTACTAGTGAGACATGATCATGTTAAAAACCGACGATTGCTAAGTACATTGTTGATCACAGTGACAGCTGAAATAGCATTTTGATGTACACTCAGGTTCCAAGAAGCAGAAAACCGGTAGAGGAGAAACCACTGCAGAAAAGGGAGAGCAAGACCAATATCATCTCCAGGACTAAGCAAAGACCCACTCCATCTCCGAAACCGGATATTCTCCACAAGCCCGGCGCGCAGAGAAGCCCCAGCATTGCAGCCAAGACGAGCGAGAAGCGACCACCCACTCCCGGCGGTGCATCGCCGGACGACATGGTCAAGGTTTCTCCTCCCCGCTCGACATCGGCGACGACGATGGGCGCCTCTTGGGAGTCGCTTCCACCGGCCCTCCAGACTCTCGGATCGGTACATTTCGTTCAGAAACATATGTCTGGATGCGTCAGGATTGTGCTGTTTTAAGTTGCAAAGTTTTGATTTTTTTTTCAAAAATGATATTTGTACATGATGTGTAGGGAGTCATGAGTTATAGGGATGCTGCAGAGATGGCTGCTGTGGAGGCCATGCAGGAAGCTTCTGCTGCAGAGATTGTGCTCAGATGTCTCAGGTGAGCTCCTCTTCATTCTTCAGGACATGTACTAGATTTCAAAATATTTCAGTATGCACCAAAATTAATGATTTTTTCAAAAATTCGGTGAAATTGCACTGGAAGTGAAAACCATAATATGACAACGAACTGACCAGGTTTGCTTTACACAGTGCCTTCGCGGATTTGGCCGCCACCGCCGGCAAGCAGTCGCCGCAGCAGACCGTCGACGAGTTCCTGGCGCTCCAAGCCGCGATCGCCCGCTCCACCGCCGCCCTCGGCAACCAGCAACGGAGTGGCCACGCCGGCGAGTGGATGCACGCGGCGGTCACCGCCGACCTGGCGCCTTTCTCCCTCTACACCGCCCCCTCGTCGTCCAGGAAGCGCGGCACCGAGTCGCCTGCCGTCTCCGCCTCGCCGAGGACGGTGGCCGCCGCGGAGGAGGCCGCCACCTGGCTGGAGACCGCGGCGAGGGAGCTCGGGGAGGAGATGTGCGCGTGGTTCGTCGGGCACGTGGACCGGCTGCTCGAAGCCGACGTGGCCGGGACGCTGGGGCAGCTCAAGAGGGTCAACGACTGGCTGGACGACGTCGGGCCGCGGACGGACGCCGTCGAGCGGCTGAAGCAGAAGATCTTCGGGTACCTGCTGGATCACGTCGAGTCGGCGGTGGTCGCGTTAAACGGCGGCGTTGCTACCAACCGAAGAAAATAGACGTGTGTATATGCTGTGCCGGAGCAAAGCTAAAATGTACGCAAATGATAATGCCACACATATGGTATTAAGTAACACGGCCCTAACGTTTTTAGGCCCTCAACTATGTTATCGGTGCCATATTTTTGTAAAGCAAGGCACGTACATGCAGATTGCAATTGAACTTTTTTTAGCACCGGGCACACAACATAGAAGATCTGGCATCATCCAGGCCAGACTCACATACATATAAACCAGTAATATAGGAGCCGAGCTTACCTAACCACCAACATTTCGGGTTGTGTCTTTGCGTGAGAAAGGACAACAACTAGCTTAGTTTATTGGCCCCAGAAATATGGCATCAGAGCAAGTTGATGCATCGATGTCCAGAGTTTTTAGTTCGGCACTGGCTGGGCAACATAGGGCCAGGGCCGGCCTAACATCATGGAGGCCCTAGTGCGATTGAGGCACAATGAACATTAGCATATTAGCATATATACTTTCAATAATATATATCATACTCCCTCCGTCCAGAAATACTTGTCATCAAAATGAATCAAAGGGGATGTATCTAGATGTATTTTAGTTCTAGATACACCCTTTTCTGTCCATTTTGATGACAAGTTTTTTCGGACGGAGGAAGTACATCATGAAAAATATAAAGGCATTAACATAAAAACATAATTTTAGCTAGCAAATAAACATAATTTTCAAATGAACATTACTACTATGGATGATCTATTGTTATGGTGATTAGTGTCGTGGTCTCTAAAGATAATTTTTGGTTATGGATGGTCTCTTGTTATGATGCATAATTTCAGATTTTTTTATTCTGTTCCAATTTTAAGTTGGATAAATAATTGGATAGACAAAAGATGAAAATTACTCTTGCCATGGATTGGATAGACAAAAGATGAAAATTACTCTTGACATGGATTGGAAAGACAAAAGATCAATTCCTTGTCCCTATAGCTACTTCGATTGATGATGAAAATTACATTCTTTATTTGACATGAAAATTACTCTGGCCATGGATACTAGATGACGGATAATTTACATTCTTCATTTTATGATTTAGATGATGCATGGCCAGAGTAATGCTGGAAGTGGCATGAAAATTACTCGATGCTAAATGATGCATATTTTTAGATTTTCAAGGTGTTTCCAATTTTAAGTTGGATAAATAATTGGATAAACAAATGATGAACTCAATAGTAGTTGGATAAACAATTTCGACCCAATGTCCAGCATTACAAAAGTTGCCGCATCTAATATTACAACTTCTAGTTGGCTAAGGCCTGCATGACGCAATCATATAGTTTACGATCACAGTCTAAAACATTAGGAAGATTTCCTGCCCGTTCTAGGCCATCCTTGTACATGTGAGGGATCTTGTAGTCGTTGCCTCCACCTCTCTTCATGACCTCAATTAAGCAGCCTTGTAGTGTTAGGAAAATTATGTTTATCTTATTAGCATCATAGGCATCATATTCATGCTGCACATTGTTGATTAGCTCATCTAAATTGTTAGACACCAGCGTATCCGACATGGACTGTAGTGAAGAAAATAGGCCAATGTCTAGGCAACTCATATCGGGTGAGTTCAAGGGCTGTTGCATGAGGCGAATATCAAGCCCGATTTGGGCAACATCATTAAGGAAACCTGGGTCATTACTTGGGACATGTGAGGGCGCATTGTCTAATTGGATCCATATGGTCTCACCTGCGAGCTCTTGAGGCCAAACTGCTTGAATAGCTGGTAGTACCTTTTCAATCAAAAATTGCCTTGACGTTTATCTCTTTACTAAGATTGTTTTAGTGATTAGTGTCCCTCTTGGACGATAATCACTTTTCCTTGGCACTGGCTCCTACAAACAACAACCCAAATCAAGTTAGATTAAGTACTGATGTGCATAATGAATAAAAGAATTAAAGGTTGAAATTCACCTTTTTGATAAAGGGCCAAATGCCTATCTTCCCATCAAAAATGCAAATACCTTCTGCATTGTATCTAGGCCTGGCGATAGCAACCAAAAACATGATTTTGCCAATGGAGTTCTTATTTTGCACAGTCCTATGTGGGTCTTCTTCTGATGGAAGCTTGTAGAATTTCATGGTCTTCTGAGTAGTGTTAAACCACTTTTCATCTATATGCATTATGTTTCGCATATCCCTGAACGTGGGTCTATTTTGCAAACTTTGCTGGTCAAACATAAAGAGACAAAACTGCAGCCTGGCCTTTTTGTTTGCTTCCTTCAAATATGGTTTGAGTGAGCTTGAATGCATGTCGAGCAAGCCATCCGTAAACACCCTATGTAGTGTGCTTTTCTTCACACCCAAAGCTCTTGCGAGGCTGCGTATAGTTCTCCTTTGACTCCAAGGAATCTCAGCAACCATATTGAGGTCAACTACAATCCTTTTATGCCCACTGTTTTTCGGCTTCCTCGATCTTACATCAACGGGTATGCCTTGTCGAAGACACTCCTTCGATCTCCTCCAAACACGCCTAACCTTGTGCACTGAAACATGGAACATGTTTGCAACTTCTCTAGTTGTGGTCTTCTTTAATTTCTGATTGCCACTTCTTGCTAGCAATTCTTCATAAATACCAGCCCTTTGCAAATCTGTTAAATTCTTGTATTTGTCTTCATCATAAACTTGCTCATTATCTTGTTCCTCTTGCTCGACATGCATGTCTTCTTCTGGTGTTGAATCATACATGGCTTCATCTAGTTCTGAATCATCAAGCTCTTCTTCCTCAAACCGAATTTCTATGTCGCTTGCATACACACCGTAGTCCTCCTGGTCAACTTCAAGGTTATGTAGAGCTTCAATCATTGCTTGCACTTCCTCTTCTATGCTCTGGAAAACACCACCTCGTTCTTCAAGTTCATCGTCTACAAGATCAGGATTAGCTATTGTATGCAAAATAATTGAACAAGAAGAGTTGAATAGATCAGCAAAGAGTACCTGGGTAAAAGTGCAATTATCCCTAGGTGGTTTTGGTAATTCCTAACAACATATAGCTCATTGAGCTAATACTATTTCAAAATAAATATTTCAGGAAAGCTCAATGATTGGCGTGGCATGGATTAGAAATGTGGACCCCTCAAAATGCTAAGGACAAAATATTGGCTCAAGCTTTAAAGCTCAAGACTCTACATTTTACCTTTTAGTGATCCAAGATCACATTGAGTCCATAGAAAAAGCCAATACTATTAAAAGGGGATGAGGTGTTGCTTAATGAGTTACTTGCTCAAAATGCTTAGTGATATGCTCCAAAACCCTCAACCACTTTCTCATATCCACATATGTCCCAAACCAAAAGTCAAACTCGGCCCCACCGAAACTTTCTATCCGGCGCCACCGAGTTCAGTTGACATAGCCACTGCCACAAAACCCTAGTCTTTTCGGTCTCACCGAGATGGGATTGCAAACTCTTTGTTTCCCTTCGTAACGTTTTGGTCCAACCGAAATGAGCGATCGGTCCCACCGAGTTCGCAATGAAAACTTTCTGTTTCCCCTTCGTAATGTTTCGGTCCAACCGAGATGAGTGAATCGGTCCCACCGAGTTTGCCTGGCCAACTCTCTGGTTAGCTTATTACCAAAATCGGTCCCACCGAGTTTGTGTAATAGGTCTCACCGAGATTACGTTATGCCCTAACCCTAATGATATTGATCTCACCGAGTTGACATGTCGGTCTCACCGAAAATCCTAATGTTCACATTTTGAACTAGATCAGTCCAACCAAGTTTCATTATTTGGTCCCACCGAGTTTTATTATTCGGTCCCACCGAGTTTGGTGATTTGTGTGTAACGGTTAGATTTTCTGTGGAGGCTATATGTACCCCTCCACCCACTCTTCATTCATGGAGATAGCCATCAGAACATGCCTACACTTCCATCATACATTTTGTGAGAGAGAACCACCTACTCATGTGTTGAGGTCAAGATATTCCATTCCAACCATATGAATCTTGATCTCTAGCCTTCTCCAAGTTACTTTCCACTCAAATCATCTTTCCACCAAATCCAAATAAGTGAGAGAGAGTTGAGTGTTGGGGAGACTATCATTTGAAGCACAAGAGCAAGGAGTTCATCATCAACACACCGTCTATTACCTTTAGGAGAGTGGTGTCTCTTAGATTGGTTAGGTGTCACTTGGGAGCCTCCGTCAAGATTGTGGAGTTGAACCAAGGAGTTTGTACGGGCAAGGAGATCTCCTACTTCGTGAAGATCTACCCTAGTGAGGCAAGTGCTTCGTGGGCGATGGCCATGGTGGGATAGACAAGGTTGCTTCTTCGTGGACCCTTCGTGGGTGGAGCCCTCCGTGGACTCACGCAACCGTTACCCTTCGTGGGTTGAAGTCTCCATCAACGTGGATGTACGATAGCACCACCTATCGGAACCACGCCAAAAATCTCCGTGTCTAGATTGCGTTTGCTCCCTCCAAACTCCTCCCTTTACCTTCATGTGCAATGTTTTACATTTCGTTGCTATACTCTTAGACTTGCATGTGTAGGTTGTTTACTTGACTAGTGCTAAGTTGCTAAAATCTGCCAAGACTTAAAATTGGGAAAAGGCTAGATTTTTATTTGGTCAAGCAGTCTAATCACCCCCCTCTAGACATACTTTTGATCCTACAAGTGGTATCAGAGCTTTGGTCTCCATTTGCCTTGATTTCCATAGCTTTTGGTGATCATAGCCTTGGTTTCACAACCTAGGAGAGTATGGCATCTAGCGAGGGAAATTACCACCTTAGAGGTCCTTACTTTGATGGTACTAATTTTGCTAGTTGGAAGCATAAGATGAAAATGCATATTCTTGGACATAACCCTACCATTTGGGCTATTGTGTGTATTGGCTTGCAAGGTGAATTCTTTGATGGGAGAGAACTGAACCGTGAAGCTACCGTGGAAGAGTTGAAGATGCTGCAATACAATGCTCAAGTTTGTGATATTCTCTTCAACGGATTGTGCCCCGAAGAATTCAACAAAGCCAACCATCTTGAGAATGCAAAGGAAATTTGGGATACTTTGATTAATATGCACAAAGTGTTGGGGAACGTAGCAATAATTCAAAAATTTCCTACGTGTCACCAAGATCAATCTAGGAGATACTAGATACGGAGAGAGGGAGTGCATCTTCATACCCTTGAAGATCGCTAAGCGGAAGCGTTACTAGAACACAGTTGGTGGAGTCGTACATGCAACGATTCATATTGCGGTCGATTCCGATCTAAGCACCGAACAACAGCGCCTCCGCGTTCAACACACGTACAGCCTGGGGACGTCTCCTCCTTCTTGATCCAGCAAGGGGAGAGGAGAAGTTGAGGGAGAACTCCGACAGCACGACGGCATGGTGGTGATGGAGCTCGTGGTTCTCCGGCAGGGCTTCGCCAAGCGCTACGGAGGAGGAGGAGGTGTAGGAGAGGGGAGGGGATGCTCCAGGGGAAGGGTCTCGGTCTTCTGGCAGCCCTCCCACCCCCACTATGTATAGGAGAAGGGGAGAGGGGGCCGGCCCCTTCAGATCCCATCTAGGGGAGGGGCGGCGGCCAGGGAGGGGACCCTAGATGGGTTTTGGGCGCCCCCACCCCTAGGAGACTTGCCCCCCAAGCCAGGAGGGGAGGCTGCCCTTGGGGAGGCGCCCCCACCTCTCCTGGTTACGTGAGATGGGGTGGGAGGGGCGCACAGCCCCTTAGTGGGCTGGTGTGCCCCTTCCCTTTGGCCCATAAGGCCCCCCCCCAACACTTGCCGGGGCCTCTGAAACCACTTTCGGACATGCTGGTCGTCACCCAATACCCCGGGAACAATTCCGGACTCCAATACCCTTCGTCCAATATATCGATCTTCACCTCTGAACCATTCCGGAACTCCTCGTCACATCCAGGATCTCATCCGGGACTCCGAACAACCTTCGGTAACCACATACTATTTCCCATAACAACTCTAGCGTCACCGAACCTTAAGTGTGTAGACCCTACGGGTTCGCGAACCATGTAGACATGACCGAGACATCTCTCCAGCCAATAACCAATAGCGGGATCTAGATACCCATATTGGCTCCCACATGTTCCATGATGATCTCATCGGATGAACCACGATGTCGGGGATTCAATCAATCCCACATACAATTCCCTTTGTCTATCGGTATGTTACTTGCCCGAGATTCGATCGTCGGTATCCCTATACCTTGTTCAATCTCGTTACCGGCAAGTCTCTTTACTCGTTCCGTAACGCATGATCCCGTGGCTAACTCATTAGTCACACTGAGCTCATTATGATGATGCATTACCGAGTGGGCCCAGAGATACCTCTCCGTCACACGGAGTGACAAATCCCAGTCTCGATTCGTGCCAACTCAACAGACACTTTCAGAGATACCGTAGTGTGCCTTTATAGCCACCCAGTTACATGGTGACGTTTGGCACACCCAAAGCATTCCTACGGTATCCGGGAGTTGCACAATCTCATGGTCTAAGGAAATGATACTTGGCATTAGAAAAGCTTTAGCAGACGAACTATACGATCTTGTGCTATGCTTAGGATTGGGTCTTGTCCATCACATCATTCTCCTAATGATGTGATCCCGTTATTAATGACATCCAATGTCCATGGTCAGGAAACCATAACCATCTATTGATCAACGAGCTAGTCAACTAGAGGCTTACTCGGGACATGTTGTGGTCTATGTATTCACACATGTATTACGGTTTCCAGCTAATACAATTATAGCATGAACAATGGACAATTATCATGAACAAGGAAATACAATAATAACCATTTTATTATTGCCTCTAGGGCATATTTCCAACAGTCTCCCACTTGCACTAGAGTCAATAATCTAGTTCACATCACTATGTGATTGTAATGAATCCAACACCCATGGGGTTTGTTCATATCTCACTTGTGAGAGAGGTTTGTTAGTCAATGGGTCTGAACCTTTCAGATCCATGTGTGCCTTACAAATCTCTATGTCATCTTGTAGATGCAGCTACCACGCGCTACTTGGAGCTATTCCAAATAACTGCTCTACTATACGAATCCGATTTACTACTCAGAGTCATCCGGATTAGTGTCAAAGTTTGCATCGACGTAACCCTTTACGATGAACTCTTTTACCACCTCCATAATCAAGAAAACTCCTTAGTCCACTAGTTACTAAGGATAAGTTCGACCGCTGTCATGTGATCCATTCCTGGATCACTCTTGTACCCCTTGACTGACTCATGGCAAGGCACACTTTAGGTGCGGTACACATCATAGCATACTGTAGAGCCTACGTCTAAAGCATAGGGGACGACCTTCGTCCTTTCTCTCTCTTCTGTCGTGGTCAGGTCTTGAGTCTTACTCAATACTCACACCTTGTAACACAACCAAGAACTCCTTCTTTGCTGATCTATTTTGAACTCCTTCACAATCTTGTCACAGTATGTATTCATTTGAAAGTACTATTAAGCGTTTTTTGATCTATCCTTATAGATCTTGATGCTCAATTTTCAAGTAGCTTAATCCATGTTTTCCATTGAAAAACACTTTTCAAATAACCCTGTATGCTTTCCAGAAATTCTACATCATTTCTGATCAACAATATGTTAACAACATATACTCATCAAAAATTCTATAGTGCTCCCACTCACTTCTTTGGAAATACAAGTTTCTCATAAACTTTGTATAAACCCAAAATTCTCATCAAAGCGTACATTCCAACTCCGAGATGCTTACTACAGTCCTTAGAAGGATTGCTGAAGCTTTGCATACTTGTTAGCATCTTTCAGGATTGACAAAACCTTCTGGTTGTATCACATACAACCTTTCCTCAAGAAAAACGTTGAGGAAACAATGGTTTGTCATCCTATCTGCAAGATTCCATAAATAATGCCGTAACTGCTAACATAAGTCCAATAGACTCTTAGCATCGCTACGAGTGATAAAGTCTCATCGTAGTCAACTCCTTGAACTTGTCGGAAAACATCTTAACGACAAGTCGAGCTTTCTTAATGGTGACACTTACCATCATTGTCCGTCTTCCTTTTAAAATCCATCTGCACCCAACAGCCTTACTACCATCAAGTAGTTCTTCCAAAGTCTATACTTTGTTTTTTATACATGGATCCTCTCTCGGATTTTATGGCCTCGAGCCATTCATCGGAATCTGGGCCCACCATCGCTTCTCCATAGCTTGTAGGTTCATTGTTGTCTAGCAACATGACTTCCAAGACAGGATTACGTACCACTCTGAAGTAGTACGCATCCTTGTCGACCTATGAGGTTTGGTAGTGACTTGATCCGAAGTTTCATGATCACTATCATAAGCTTCCACTTCAATTGGTGTATGTGCCACAGGAACAACTTCCTGTGCCCTGCTACACACTAGTTGAAGTGACGGTTCAATAACCTCATCAAGTCTCCATCATCATCCCACTCAATTCTTCCGAGAGAAACTTTTCCTCGAGAAAGGACCCGTTTCTAGAAACAATCACTTTTGCTTTCGGATCTGAAATAGGAGGTATACCCAACTATTTTGGGTATTCTATGAAGATGCATTTATCCGCTTTGGGTTCGAGCTTATCACCCTAAAACTTTTTCACATAAGCGTCGCAGCCCCAAACTTTTAAGAAATGACAGCTTAGGTTTTTCTAAACCATAGTTCACACGGTGTCGTCTCAACGGAATTGCGTGGTGCCCTATTTAAAGTGAATGCGGTTGTCTCTAATGCCTAACCCATAAACGATAGTGGTAATTCGATAAGAGACATCATGGTATGCACCATATCCAATAGGGTGCAGTTATGATGTTCGGACACACCATCACACTATGGTGTTCCAGGCGGTATTAGTTGTGAAACAATTTCCACAATGTCTTAATTGTGTGCCAAACTCATAACTTAGATATTCATCTCTATGATCATATCATAGAAATTTTATCCTCTTGTCACGATGATCTTCAACTTCACTCTAAAATTACTTAAACCTTTCAATAATTCAGACTTGTGTTTCATCAAGTAAATATACTCAGCATCTACTCAAATCATCTGTGAAGTAAGAACATAATGATATCCACTGCGTGCCTCAGCACTCATTGGACTGCACACATCAAAATGTATTACTTCCAACAAGCTGCTTTCTGTTCCATCTTACTGAAAACGAGGCCTTTCAGTCATCTTGCCCATGTGGTATGATTTGCATGTCTCAAGTGATTCAAAATCAAGTGAGTCCAAACGATCCATCTGTATGGAGTTTCTTCATGCATATCTACCAATAGACATGGTTCGCATGTCTCAATCTTTTCAAAAACGATTGAGTCCAAAGATCCATCAACATGGAGCTTCTTCATGTGTTTTATACCAACATGACTCAAATGGCAGTGCCACAAGTATGTGGTACTATCATTACTATCTTATATCTTTTGGCATGAACATGTGTATCACTATGATCGAGATTCAATAAACCGTTCATTTTGGGTGCAAGACCATTGAAGGTATTATTCAAATAAATAGAGTAACCATTATTCTCCTTAAATGAATAACCATATTGCGATAAACATAATCCAATCATGTCTATGCTCAATGCAAACACCAAATAACAATTATTTAGGTTTAACACCAATCCCGATGGTAGAGGGAGCGTGCGATGTTTGATCACATCAACCTTGGAAACACTTCCAACACATATCGTCATCTCACCTTTAGCTAGTCTCCGCAACCTTTTATTTCGAGTTACTAACACTTAGCAACCGAACCGGTATTTTTTACCCTGGTGCTACTAGGAGTACTAGTAAAGTACACAATAATATAACGTATATTCAAAATACCTCTGTAGACCTTGCCAGCCTTCTCATCTACCAAGTATCTAGGGTAGTTCTGCTTCAGTGACCGTTCCCCTCATTACAGAAGCACTTAGTCTCGGGTTTGGGTTCAACCTTGGGTTTCTTCACTAGAGTAGCAACTGATTTGCCGTTTCCTAAAGTATCCCTTCTTTCGCTTGCCCTTCTTGAAACTAGTGGTTTAACCATCAACAATTGATGCTCCTACTTGATTTCTACTTTCGCGGTGTCAAAAATCGTGAGTTGCTCAAGGATCATCATGTCTATCCCTGATATGTTATAGTTCATCACGAAGCTCTAATAGCTTGGTGGCAGTGACTATGGAGAACCATCACTATCTCATCTGGAAGATTAACTCCCACTCGATTCAAGCGATTGTAGTACTCAAACAATCTGAGCACATGCTCAAGGATTGAGCTTTTCTCCCTTAGTTTGCAGGCTTAAGAAACTTGTCAGAGGTCTCATACCTCTTGACGTGGGCACTAGTCTGAAATCCCAATTTCAGTCTTTGGAACATCTCATATGTTCTGCGACGTTTCAAAAACGTCTTTGGTGCCACCATTCTAAACCGTTAGCATTACGCACTGAACTATCACGTAGTCATCAAAACGCGTATGTCAGATGTTTCCCAACATCTACAGACGACGCTCGAGGTTTAGCACACCGATCGGTGCATTAAGGACATAAGCCTTTTGTGCAGCAATGAGGATAATCCTCAGTTGACGGACCGAGTCCGCATAATTTCTACTATCAACTTTCAACTAAATTTTCTCTAGGAACATATCTTAAACAGTAGAACTGAAGTGTAAGCTACGACATATTTTGCAAAGACCTTTTGACTATGTTCATGATAATTAAGTTCATCTGATTATTTAATGAACTCCCACTTAGATAGACATCCCTCTAGTCATCTAAGTGATACATGATCCGAGTCAACTAGGTCGTGTCCGATCATCATGTGAGACGGACTAGTCATCACTGGTGAACATCTTCATGTTGATCATATCTACTATAAGACTCATGTTCGACCTTTCGGTCTCTTGTGTTCCGAGGCCATGTCTGTACATGCTAGGCTTGTCAAGTCAACCTAAGTGTTTCGCATGTGTAAATCTGGCTTACACCCGTTGTATGCGAACGTTAGAATCTATCACACCCGATCATCACGTGGTGCTTTGAAACAACGAACCTTCGCAACGGTGCATAGTTAGGGGGAACACTTTCTTGAAATTTTAGTGAGGGATCATCTTATTTATGCTACCGTCGTTCTAAGCAAATAAGATGTAAACATGACAAACATCACATGCAAATCATAAAGTGACATGATATGGCCAATATCATCTTGCGCCTTTGATCTCCATCTTCGAGGCGCGGCATGAACACCATCGTCACCGGCATGACACCATGATCTCCATCATCATGATCTCCATCATCGTGTCTTCATGAAGTTGCCTCGCCAACTACTACTTCTACTACTATGGCTAATGGTTAGCAATAAAGTAAAATAATTGCATGGCATTTTCATTGACATGTGGGTCATAAATAAATTAAGACAACTCCTATGGCTCCTGCCGGCTGTTATACTCATCGACATGCAAGTCGTGATTCCTATTACAAGAACATGATCAATCTCATACATCACATATATCATTCATCACATCCTATTGGCCATATCACATCACATAGCATACCCTGCGAAAACAAGTTAGACGTCCTCTAATTGTTGTTGCATGTTTTACGTTGCTGCTATGGGTTTCTAGCAAGAACGTTTCTTACCTACGCAAAACCACAATGGTGATATGCCAATTGCTATTTACCCTTCATAAGGACCCTTTTCATCGAATCCAATTCGACTAAAGTGGGAGAGACAGACACCCGCCAGCCACCTTATGCATCAAGTGCATGTCAGTCGGTGGAACCAGTCTCACGTAAGCGTACGTGTAAAGTCGGTCCGGGCTGCTTCATCCCACAATGCCGCCGGATCAAGATAAGACTAGTAATGCTAAGAAAATTGAACAAATCATCGCCCATAACTGCTTTGTGTTCTACTCATGCATAGAATTTACACATAGACCTAGCTCATGATGCCACTGTTGGGGAACGTAGCAATAATTCAAAATTTTCCTACGTGTCACCAAGATCAATCTAGGAGATACTAGCAACGAGAGAGAGGGAGTGCATCTTCATACCCTTGAAGATCGCTAAGCGGAAGCGTTACAAGAACGCGGTTGGTGGAGTCGTACACGCAGCGATTCAGATCGGGGTCGATTCCGATCTAAGCGCCGAACAACGGCGCCTCCGCGTTCAACACACATACAGCCCGGGGACGTCTCCTCCTTCTTGATCTAGCAAGGGGAGAGGAGAAGTTCAAGGAGAACTCTGACAGCATGACGGCGTGGTGGTGATGGAGCTCGTGGTTCTCCGGCAGGGCTTCGCCAAGCGCTACGGAGGAGGAGGAGGTGTAGGAGAGGGGAGGGGCTGCGCCAGGGGAAGGGTCTCGGTCTTCTGGCAGCCCTCCCACCCCCACTATTTATTGGAGAATGGGAGAGGGGGACAGCCCCTTCAGATCCCATCTAGGGGAGGGGCGGCGGCCAGGGAGGGAACCTTAGATGGGTTTTGGGCGCCCCCACCCCTAGGAGACTTGCCCCCCAAGCCAGGAGGGGAGGCTGCCCTTGGGGAGGCGCCCCCACCTCTCCTGGTTATGTGAGATGGGGTGGGAGGGGCGCACAGCCCCTTAGTGGGCTGGTGTGCCCCTTCCCTTTGGCCCATAAGGCCCCCCCAACACTTGCCGGGGCCTCCAAAACCACTTTCGAACACGCTGGTCGTCACCCGATACCCCCGGAACAATTCCGGACTCCAATACCCTTCGTCCAATATATCGATCTTCACCTCCGGACCATTCTGGAACTCCTCGTCACGTCCGGGATCTCATCCGGGACTCCGAACAACCTTCGGTAACCACATACTATTTCCCATAACAACTCTAGCATCACTGAACCTTAAGTGTGTAGACCCTACGGGTTCGGGAACCATGCAGACATGACCGAGACATCTCTGCGAACAATAACCAATAGCGGGATCTGGATACCCATATTGGCTCCACATGTTCCATGATGATCTCATCAAATGAACCACGATGTCGGGGATTCAATCAATCCCGCATACAATTCCCTTTGTCTATCAGTATGTTACTTGCCCGAGATTCGATCGTCGGTATCCCTAACCTTGTTCAATCTCGTTACCAGCAAGTCTCTTTACTCGTTCTGTAACGCATGATCTCGTGGCTAACTCATTAGTCACACGGAGCTCATTATGATGATGCATTACCGAGTGGGCCCAGAGATACCTCTCCGTCACACGGAGTGACAAATCCCAGTCTCGATTCGTGCCAACTCAACAGACACTTTCGGAGATACCCGTAGTGTGCCTTTATAGCCACCCAGTTACGTTGTGACATTTGGCACACCCAAAGCATTCCTACGGTATCCGGGAGTTGCACAATCTCATGGTCTAAGGAAATGATACTTGACATTAGAAAAGCTTTAGCAGACGAACTATACGATCTTGTGCTATGCTTAGGATTGGGTATTGTCCATCACATCATTCTCCTAATGATGTGATCCCGTTATCAATGACATTCAATGTCCATGGTCAGGAAACCATAACCATCTATTGATCAACGAGCTAGTCAACTAGAGGCCTACTAGGGACATGTTGTGGTCTATGTATTCACACATGTATTACGGTTTCCAGTTAATACAATTATAGCATGAACAATAGACAATTATCATGAACAAGGAAATACAATAATAACCATTTTATTATTGCCTCTAGGGCATATTTCCAATGCAAAGATACTGACTCCATCAAGGAATCCAAATTGGATGTGCTTCAAAGTCAACTTGACAAGTTCAAAATGAAGGATGGTGAAGGTGTCGCTGAAATGTACTCTAGGCTTGCTCTCATCACAAATGGGATTGCCGGCTTAGGAAGTGAAGAGATGACCGATACATTCATCATCAAGAAGATCCTAAGGGCCTTGGATGGAAAATATGATATTGTGTGCACATTGATCCAAATGATGCCCAATTACAAAGATCTCAAGCCAACGGAAGTCATTGGAATAATTTTTGCTCGTGAGATGTCACTTAAGGATAAGGAAGAGCTTCACAACAAGTCAAGTGGTGCTTACAAAGCCTCATGTGATGCTCCCACATCATCAAGTGAGAAACAAGCCTTCAATGAAGAATTGAGCCTAATGGTGAAGAAGTTCAACAAGTTCTACAAGAGTAGAAGCAAGGAAAGAAGTTCCAAGTCAAGGTCCTACATTGACAAAAGATCTTCGAGTCGTGAACGTAATTGCTACAATTGTGGAAGACCCGGACACTACTCCAATGAGTGTACGGCTCCCTACAAAAGAAGAGAAGATTCTCCCAAAAGAAGAAGTAGAAGAGAAGAATCACCACCAAGAGAGAGAAGGAGTAGAGATGATCGTTATGAACGAAGAACATCACGGAGAAGCAAGGATTCGAAAAGGAAGGACAAATCATCAAGGAGCTACACAAAACGAAGACATCAAGCTCATGTTGGTGAATGGGTATCCGGCTCCAACTCCGACAATCACTCCGAGAGAAGTTATCATTCCGACTCCGAATATACTCAAGATGAAGCTGTTGCCAGTCTAGAACTTGTGTCAACCAACTCCTATGACATATTTGAGTCACCAAATGAAGGAATTGGAAGATACTTCATGGCTAAAGGCCCAAAGGTATCACACCCCGAGTATGTTGATTTCAATAGTGATGAAGATGATTTGCTAAGTGATGATGATTTACTTGTTGACAATTCTAGTGATGAAAACTATGATGAACTTGCTATTAATCATTTTAATCAAGATAAAACGAATGACAATGAGAAGAAGGAAATTGAGTGTCTAAATAAAGAACTAAACACTCTTAAGTTAGCTCATGAAACTACCTTGGAAAATCATCGAGAGCTTTTAAAGACTCATGAAAAGTTACACTTTGAAAAGCTCAACCTTGAGCAAGAGCGTGGGTTCTTAAAAGTGATCAATGATGGTCTTCGCAAGAAAAGTTCTTCTTACATTGCCAAGCGTTTACTCTTTTCTACTTACATGCCATAAGTTAAATCTAGCAACAAGAGTAAGAAGGATTCTTATTCTAGTAGTAAACATAATCATGCTAAATCCAATGTTGTTGCTTATAGTAGTTCTCCTGATTCCACTAATGATTCTCTTAGCCAAGTTACATTTGAGCAAGAAAATAGCTTATTGAAGGGAATTATAGAGAAAGGTGTTTACAAGAGCCTTGCTGGGAGTAAGCAATTTGAGGAAATTGTACGCAAGCAAGGAAGACACCGGAAGAATCAAGGAATTGGTTTTGAATGAAGGTTCAATGCCAATGGAGTTGAGTGGGAAGAAGATCAATACCCCAAGAAGAAGTTTGTTCCTCAACAAGAGAAGTATGATCCTACTTCTTTCCAAGGAACACAAGCTCAAGATGATCTTCCACCACAAGACCACAAGCAAAAAGGAAAGGATAAGCTTTAGGAGGAGATTGATGCATTTGAAGAAGCTCCCAAGGCCTTGGTCAAGTGGGTTCCCAAGACTACATCAAGTACGACTACAACTCCAAGGATTCCCATCAAGATGGTGTGGATCCCGGAGAAAAAGAACTAGAGAGTTCTTGAGGGTGACTCCGCCAACATACTTCATTCATATCTTTTGGCAAGGACATGTGCAAACAACTTCCATATCTTGCACTAGTTCAAGGAGTCGCAAACCCTCTTGTTGGTAAGACAAGGGACAAGGTAACCTAATGCTTTCATGCACATCATCTTATGTGAAAATCACTCTATGTCTATGGATATCCTTGTTTGTTCCTTGTGGGACTAACCCATGTAGGTATTGAAAGTGCAACTCACTCCAATGGATTGCTCCAAATGATCTACATCAAAATTGAGCATCTACATCTTCAACACCTACATGAAGTCATCATCGACAAAACCCAAGGTTAGTTCATCCCTCTTAGGGGGCATATCACATCTAGGGGGAGCTTTACTCTAATCAATTGAGCTAAAGCAACTCTAATGGTGTGAACACAACACTGCTTTATGTAAAAGTGGCAACCCCACTTGTGCTTAAACGATGTGTATGACCTACGATCAAATGTTCTCATTTGACTCCTTAGTCAATATACTCATATATAGATGACCTAGTCATCACCAATTGCTTGATAGATGCTAGAGTGTTTGTTCATGCTTTGCCACATATTTCATTTGCCATTTTATTGTGTGAGCATGTTGGTTGCATATTTTATTCATTTGAGGACATACACTTGTTGTCGGAGTAAATAGCCATGGGTAGCCTCTAGCCGTCTTCCCCTGGCCCTTCTGAAAAAATTATGAGCCCGTCCGGCTCTCAAGAACCCAAGACATGGGGCCGCCTTCCCCTTGCTGGCTGTCATCCAGGCCGGCTTTCGGAAGGCGGCCCGACTTTAGCCCTCATGAA